>NC_063046.1:17897305-18241805 GCF_018812025.1 Megalobrama amblycephala
GGTACCTACACACTGGTCACTTCAAGGAAGTCGTTTTGCTGTTTATATTCTTCTGATCCTGGGTGGTGAATCACTTATGAAAGTTCATTTCAAACTTTACACAGAATTTAAACCACTCAGTTGTTTTCACATAGCATCAAATATTCCTTCTAATAGCCTATTTAAAATGATATCTGCCTTGCTATAATATACACTACCATTCAAAAGTTCAGTTAGATTTATTATGAAAGGAATTGATACTCATATTCAGCAAGGCATTAAATTGCTCAATCAAATAAATACTGTTCTTTTGAGCTTTCTATTCATCATTCTACACAAATGAACTATTGTCCCTATGTAAATACACATACATATACATACTAGTGTAGGCTGTTCCTACAGTAACTCACACCTATAGGCAGTTATGCTCTGCACCCTTCAGACAGGATACTCAACTGAAGTGCTCTGCATGTCAGAGTAAGCTGAATGGAATAACACCGGAGAAGGCAATGGAGGAAAAGTGGCACTAAGAGAAGACTGAAGTGATTTCGAAAGGAGAACCAGATTCATGTATCAAGTATATGGACTATAAAAAAATCCAAGTATGTGATAAGGTGCTCCTTTCCACAGCGATGGATGTGAAAGCCCTGCGATGGAGATGATGGATTCTCTCTCTGACACACAAGCACACACAAACAGTCATGTATACTGTATATGCAAACACACATTTACAAATTATTTTCCAATACTGTTATAAAGTGTTATTGCATGCCATCTTTTAAGTTCACTACATACACAACAAGCTCGACCACCTGGGCTGTGTTACATCACAAGCATGAGGCGGTCCATTAGGCTGCCTTCTCCTCCCCTCCGAGCGAAGCGCTATAAGATAGCATCCATAAATAATGCATATCGTATATGATGCTATTTCAGCGCAAAGTGGCATCACCTCAACAGGCTTTAAATAGACGCACTGAAATATTACTTTCCATGCACAGAGCCCCCGGATGGTATTTAAATGCAGATGTGCAGCTTTACAGCCATGCCTGCAGAGATACACACACACACACACACACACACACACACTGATTAATCTGCACAACCTCTCAATGCACACTGAAGCAGCATCCTTTTCCACACGTTGTCTTTGATTAACACTCCAGAAAAATCCATGCTAAGGGAGGCATATGAGATTTTTAATGACATTTTAAATTCTGAATTTAAATTCATTTTAAAATCTGAATTTAAAATGTTACCATCAGGTTAGTTTGCCCAAAAAAGAAAATTATTTCATTTATTACTCACCCTCATGTCATTCCACATCCGTAAGACCTTTGTTCATTTTCGGAACACAAATTAAGATATTTTTGATGAAATCCGATGGCTCAGTGAGGCCTCTATTGCTGAACCACTGAATCGAAACAAAAGATTCGAAGCAGTGTTTTGAAATCGGCCATCACTAGATATTGTTGAAAAGTTATTTTGTTTCGTTTTTGGCACACAAAAAGTATTCTCGTCACTTTATAATATTAAGGTAGAACCACTGGACTCACATGAACTGTTTTAAATATGTTTTTAGTACCTTTTTGGCTGTTTGAAAGTGTAAATTAAACTCACTGAGCCATCGGATTTCATCAGAAATATCTTAATTTGTGTTCCGAAATGAACAAAGGTCTTACGGGTATGGAATGCTATGAGGGTGAGTAATAAATGATGTAATTTTAATTTTTGGGTGAACTAACCCTTTAATCTTAATTACTTAACTTGCAGGTATGCCGAGGAACAGTTCACCCTAAACACTGAGCCAAACCTTTCTTTTCATGGTACATGGTACCATATAATTAGTTCACATGACTTTTGCACTATATCCCAAGTGCTCTGAAGACATGTAACAGCTTTTTATGAGCCAAGACGAATGATTCATTAAAAAAACAAACATAAAATTGCACATAACCTGTCAATATAATTCAAGACTGCAAAGAATAAAAGCCTGGTTCCTCACAATCAGTCACAATACACACCAGGGGAATATAGAGAATGACTTTAAAATGCACAAGTCTGTAGAAGGAATCCCACTACAACTGAACATGTAATAGACTGCTGCTTATTTCTTTATATTTTCCACCTGTGTGTCATGTTGAGCTGCTCTGGAACGCTTCTGAAATCAATTTCTCCACTTAACATCATAACAATGTTCTTTTTCATTTGGGCCAGCAATCTCCTCTTTGTCTCCAGCAGAGCTCTCTGAGGTCCTCTACAGCTACTGCTGCTGACCTAAACACACTTTTATTGATCCATCACATGAAGTGGAAGAACTATGATTAATAGTGTTAGATGGATGGATGTCAGTTTATGCACATCTTAGACACATGCTTGTGTTGTAGCCATTTTTTGGAAACTGATACTTATGAGGATCTAGTAATATTAATAATTGTGAAATATATACATTTAAGCGCATTAAGATTATTATTATTATATGCTTATATTGTACTTATGATCTAAAAAAAATTGATTTGTATGCGAGTAACATATCTTGGCAAGAAGCAACTGGCAAATTGGAATTTGGTTTGGCAAATGCTAGAATGTGTAGAGGAGCCTTATAACATGTTTTGACAACATTATTTAAATATTGTTCACTTCCTTTGGAATTTAAATGGATAATCCAGCCAAATATGAAAATTCTCTCATCATTTACTCACCCTCATACCATAAACCATCGCTCCCAGCCAAACGGAAGATGAGAGAAGGTAGAGTTTAAGCTTGCTGTAAAAGCAAGCGCATTGTGAAGCTCGCGCAGCGCGCATGAGCTGTGCGTTTATGTCAAACCTCACAATTAAATCAAGAGAAAACTCTCGTGAACGTGCGTCCAACAGTCTATTTAAAAAAAAAAAATGTTTAAAATATGAGTATTTTTCTTACACACATCTATTATTTCACTTCAGAATTCACTTGCATTATATCACATCATCACAGAGATTGATTATTTTTCTACAAATCCTTGTTTTTATCCTAAAGAAAGAAAGAATGTCATATACATCTGGGACAGCATGAGGGTGAGTAAATGATGAGAGAATTTTCATGGTTAGGAAGAGTATTCCTTTAAATCAAACAATCTTTATTCCACAGCCTTAATTTAATCTGATACACAAACCTAAATGCACACACTCTCATTCACTTTGAGGTGCCTGCTACACACACACACACACACACACACACACGGTTCCTGTAAATTAGGCTGCCAGCAGTGAAAAGCTCTGTTCAATTTCTCATCTATTTAACATGTTATAATGAGCACTAATCTGCCGGCTTTCTTTAAAGTGCCCACTGGTGCACACAATGTGTGAGTGTGTGAGTCAAAATCGCACACATTGTGTTACCAGGCCAAGAATTTGGATCTTTGAAACACTGTCTAAACGTTGAGCATATTTGTCTTGTTAGAACACGGTCCCCAAACTCATTAACACATCATTGTAGTGCCATGTCTTCAAAAGAGAGCTGTGGGGGCTTATTTTCCATCCCTTTAGGCCTGAAACATATTGTAAACCCATCGACACAAACATATCTGGACAAAAAAGGTGTACGTAGGGCAACTAATGGACAAATACAAAGGACTCTGGGTAAGATGTGTAGTGAGAGGGCTGATGGGAAAGCCCTATCACTCATTATGCCCCCACACAATCTGCCATCCACCTCTGCTCTCCCCAGTCTGGAAGACAAGAGATTCACTCTCTCCATCTTCTGCACCTGATTTTTTCCTCTTTCTCTCCACTTAGACATGCTGCTTTAATCACAAAAAGAGCCATTAAAGCAGCAGATGCTGAAAATTAAGACATTATTTAAATGACTGTTGCAGTGAGAACAAGAGGCGGAGGGAGAAGGACAGAAAAATAACAGAGATGCACAGACAGATAAAGAGGAGGGGGTTACGAAATTAATTAGCCAGGTTTTCTTCGGTGCCGTTGCGGCTGTCTTTGTTGATATTTTCAGTGTCATTTCTTTTCTTTTAGCTTATTTTAGGAATGTTCATTAGTGTCCGCTGGACACGCTGTTTGTGTGAATGAGAGAGAGAATGTTTGGGGAGGCTCTTTTGTTTGTTTTAATGATTGAGTGAGCCGAGATCTTCATGCTCATTACAGCACTTCAAACACTGTTACCCATAATCAGGAGAAAGAAAAAATAGAGGAAAAAAATCAGATGATAAACTGCCCAGGGAGCCTGCTGCCCTATGGAGGGCCGTCCGGTACTCCCTCTCTCCCCTGTTCCCATGCTCTTGGCTATCAGAGTTTAAATGGGTTGGACTGAAACTAGGCCGCTGCCTCTCAATTAACATCTCATTAGCTTTACATCACCCAAACCTTCACCCTCCAGCCTGCGGGCCCTCCCTTTTACAACAACGAATGTTTATCATGCTCAGGCAACATTTCTGACAGCAAATCTTTCAATTATTGTTGCTAAAATGTTTGAACTCTGAGGTTGTTCAGTGTGGGTGTGTAATTAGGAAACGTGCAACGGTCAGATGTAATCATGACATTCTTTTGGTAAACATCACAATCAATTAGATTTTGGATGTATACACAATACAGGTCACATAAACCCAGTGGCGTAACGTTTTAAAAAGTGGGTGGGACAAGAATATGTGTGGTGTGTGGTGTGTGTGTGGGGGGGTGTATTATATTGCAATTGTATTTTATTTTATTGACAAAATATATTGACCTGTTTAATATGACCATGTTTAATCCTTACATCTACTATAATTCAATATATTGTTAGTCTCGAGACTATATATTGGTAGATTGTCCTGATAGACTAGTGGTAAGATTTTTGTTCAGGGTGCCAGAGGTTCTAATCCGCCCTCGTATCATTTATTTATAATTTTTTTTCTCATTAAAACCCAAGATATTCATCAGTGATTGTATATCAAGAGCGGGGACAGGTTTATGTGCATTTTGCTTTGTAATTTCAGCGGAACGAATAGAGACAACAGCGTTAAGCGATAGATAGATAAGCGATAGATTGAAGCACTTGTTCGTGTGAAGACAAGCGTCAAAAGAACTGTTAACATCAGCAATGAGCACTCAACATTCAAAAACAACACATCCCAGCACCAGATCGACTATTATTTAACAGAAAAGAATGAATTGCTAATCAACTAGAGATGGTTTTTTTTGTATGAGATACATCTGTGCCGCGAGATGTTTAAAAAAATGGTGGGGACAATAACAACCCTGGCAAAAAGTGGTGGGGACATATTCCACCCGTCCCACCCATAAATTATGACTATGCAACCCATATCCGACATTGAAATACATGGTGATATTTGGCCATTGATTTAAGATGATTGCATTGGCCAATAAGGATGCCTGTGTTTGGCGAATGACAAAAGTGGAAATACTGTAAAATACATTTAATTCAAAAATTTGTGTATGTGTCATTTTTAATCATTAAATTGGTAAATAAATACATTTATATGTATGTATGTATGTATGTATATGTTTGCATGCATGTGCAACCATTCAAAAGTTGGGGGTCAGCAAGATATTTTAATGTTTTTGAAAAAAAGTCTCTTTTGCTCACCAAGGCTGTATTTATTTAAAGATGCCCTAGAACCAGTTTTTACAAGATGTAATATAAGTCTAAGGTGTGCCCTGAATGTGTCTGTGAAGTTTCAGCTCAAAATACCCCATAGATTTTTTTTAATTAATTTTTTTAACTGCCTATTTTGGGGCATCATTAACTATGCACCGATTCATGCTGTGGCCCCTTTAAATCGGGCGCTCCCTGCCCTCCGAGCTCTCGACTATAATACAGTGCATTTACAAAGTTCACACAGCTAATATAACCCTCAAATGGATCTTTACAAGATGTTCATCATTCATGCTGCATGCATGCATCGGATCATGTAAGTATAGTATTTATTTGGATGTTTACATTTGATTCGGAATGAGTTTGATAGTGCTCCGTGGCTAAAGCTAA
Organism: Megalobrama amblycephala; assembly: GCF_018812025.1. NCBI lineage: Eukaryota > Metazoa > Chordata > Actinopteri > Cypriniformes > Xenocyprididae > Megalobrama > Megalobrama amblycephala. Next base: position 17,903,258 of record NC_063046.1, read on the forward strand.
CATTACACACTGTTGGAGAGATTTATAAAAGAATGAAGTTGTGTTTGTGAATTATATAGACTGCAAGTGTTTAAAAATGAAAATAACGACGGCTCTCGTCTCCATGAACACAGTAAGAAATGATGGTAACTTTAAACACATTTAACAGTACATTAGCAACATGCTAACGAAACATTTAGAAAGACAATTCACAAATATCACTAAAAATATCATGTAATCATGGATCATGTCAGTTATCGCTCCATCTGCCTTATTTCGCTATTTAACTTGCTTGCTTACCTAGTCTGATGATTCAGCTGTGCAGCTCCAGACGTTAATACTGGCTGCCCTTGTGTAATGCCTTGAACATGGGCTGGCATATGCAAATATTGGGGGCGTACATATTAATGATCCCGACTGTTACGTAACAGTCGGTGTTATGTTGAGATTCGCCTGTTTTTCGGAGGTCTTTTAAACAAATGAGATTTACATAAGAAGGAGGAAGCAATGGAGTTTGAAACTCAATGTATGTCTTTTCCATGTACTGAACTCTTGTTATTCAACTATGCCAAGGTAAATTCAATTTTTGATTCTAGGGCACCTTTAATCAAAAATACAGTAAAAGCACTAATATTTTAAGATATAATTAATATATCAAAATTTAAAATAACTGTTTTCTATTTTAATCTATTTTAAAATGTAATTTATTCCTGTGAAAGCTGTATTTTCAGCATCATTACTCCAGTCTTCAGTGTCACATGATCCTTCAGAAATTCTAATATGCTGATTGTGTTCAAGAAACATTTCTTATTATATTTTTGTGGAAACAATTAAATTGTATTGCATTATAGAGTGGCCACTGGCTGACATAATGCTGAGTGGTTAAACAATAATCATTAAATCAATCATTATTTTGTTGTTCAACCAAAAAAATATTGTTTTACAATTTAGAGAGCCAAATTGACAGCTTTATCTTGTACAGAAAATTACATATGTACAACATGTAAGAGTGCTATAACACGAGCGACACTGAGTTCTGATAAGAGAGGAAAGTTAAATAGCTACATCACACAATGCACATATAGGATAATCACAAAATTCATATGCAAAACATTTTTTTGTCAACAAGGGCAATATGTAATGTCTATCGGGTCAATTGTTTGATTTATGTCTTGTCAGATAACAGTTAACAGTCAATTAAGAAAGTGATCTGAAAAACCCATATTAGGCAAACCTAAATCCAACATCACAGCCTCCACCCATCAGCTTCCTACAGGAGAAAAAGCCTTCTCTCTCATACACACGGCTTCGCTGCCCGAGCTCCTTTTCTATTGGTCGGTAGGAATGCTACACTTGAAAGAATCCGACGTTGTCGCTCCTGCTCCCTCGCTGCGAGGACCCCTGCGAAATTACCCCCTCATCAGAGGCTTTGCACCAGCCATGCTCCTGATGCTGAGCAGCAATCAGGCCTTTCACGCTCTCATCAGACAGTAATTTCACATCATCTTCTTCACACCATTGTACAAATTTAATGGGCTGTCCGCTGCCCAGAGAGAAATGGAGAGAGAAAGAGAGATCAGAGGAGGAGGCAGAAAGAAAAGGGAATGGGGGGGGGGGGGGGTGATAAAGAGACACCCTCCCTCAACGTGCTCAAACACTACATGATCTCCCAAGAGGGGGAGCAACAGAGAGGGAAAGAAAGAAAAGAGAGGGAGAAATGGAGGGAGAATGAATGATGAGAGGTTGGGAGGGTGGGAAGGAAGCAAGAAAATGGCAGACAAACTTAATCTCGCCTTCACCGCCAGTGTCACCTACACATGATCATAATTGTTACTCTCTCACCTCAGTGGCCAGTCACACCTGTAATTCATTCCAATAGCCACAGAAAATCGTAACTAATGTACCTTAAAATAGCTTTGTCAATCACACGCTAATTTAAATAGCCAACGGGAAATCGTTTCGAGTCCTGAGTGTTGTTGCAGACATCATATAAAGCACCATTAGCATGAAGCCCTCACCCCATATCCCAATTAAAAGCATTATCAGCATTCAGAGCAACCGAGCATTTCGTGACTTAAAAGGCACCTTTCTCGCTCCTTCCGAGGTTCATAGAGAGGAGATTACATGCTGTAGCATAATCCCTCGATCAGTCTGGTTTACTGTACTGACCTGGCAAAACCACAACTGAGAAACTATTGAGAAAAAAAAGAGCAATGTCTTTGTGTCTTGAGTGGATTGTGAAATATTGAAAATGCAGTGACAGCTATAAGTGAAATAGCATTTAAATTCAAATGGAATGGTCATTACTTTCTCTCTAGCTCGCTTGTCTTTTCTTTCTTTCTCTGTCCTTTTCACCCCGCTTTAGTCTGTCAGAGCAGAAATGAAAGGGCTGAATCTTGCCGGGGCTAAACAGGCTCAGTTTTGAATAACAAAGTGGAGGACATTTGGCATCACAATTCACTCCAGCAAAGACTCAATTACTTCCCCCTCATTAGCAGCAACTGTTGAGACCTCTCTCTCACTCTCACATTCTCACACATACACATGCAACTTAAATTGGCTGTAATTCAGCTTGTTTTTGGTCTTACAAGGTGCTTTAAATCGTAGTACAGACAAACACGTCGCATTGGCAGAGAGTTGTTTTTGGCACACATTTTTAAATCGGTAAAAAGCCAGATGGCATTAATATGTGCATCTGTAACTGTGTGGCTCACACAAATCTAAGAATTTAGCCCTGAACCACCACAAACGGACGACATTCAGCATGCTGTGAGTCCCGAGGGTCTTTGAATAGGACTGTTGGGACAGGTCAGGGCCAAAACGAGAGCCATGCGTCTCTGTCAGCATAAGTGTGGATGGAGAGGGGAGGTCAGACTTCTCTCACTAGTCAGCATGTAGCTGTTTATTCACTAATATTCACACTACTCACCATCTGTTAGCCAAACAATCTGCTGAAATGAGCCAGGAGTTGTGTAATGCTAATGCAAAAAAGTAGTGTATTACAATCTGTCCACAGATAATCCAAAAATTTTAAAAAAATCAGTACTTGGAGTGTTTAAGGAAAAGAAAAATCTATATGTGATTTCATTGGGTATACTACAAAACTCATACTTTACTAAACTGTAAAAAAAATTTTTTTTCTGCAATCTATGTGCTGATACTTTATATATTTTATTTATGTGACTTTAGTGGCAATAAATAAGAAACATTCAGACAGGAATGTTGCAATCAAATCTGTAGCTTATTGCAATTCTGCTTTTCTTTGGCAAAACAGTCTTGATAGCATGAGAGTCCAATAAAAAATACTGCCATTTGTATTAAGCTACAGTAGGGAATTTGATTCAACTGCAAGTCATAAAGGATCTGTATTGTGAAGCTCAGAATTCCCCAAGGAGTTATATGCATACTGTATGTACAATGTGGGACAGCAGTAAAGAGCGCGTTACGAGAAAATAAGAAAAGGTGGCAAAACACACATGAGATAAGCAATTATTCAACTGACTGATCTGTAGCCTCCATGAAATTATTGTTTAGTAAGTTGACCCCTTTAACTCACATATCTAGTATAGTGACAGTCAGCTGGTACTCTTCAATTCAGCTACAGCTCTGTTTCTCTCACATTAATCTATTTTCATGGCCGTTTGAACAAGGTGCTTCAGTCAGACAATTTATTCTTCATCTTAGACTGTTCAAAGCCCACATACCAGCCAATAGACAGTAAACCTTGCTGCATTATCATAACAGTACATCATAACCATCAAAACAAGAATGTACGAGATGTTTTCCAAAAATATCAGTATACAATTCAAACACATGCTTTTCTTTGTTCATTGCCTTTTAAATATTTTGACCACAATTAAAATATTATGCAGCTTTTGTTAACCTAACTGTTCACTTGAATCCCTATTCTTTGTCATTGATTATGTCTATACCATTTTTTTTGTCATCAATATCCCACTAACTTTAAAAAAAAAAGATTTGTTCTGCGCCTGCCGTCGGACAGCTTAGAGGATGCAAAATGCTGCTGCTTGACTTTGATTCAATATAAATTTGATATAAATTGCTTGTGCGCAGCGCTCTCTTTCAGCTTTCTGTGGTTGAAAGTATCACACTCACAGCACTGTTTCCAGCCCATAATGCAGCCAACAGTCTGGCTGACCTATCAGCCATGATTCATGCAGCGTGGCTGCTGAGATCAGCCCTGTCTGGTTGTCTGGCTCTCCACAAGAAGAGAACATGTCTAGACCATCTAGAGTCAAATACTTCTGCATTCTGGCTCCTTAACTGAGGAACGACCACTCAAAACCTTTTAGATCAGCTAACTCATTTGCACCAATTATAGGCAAGGCAAGGCAATTTTATTTGTATAGCACATTTCATACACAATGGTAATTCAAAGTGCTTTACATAAAGAAGAATAATAAAAATAGAACATAAGGAATAGAAATAACGGTAAAAATTATAGCCACACCATCTTATATCTAATCCAGCCCTTTCAACCTGTGCTCTATTTTCTCCAGGTACACATCAAAATTATGAGTGTTAACTCAACTCTAACAGAGTTAAAATCAACTCAGAAAAAGCACTGTGCTATTAGTAGTGAATGCAGTGCAGGCTCATTATTGGCCGGCTCCAGCGTCAGCATCACACACATGCTTCGTGCTGCTCACGTGTACAGAGTCGACCAATACTGAGCTGGCGGTCTGACGTAAACATGGAAGCCTGCACTGCATTCGCTAAGTCAACTGCATATGACAACAGTTCAAATTGTTAAATAAAGTTATTTTTATTTTGTTTTTGTGCACATGCGGTATTCTTGTCACTTCATAAAATTAAGGTTGAATCACTGCAGTCACATGGACTACAGTATTTTAACAATGACTTTAATACCTTTCTGGACCTCAAAAGGTGTAATGGTGTTGCTGCCTATATGTGGTTCAGAAACCCTCGGATTTCATCAAAAATATCTTAATTTGTGTTCCAAAGATGAACGAAGGGTTTGGGATGACATGAGACTGAGTACTTAATTACAGAAATGACAGAGACACAAGGGTTCAAAGACAAGAAGTATATACTGTATGCGTATACTGAGATCTTGGCAACTCATCCCTGCATACGGTATGTCATCCACTTCACGTGACTCAACTTCAGTCACTCACATCCTAGTCTCACGTAGATAGACCTTCAGACTGATGGCAGAAGGTCTGGACTCCATAGCAACTTTCTTCAGACTGACAAGTAACGCAACCAATCCTAGTTTGTTTTGTTCCGAGTCATGTTTAGTGGCGTGAAAATGTAAAGTCGATGTCCCTACAATAACAATAAATTATTAATTCAAGAAAATGGAGCCACAACCTTCACATACTTTTAAAAATCCATCGTTATAATCCTGATAAGTGCTAATTGTCACATTTCTAAACAACGGCTTTCTTCTTTCAAAAGGGGGTTTAGTGTCACAACGGCTTTGTTTCCAGGTGGATCGTTAAAAAACGTGACACACACACACACATCTCCCGCAAATCCAATAAAATTCAGCCAAAACTCCTGAAATGTTTCCAATTTTGTGTGCCGTATGCATCAGATGTTTAGCCAAAAGTCCATGACGTCTGAGGCGGAGAATACTCACATCCACTCAACATTACGGACTACTTTTCCTGGTACATTTGATGTGTGTGTCTGGCTTTGCATTCATCCTTTTCTTTAAATCTTTGGATGATTACTCCTCCTGCCTCAAAAGACATTTAAGCAATTATAGCATTATGATGAATACAAAAAACTGATCAAACGCAGTCTAGCATGCACATCAAAAGCTGACAGGAAGTGTGTGCCTAAATGCTGTTGCCTAAATTGACCTAAATGCTGTTAAGGTCAAAACTCTTGTGAGTGCCTGGATTGGCAAATTAAAACAAACACAAATCCATTGGCTCTAAACATGAAATAAAACATCCCAGGCAGGAACTTCAGAGAAGCACGTGTACGTGCATAGCTCCTAAAACCATATGATCGATGTGGCCTAGTTATCTATTAAAAAGCTGGAATACAAAGCTGTCTCGAGAACAAAACGTGTGTGTGCTTTGTTTTTTTCCTGGAACGAGCAACATCTTGGGTCTTGGGGTTCCCTTCACACTAGTAAACACATCTAGGGACTCACGTGTGCACAAAACCCAATGCGCGTTCACAGTCAAACACGCATACACACTCACACCCTCGCCTGCTCTGTCAGCTGAACTGACAGCAGTAATGAGTTTCTTCTCCCCTCTTCTCTGCATAAGCCAACTGGCACCCACTCAAGGGAATTTTTCTGGCTGAATTGTGGCCATTAATCACAATCTAGGGCAAGGCAGTGGCATGAGAGTGTATGCGGCAAGCCCGGATACTTTTAACACTGACTAGAAACAGGGAGAATAGAGGAAGTGATGTACCTAACAAATCCAGCCATTGGCTGTGGCTCAACAACAGGCGATGTCAGAGTTTGTCACTATGAGCGCAATTACCGCAGGAGGAATGGCGTGCCATCAATCACACTCAACAAGATGGACAGACATTCAGCAGCTCCACTGAGTCTCAAAAAAAAAAAAAAAAAAAATCTAAACAAGTCACAATATAAAGCACTCACATATACACACCGTAAATCAGATTTTCCACCTCCTCTATTAAATGGAGATTTTAATTAATTAAAAATCTGGCATTTTAATGAAAAATATTGAATTCGGCAAAATGTGTTATGATTGATTGCAAAACAGTGCGGCGTGGAGAGGGACCCTATTGTGTCTCTCTCACACACACACGCACACACATACACACAACACTTTCTCAGTGATGGAACAGTGTGCTTCAGAGTGAGTGTCTGTAGCTATGTTTCCATCCACCTATTTTTATGCACATTTTGGGATATCGCATAAAAAACTGCTGGGTGGAAACGCCAAGATGCGCAAAAATTCTTATAAAACTTATTCACTCGTTTGAGTTGAAACACATTTACCGAATAAATTCCTTGACATGCATCAAAAAATCGTGACTTTGCGAGTTGGAACGGCATAACTGGATAAACCAGAGGACCAATCTTTTTGCACAGCATCTGAAATGCTGTTTTGGTTGTTCTGTAATGCCTGAGCAAAGTCTGTTGTCAAAGTGGTTCAGTATAATTACATTCCAGAACTGTCATCTGCCTCTGATAGCACGATAACACGCTTATTGCGTTTCGTCTGCATGATCTGACGCGCAAGTCATTTATTATATATGAAAATTATTATATACAGTGATTTCTCCTACTTTTCTTAGTGATATTTAGCGCCAGTTTATCAGGAAGTGACGATTATGTTCTGTTCGACTCAATGAATGGATGAAAACGCTTGCTTTATTCGCAAAATTGTTTTATGCGATATTCCAATTTTGCACATACGTTAAATTTGCAACTTTGGATGGAAACATAGCTTGTGTGGGTGTGAGGAAAGTGTGAAGTTAAGTTGGCCGTGGAGGCCATCCCACTATGCCCCCCTCTTCATCCTTCTTTCTCCTCCATCAGATCTTCCATCATCCTACCCTGCTAAGACAGCTGGCAGTTGGGTGCCCGTTTCTCGCTCTTTTTCTTTTATATTCCTCTTTTTTTCCGCCACTGGGGCCCCCAAACTGCCAGCTGACTAGAGTCACTAGGGAAATCACCTCAGGGTTGATGTGCAGGTCCCTCTGATGCACAGGCCCCGCCCCTACTGCACATGCTCTAATCCATATGAATTCATGCAAATACACACAAACCCAGCGTGGTGCTAAGCCTACCAATGTACTGTCCGCCTTGCTTCTGACAAATCACAAAGCAACCAGGGCTGAGAATGAGAATTATGACCCCCACACCACAGCGTTAATGCCTCCGCTCACGGCATCAATCTATGGACCTTTCCACTGCCAGACAAAGAATCAATCATCACAATCTACGATCAATCACAGAAAACAATGAACTGCAAAGACAAAGAATCAGTCAAGAATCAGTCAAGCATAATAACACATTCTGTATATTAATAAAGTACACAAAGAAAAAAAACAAACATAAAATACAATCCTTAATCAGTATAGCTATCATATTTTACAGTAAAAATGTCAAAATACCTTTAAAATAGTCAGTCAAAAATAATTTACTTTTATGTGTACAATTTAGCAAGTACAATGAAAAACTTACTTGAATGCTAGTCCACAGACTATAGACATACAAAATACAATAAACCTTCAATGTACACAAAAATATACATATACTCAGAAATTACCTGAATGAATGCATTTTAAAGAACTGAATTTTGTTTTGGTCCAATAACAGATTTTAAATAAATAAATTCTTTCATGTAAATCTGTGCTTTTGTCCTGACCAGCACAACAGTTGATGAGCATATTGCCATTCTGTCAGTTGCTTGCTTTCTATTTTGTGGCATAGACAAAAAAGACAAACAGTGAGACAGAGCGACAGATAAGAGCAACAGTCAGACAGACAGTTAGAGCGACAGACAGACAGACAGACAGATAGACAGCTAGAGCGACAGACAGACAGACAGATAGCTAGAGTGACAGACAGACAGACAGACAGATAGCTAGAGTGACAGACAGACAACTAGAACGACAGATAGACAGCTAGAGCAAAAGACAGACAGATAGAATGACAGACAGACAGAGAGACAGACAGATAGATAGCTAGACAGCTAGAGCGACAGACAGAAATATAGAGTGACAGATAGACAGACAGATAGATAGCTAGAGCAACAGTCAGACAGACAGACAGATAGATAGACAGCTAGAGCGACAGACAGACAGATAGAATGACAGAGACAGACAGCTAGAGTGACAGAGAGACAGACAGATAGACAGCTAGAGCAACAGACAGAAAGACATAGCTAGAGCGACAGACAGACAGACAGACAGATAGCTAGAGTGACAGACAGACAACTAGAACGACAGATAGACAGCTAGAGCAAAAGACAGACAGATAGAATGACAGACAGACAGAGAGACAGACAGATAGATAGCTAGACAGCTAGAGCGACAGACAGACATATAGAGTGACAGATAGACAGACAGACAGATAGATAGATAGCTAGAGCAACAGTCAGACAGACAGACAGATAGATAGACAGCTAGAGCGACAGACAGACAGATAGAATGACAGAGACAGACAGCTAGAGTGACAGACAGAGAGACAGACAGATAGACAGCTAGAGCGACAGACAGACAGATAGAATGACAGAGACAGACAGCTAGAGTGACAGACAGAGAGACAGACAGATAGACAGCTAGAGCAACAGACTGAAAGACAGATAGCTAGAGTGACAGACAGACAGACAGATAGCTAGAGTGACAGACAGATAGAATGACAGAGACAGACAGCTAGAGTGACAGACAGAGAGACAGACAGATAGACAGCTAGAGCAACAGACAGAAAGACAGATAGCTAGAGTGACAGACAGACAGACAGATAGCTAGAGTGACAGACAGACAGATTGCTAGAGTGACAGACAGACAACTAGAACGACAGATAGACAGCTAGAGCAAAAGACAGACAGATAGAATGACAGACAGACAGAGAGACAGACAGATAGATAGCTAGACAGCTAGAGCGACAGACAGACATATAGAGTGACAGATAGACAGACAGATAGATAGCTAGAGCAACAGTCAGACAGACAGACAGACAGATAGACAGACAGACAGCTAGAGCGACAGACAGACAGATAGAATGACAGAGACAGACAGCTAGAGTGACAGACAGAGAGACAGACAGATAGACAGCTAGAGCGACAGACAGACAGATAGAATGACAGAGACAGACAGCTAGAGTGACAGACAGAGAGACAGACAGATAGACAGCTAGAGCGACAGACAGACAGATAGAATGACAGAGACAGACAGCTAGAGTGACAGAGAGACAGACAGATAGACAGCTAGAGCAACAGACAGAAAGACATAGCTAGAGCGACAGACAGACAGACAGACAGATAGCTAGAGTGACAGACAGACAACTAGAACGACAGATAGACAGCTAGAGCAAAAGACAGACAGATAGAATGACAGACAGACAGAGAGACAGACAGATAGATAGCTAGACAGCTAGAGCGACAGACAGACATATAGAGTGACAGATAGACAGACAGACAGATAGATAGATAGCTAGAGCAACAGTCAGACAGACAGACAGATAGATAGACAGCTAGAGCGACAGACAGACAGATAGAATGACAGAGACAGACAGCTAGAGTGACAGACAGAGAGACAGACAGATAGACAGCTAGAGCGACAGACAGACAGATAGAATGACAGAGACAGACAGCTAGAGTGACAGACAGAGAGACAGACAGATAGACAGCTAGAGCAACAGACTGAAAGACAGATAGCTAGAGTGACAGACAGACAGACAGATAGCTAGAGTGACAGACAGATAGAATGACAGAGACAGACAGCTAGAGTGACAGACAGAGAGACAGACAGATAGACAGCTAGAGCAACAGACAGAAAGACAGATAGCTAGAGTGACAGACAGACAGACAGATAGCTAGAGTGACAGACAGACAGATTGCTAGAGTGACAGACAGACAACTAGAACGACAGATAGACAGCTAGAGCAAAAGACAGACAGATAGAATGACAGACAGACAGAGAGACAGACAGATAGATAGCTAGACAGCTAGAGCGACAGACAGACATATAGAGTGACAGATAGACAGACAGATAGATAGCTAGAGCAACAGTCAGACAGACAGACAGACAGATAGACAGACAGACAGCTAGAGCGACAGACAGACAGATAGAATGACAGAGACAGACAGCTAGAGTGACAGACAGAGAGACAGACAGATAGACAGCTAGAGCGACAGACAGACAGATAGAATGACAGAGACAGACAGCTAGAGTGACAGACAGAGAGACAGACAGATAGACAGCTAGAGCGACAGACAGACAGATAGAATGACAGAGACAGACAGCTAGAGTGACAGACAGAGAGACAGACAGATAGACAGCTAGAGCAACAGACAGAAAGACAGATAGCTAGAGTGACAGACAGACAGATCGGGGGAACACTTCTCAATCATGTCACATATTATAATTATTTGGGTCTCACAATCTCAGCTTCTGGACAATTTGAAATGGCAATGAAAGATCTGACCGATAAGGCACGCAGGGCTTATTACAATATAAGAAAATCATTGTTCAAATTCAACCCACCCATAAAACTGTGGATGAAAATTTTTGATGCCATCATCAAGCCCATTCTTTTGTACGGCTGTGAAATCTGGGGCCCCAAATTTAAATTAAACTATGAATCGTGGGACAAAAATCCTATTGAAATTTTCCACCTCGAATTCTGCAAAAATATCCTGGGTCTCCACAGAAATGCCCCTAGTCTGGGTTGCAGGGCAGAACTGGGCAGATTCCCTCTCTTATCTGAAATCCAGAAGAGAGCAGCGAAGTTCTGGTTTCATCTGTCAGACTCACAGGCAGATGCCTACCATCACTGTGCTCTTTCATACAGGGCAGGACACCCAGAGAATGACCCCTTGCACTATTTAGTAGAAACACACCAACTAAATTCAAAAATTCAATTCAAACTCTCAAAAATTAAAGAAATAGGTCAAAGAACCCAGGAAAAATACACCCATGATTGGCAGATCAAAGCAGCACAAATAAACAAATTAAAATACTTTCACAAAATAAAGACAGAGTATCAATTGGCACCTTACTTAATAAAAATTAAAGAATATCGTCAGAGAAAGCTCCTGGCGAAGTATCGTCTGAGCGACCACAGCCTGTATATAGAGACGGGCCGACACAAACAGAGCTGGAGAGCCAAAGAACTCAGACTCTGTTCAAACTGCTCCGATGGAGTCGTGGAAGATGAACTACATTTCCTTACACAGTGCAGCAAATATAATAATATTAGAGAAACATATTTCACCCAAATTGGTCAAATTCTACCTGAATTCCAACAAGCAAGCCACATTGAGAAACTTTGTTATATTTTAGGAGAGAAAGAGAAGTGTGTCCACCTGGCAGCAGAGTATGTGTCCTCCTGTCATATTATGAGGGACAAAGAATAAACCCTCTCCTTTCATTTTTTTTTTTCTTTCTTTTTCTTTTCAATCTCATTACTGCTCTCTGTATTTATTTACCATGTTTTTTTTTGTTGTTTTTTGTTTTTTTAACCACTTGTTAAATTATATGATAACATATACAATATAGCCATGCATGTATATATATTTCTTTTTTCTCTTCTTCCTTTTATTTTATTTAATTATCAGTCTATACCTGTATAACCTATTACATGTTTATTGCTTTGGCAACATTGTATCATAACACAGTCATGCCAATAAAGCCGAATTGAATTGAATTGAATTGAATTGACAGACAGACAGACAGATAGCTAGAGTGACAGACAGACAGATAGAATGACAGAGACAGACAGCTAGAGTGACAGACAGAGAGACAGACAGATAGACAGCTAGAGCAACAGACAGAAAGACAGATAGCTAGAGTGACAGACAGACAGACAGATAGCTAGAGTGACAGACAGACAGATTGCTAGAGTGACAGACAGACAACTAGAACGACAGATAGACAGCTAGAGCAAAAGACAGACAGATAGAATGACAGACAGACAGAGAGACAGACAGATAGATAGCTAGACAGCTAGAGCGACAGACAGACATATAGAGTGACAGATAGACAGACAGATAGATAGCTAGAGCAACAGTCAGACAGACAGACAGATAGATAGACAGCTAGAGCAAAAGACAGACAGATAGAATGACAGACAGACAGAGAGACAGACAGATAGATAGCTAGACAGCTAGAGCGACAGACAGACATATAGAGTGACAGATAGACAGACAGATAGATAGCTAGAGCAACAGTCAGACAGACAGACAGATAGACAGACAGCTAGAGCGACAGACAGACAGATAGAATGACAGAGACAGACAGCTAGAGTGACAGACAGACAGATAGAATGACAGAGAGACAGACAGATAGCTAGAGCAACAGACAGACAGACAGACAGAGCGACAGAAAGAGAGTGACAAAGAGACAGACAGATAGATAGCTAGAGTGACAGACAGACAGACAATCATTTTCTTGTAATTTCTTTTGTATAAAAAAGTATTCATGTGTTTATTCTTATTTTATGTATTATATAATCATTATTGGTTCGTTGCTCATGTAATAACCACTGCTTTGGCAATACTGTGTAAGTCATACCAATAAAGCTAATTTGACTTTGACAGACAGATAGACAAAAACACAGATACCTATAGTGACAGAAAGACAGCTATGACAGACAGACAGACAGACAGACAGACAGACAAAGACAGATAGCTAGAATGATAGACATATTTTTTTTCCCCACAGCATCAAAATAGATGTTTTATATTTTGTGCCAGTCTTTGATTATAGCGCTTTGGACTAACAGGCGTAATTTCACTCTGTAGGTCAGTTCAACTCTGAGGTAAATTTGCTTGTTATGTAGATAAAAATGTTAAGAGGCTCAGTGTGTAATTACAGATCCAACGGCTTGTGTGAACATCTGTTAGCGAAAGCGACTCCCCCTGAGCTCATGATGTCATTCTGTACCTACACTGTCACTGAACCCAAGCAAAACCACATCCCACTTGAAACACGGTGACACTAATGACAGTGTTTCTGAGTGATAGCTGCAGTACTGATGCGTGTCTTCTTACTGGTGCTAGTAACATCCTCAGGGTTTTTCCTGCATTGCACATTTTTCCAGAAGAAAACAGAATAATATTTGATGCAGTTCTTCCCCTTGAGACTGTGTCATCATCTCCTGTTCTGTGCTTTTGGAAACAAACAAACAAGAGCGAGCCCATCACCCCTCCCTTATGCAAAACCCACAAGTAGTATCTTCCCCCTGATGTTTCCAAGCAGGTGACACCAGCTGTTAAAGGTTACAAGTGCAAAGATATTAATCTCTGACATGAGGCAATGTTTTCCCTATTGAATTGCCACTACAAAATGTGTTATACAAATAACAACATGTTCTCTAACCAATACGCCTATATAGGTCCTTTGTCACTTCCCTGAAATACGACCCATAGGAGCGTTTGCTAAAGTTGCGCCCCTATCGACAACAGGACACTTTCATTTTAATGCATTGTTCCCTTTCATCTGCGTCATATTTCGGGTTTCGCGTAGCTCAATTGGCAGAGCATTGCAATATACAACAATATGCAATCATGCGATCGTGGGTTCGATCCCAGGGAACACGTGTGCTCGTAAAGTGTATATGCACTATAAATCACTAAGGGTAGGTTTAGGGCTGGGGTAGGTGTAGTCGTTAATAAAAAAAAATGAGTTTTGCTAAATGGAAATAGGAAAAAATGGTGTAAAAAGTCCACACATTGCATTAAATTGAACACTCATTTTGATTTGTAACGACAGTCATACATTTCATGACGACAGACGTAACATGACACTGTCATTATTTTTATGCCAGCTAGAGGGCGCATGACTTTAAAACGTAAATATAGGTCGTAATAAGGTGCTTGAAAAACGACCTATGTTTTTTGGAGAACAGTCTGACAAATAACCTTGCCTTGCCTAATTTTACCTTTGTATAATGTTATTGAGCGAGGTGATACCATTATTAGTCTGTGATTAATAGTACAAACATTTTTTAAACTATACTAATATTAGAGATGTTGCAGAATCACGAGAAATCTATTTTTTAAAAAAGTTCTATAAGGGGGTTTTCAAATCATCCTTAAAAAAAACAAAACAAAAACAAAACAAAAGAACAACAAAAACTGCTGTGTTATTTAAGCAACAACACAGAAACCTAACCAATGCATCTCTGCTGCAAACTGTAGCTTTTTCTGAGAATACTTGTTGAAGGTCATATGGAGAAATTGTACAATTACAGAGCAAGGAGGCAGCCGTATACAGCACTGACCTCCATTTCTTGTTTTCGCTTTTTCTCTCTCCCTTTCAGCACTTGTCAGTGTAAAAACACTCAATTGTATACTACAAAGAAGAGAGGGACGGTAAAAGCCCCTGACATTGAGAACACTGTCTATCTCATGATCCTACAGCTGTGAACACAGATAGGGTGTTTCCATTAGTGTATTCATTTAGATTCATATGTGTGTGCTGTTGATGAAGTAGTTAGAAACACAGACTTCTAACAGTCAGAAGATCTTTCAGAAAGGCATTTTTGCATCTTACACAAATGCAGTGTGTGTGTGATAGATAGAAAGAGAGAATATGGATGCCCTTGAAAGAGAGCTGATGGGGTAAGCAGAGCTCAGTTTTGCTCTGGAATGTAACATTCCCTCCAAGTTCAAGGTTTAACCTCCACAGAGCATCATCTGAGACCATAACACATGTTAGCTCACTAATTCATCACTTACTCAGTACCGTTTTTTTTTGTTTTATTTTGTTTTTTTTGTACACCCAGTAAACGGTTAGCTATGTTGAGGCTGTATATTTAAAATCTTGTTGACAACTAAGAAGTCAGTAATTTTTTGCTTTTTTAAATGCTTTTAAATTAAATTAAATGCTTTTATTCAGCAAGGATGCATTAAATTGTTTAAAAGTGACAGTAAAGACATATATAGGCTAATGTCATAAAAAAAAAAGTCATTTCGATAAATGATCTTCTGAACTTCATATTCATTAAATAATCCTGAACAAAAAAATCAGTTTCTGCATAAATATTTAGCAGCACAGGCTGTTTTCAACTGTGATAATAATAATAAGAATTGTTTCTTGAGAACCAAATCAGCATATTGATTTCTGAAGGATCATGTGACATTGAAAGACTCAAGTAACGGCTGCCGAAATTCAACGTTGCCATCACAGGAATAAATTACATTTTAAAACAGAAAACGGTTATTTTAAATTGTAATGAAATTTTGTTTTTTTTTTCCTGTAATTTTGATAACAAATTTTCCATGTTTCCATGTTTAAGTGCTACAACCGGGTCCCCGGTGCATCTACCAAACCAGAAAATGTGAAAAAGGACAATCTAGTATCTTTGTTTTGTCAAGCTTTTCTCTGCAAGCATGTGAAAAAACGAGCTGCTCAGATTTCACTTCCCTTGTGACGTACTGTAGGAAGGGGATCTTATAATATTTCCACCCCTTAATTTGCACATTTCCACCCACGGGACCATCATTTTGTTTTCGCTCATGAAAACAGTGTACCAGTCCAAAGGCCACGGTAAAAATTTGAGCAAAACATGCTAACTGTTCTGTCGTTGGCTGCACAGACGAGCACAGAACACTATTTAGAGTCTTCAAGCTCGATTGCTAAAAAAGGAGCGTTTCTGTCTGAGCGATATTTTGGAAAAATATCCATCAGTGTCCAATTCCGGTTTGAACATTGTTAGGCTGAACGCCGTTACTGACAATCGTCATTATGGCTGCGTGAGATTCTCCAGCTTTGTTGTTGCTGACCAAGCGAAGTGCAAGCTGTTAAAGCTCCGCCCTCTTTTGGAATGCAGGTCAGGAGCAGCAGCTCATTTGCATTTAAAGGGACACAGACAAAAATGGCATGTTTTTTGTCACACCCAAATAGGGGCAAATTTGACAAGCTATAATAAATGATCTGTGGGGTATTTTTTTGCTTATGGAAAATGGCTAATATAATACCTATTCCTAAGCAAGAAAAGTCACATTCTTTAAATGATTTTCAGCCCGTTGCATTAACTTCTTTAGCCATGAAAGCCTTAGAGAGGGAAGTTAAGTCACAACTTATCACATTTACGGGTCATAAGCTAGATCCTTTGCAGTTTGCATATTGCACAAAAAGAGGTGTGGATGATGCAAAGCTTTTCCTTTAAATACCATAAACCAATATTTAGAGAAGGGAGGCACATTTGCCAGAATGTTGTTTGTTGATTTCTCCTCTGCGTTCAACACAATGAATCATTTTAGCAAAGAAACTTGTATGTGAATTTGATGTAAGTCACGGTTTGGTTTTATGGATCTTAGATTTTTTGACATATAGGGAGCAGATAGTCATGTTGAATGGAGTGCTGTCAGATACGCTTGTTACGTCAATTGGATCTCCTCAGGGATGCGTACTGTCTTCGATTTTTTTTTTTATACTTTATATAAATGAATGTCGCAGCACTAAGAATAACTATATGCTGATGACACAGTTTTTCAATCCTTGTTAACTAGTGCAGAATGTGATGACAGTAAGGATCATAATGAGTTCTTTGAGTGGTGCAAAAAAAGCTGAATTAAGCTGAAATATTGAAGTTGAAAGGGTACAGGAGTATAAGTATCTTGGAACTATCTTTTATACTACTTTAAAGTTCCAGCAGAACACAGAGGCAATTATTACGAAAGTGAATCAGAGAATGTATGTTCTTAGGAAACTGAACACTTTCTGTGTACAAAAAAAAAAAAAAAAAAAAAAAAAAAAACATACTGAGAACTTTTTATACCACCTTTACTGAGAGTATCTTAAGTTTTTCTTTTTTTATGCTAGTACTCATCACTCTCTCTTAGGAACAGGAATCGTTGCTCAAAATTGATTGGTTTGCAGAATTTTATGAGCAACAAAATGCTAAAGAAAACACTGAGTATCACGAGAGATGACTCTCAACCCTTGAAGGTTTACTTTGACTGGTTTACTTAAGTACTGCCCTCTGAAAGAAGATTTAGAAGCATTAAATGTTCAGCTAATAGATATAAATTTACCTTTGTTCCAGAGGCTATTCAATTTAAAAGTTTTAATTAGGTTTTGTTGTTTTTTTATTAATTTATTTATTAAGCATGTTGTGCTATGTTTTTACTTCTTTATTTATTTATTCTTTGTACCGTCTATGTGATATTTTGTGTCTGCTATATGATGCTACTATCCTACTTGAATTGCCCCTTGTGGGATTAATAAAGTTCTTAACTAACTAACTTTAGCTGAAACCTCACAGACACATTCTGGGGACACCCCCAAACTTTGGAACGGTCACAACTTTTCAGTACTGAATATTATATTTAAAATAATTTCCCATTACTTATTTTTTTTACTGAGTTTATTGCGATACATTCTGTGATTACTTTACACATGCAATGCCTTAGAATTTAGTCATAACTAATTAGGTCTGAAACACTCATATAATGCCTAAAAAGTTGTCTAACTTACTAGGGTTTGGAGCAGAACCACAATGTCTACAACACAAAGTAGCTTGTAAACAGCCAAGACCCCTGCTATCTACAATTCATTCAGCACAGTGATAGGTCTGCTCATCTTGTTTTCCCAAAGGGGGCATATTGTGTTAGCCTTCTCACTGACAGTTGAGATTTAACCATAGTATTTAGGTAATTGTCATTTAGGCCTACACAATATGTACTCACTTTTCACAGGATTCATAAGCCACCACCATTGTGCCCTTAAGCAAGACACTTAACCCAAGATTGCTCCCGCAGTATTGTCACTGTAATAGATGTACTGTAATTCGGTTTAGGAAAAAAACATTTGAAAGTGTCAGCTGAATGACTACTTAGTAATTACATGCTGCTTTGCTAAGAAAGTAAAGTAAAAAAGATTCACATCAAGGATATCAATGTCATGAATGATGTGTGAATCATAAGGACTCCTAAAAAGTTAACCTTCACCATCCTTTCAGATGCGCAATCTTTTGTTATAGAGAATGGATGGATGGGTGGGTGGATTATTAACTGTTAATAATTGTTATTCAAATATTACTAACTAAATGAAATTCAAAAAAAATAACTGATGTAATTTTAAACCAGAAAAGTAAGTTTTGTCAAGACAAATGTATACTAAATTTATATATACATAATTGAAAGGGAGGCAGTTATTAATTTCTGAATTTTTACCAACCCTGGTACACACACACACACACACACACACACACACACACCCGCGCATGCACACAAACGCACACCAGTTGAGACAGAAAACATGACAGAGAGTAGCTTTTTCAGAATGACTTGACAGCATTCAATCCAGACTTCATCTAATTGGTTCCTCTGAAATTTCATCTTGGCCCCAGATGTCCTGCCCCAAATACAGCAGGTTGAATACCTTTTAACCCCATTCCCTTCATGTGCGCTGTCTCCATATGTCAAAGAATCAAACAGAAACAAACCCCTCACCAACACACTTGCCCATTTTTTCCCTCTCTTTTTTCTTTTTTCCAAACAATGGCTGATGCTTGAATCTATAAATACTCTGTATATACAGTAATCCAACATATACACATAAAACACAGAGATAACACAATCTACAATGGATTAACACTCTTAATAAAACTGTAAAACAAGGAGGGCAAACAATTCCAAGCGATTCAAAGAGGACAGTGATGTTATCTGACAGAGTCAGGGTGTTACGCCACCAGCGCTGCCGAGCAAGCAAATGCTTTGTGCGTGAAAAGGGATTTATTTGTGCCAGCCAAGTGTAGAAGCGCCTTGGAAAAACATTAAACCACTGAAACAGATCTCTTATGACAGCATGACAAATCAAAGCCTTTCTCAGGGTGTGAGAGCGTGTTTGAATCGCTGTGGTCTTTCAATGATTGCAGAACACCGATGCTGATGTTAGGGGGAAAATCTCGGTCCTATGTCAGTGTTCAACCACCTTATTCATTCAAAGCCAAGGTCAATGTCGCTGGCCCCGAGGGGCCTGTGGGAGAGGAGGGGATGGGCGGCACAGGGAATGGGGGGGGGGGGGGTAGTTGAGAGGTGTTGGAGGATAGGACGGAAAACAGGGAGGGGTATTCTGCCCCAGTGCACACACAGAGGTCACCATTTCCAGGCTGACCCCTCCCCCTCGCCATCCTACTGTGACCTATAACCCTGGCATCACTGAGTAAATGCAGAAAAAGACAGGGGGAGGGGAGGAAATTAAAAAAAGAGAGATGAGGCAGGAAAAAAAAATGAATGCTATGTGGAGTGAGCGATGACAAAGGGAGGCCAGAGACAGGCAAGTCAGTCAGTCGGTGCAAAATAGAAAACTGGAGGCTGGTGGCTTTTAAAGAGGTAGTTCACCCAAAAATTAAATGTCTATTAGAATTTATTCACTCATGTTGTTTCAAACCTGTATGACTTTCTTTCTTCTGTGAAACACAAAAATATATATGATGAATGTTGATAACCAAAGAGTTTTGGGTACCAGTGATTTGCATTGTCTAGACAAAAAAAGAAAGAAAAAGAAAACCATTGTGTCCATACAATGGAATTTAATAGAATTATATTCTTCAAAATATCTTTTTTGTTTGTTCCACGGAATAAAGAAAATCATACAGTTTTGGAACAACATGAGTGGGAGTAAATGACAATTTTTATTTTTGGGTGAACTATCCCTTCAATTAAAGTATGTTAGCTTTGAGTCTAATATCTATAGTTGACAAAACAGTTAAAGCTGCTATATACACATTTACAGTTTTTCTGAATCGCTAAATCACTAAACCCAATCCTCTGAACCAAATTCTCAATAGCCTAAACCAATATGTCAAATAAATCACTCTTTCTGTAAAACATTAAACAAGTTCAGGTAGTTAAGACACTGTTTGCAAATCTCTTGCACTCTTTTTGCAAAACTCTAAACACATTCTCACTCACTAAAACACATTTTGCACTGTGATGCACTAATGTTTCAAAATGCTAAACACTGGCAGACAAAACTACAACACAGTTGTCATCGGTTACACACAATGAATCTAAATTGTTCACAATATTATTTCTAATGATGTGACCAAACCAACTGTACATAATACAAGTTGGTTTGGACTGAGAGTGCCAAAACTGACTCAAAATGTTGCACTGAATGTTGATAACAACAATGGATGGAAACAATATAAGAGGGAGAGGAGAAAGAGTATGTGTAAGAGGTGGTGAACAAGAAGGAGGAGGATGAGGACGGGAAAGAGCAAGGTGTGGGGAATTGAATGCTGGATCTGGCACACCAGAGGGTTTTTCTCTTTGCCTGGCAAGAAACGACATTGCCTACGATGTGGACAAAGTCCTCAGACTGAACCCAACACAAAGACGTGATGCTGAGGCAGAATGAGTTTCTCACTGACTTTGATTTTGCAGTTGCACAACTCTTTTGAGTGTACTGTAACATGCTTTTCATTTTCTTTTTTTGAACCTTTTTGGCTTTTACAGTTGGGTTACTGTATTTTCACAGTATGCAAGTGCTGAATATACAGACATTCAGTAGGCCTACTATACAATATTCAGTACAATACTTGCAGTGCATACAGTATACAATTTATTCACCTTACTACTGTAAGTTATAATTACTATACTTTTTACATAATTGCAAAATTTGTTTACTTTGTTACAATATACTTTTTTCTGTAACTGCATGCTTTGGTTGTTGTGTTCTCCATTTTTTGATGTAGTGTCTAATGAATGAGCTGTAGTTTTTACAATATTGACTCCCTGAGTGTATGATCTGAAAGCATTGATTGGTTTTGAGCAAGGTTATTATAGTTTTGCATTTTTCATTAGTTTTTATTTTTATTTCGTTTTGACTTTTTGTTTTCAAATTCAGTTTAGTTTTAATTAGTTTTTAAAGTGGGTTTGCTAGTTTAGTTTAGTTTTTATTTTTTGAAAATGCTTAGTTTTAGTTTAGTTTTTATTAGTTTTAGTGTTAGTTTTAGTCTTTTTTTGTAATTTGGGTTATTTGTCAGGGGCAAGATTCAAAAAGGTCAGAAAAAGTATTGTGTAATAATAACTCAACAAAAACATCATACAATTTTAGAAAATATTCATTAAAAAATAAAACCAGTACATAAAATGTACATATGGGCACAAATATGTAAACAGTCTCAACACTCCGCAGTAATTGCAAAATGTGTAAGTGATGTGTGCCAGAAAAAAACCTTAAGAGCCAACAGACTAAAGAAGACATGAACCGCATGTAGCCTATTCAACCCATTTTTAAGCCACAACAAGACATTTCTGTCAGATTGTCAGGGAGCTCAATCTGAGAAAAGAACATGACAAACAACAAAAAAACAAAAAAAACAAAAAAAAACTTTAAATAAAGCTTTTCAATTTTTTTTAGTGTGTGTGTGACACCTTCACAAAATTGCCAAAAAATCTACCAAAAATCTACACATCTTCTATACAGAATTCACACCCTATACAAATACCACAGCTGTACAATTTACAATAGCCTACTCGTCTGGATTGAAGCAGCAAACATTCAGTGTAAAGGCCAATTCACACCGCACTGACAAACGCCAACAAACTCGTCTGTTGGAGTTTGTTGGATCGGTGTGATACCCCTGTTGGCGTTGGTCTGATTCGGTTTTCACCAGACTGAACATGTTTAATCGGCGTTAGTTTGGTAGTCTGAGCATCCAACAAACGGCAACCAACTCTGACGTAATCTGACCTGACTACGAACCGTTGCCATGACGATGAGGCAAGTCCACTGCAAAGACAGCTGTTTGATCGCGCCCGCGCCTCACGCACACACAACAAAGCAACGGAAATGTGACATCGCAGCTTGTTCGTTATAAAAAATAAATACAGTTAAAAAAAAAATGAAAACATACAAAAGGTACAATAGTCCATAGTGCAATCCGTGCCATTCAGCAAGAGCACGTTAAGAGAGATAAGTTAACGTTAACCACCATGAGCAACGCAGGTTTACCTTCAGTGACACCAAAACTCTGTAAACTTGATTTTTTTCTCACAGTAATTTTAATTTTGGGTGAACTATGCAAACACATTTGGATTGAAGCAGCAAATATTCAGTGTAAGAGTAAACAAATGACATTATTTAATATTTGAATCACAGCTTATATAGTGTTTTGACATCGACAACCCAAGTGCATTTTACCTCAAACTTGCGTCTAGTTAACGTGCTGCAGTTGCAATCGCTTCTCGCGTCGACATTAACACGCTGACAAAGTTATATTCAGAATTAAAAATATTTTTATACCACTTTTTAATGTGTGTTCGTGTAAAGGTGTTCACGAGATACCAACCTTTAGCGAACTTGCTTTCAAAGTCGAACACTCCGTTCTCATGGAGACGCGGTGTGCACTGACGGGAGGGGCTGTGTGTGTGTGTGTGTGTGTGCGCGCGCGTGTATGTGAAAGACGCAGGGAAAGAAAATGCAGCTAAACGTTATTTGCTCTATGAAAGACATTGATAAAGACGAAAACTAAGGACATTTAATCTATAATTTTATTTTATTTTAGTTAGTTTTGCCAAACACACATTACAGTTTTAGTTAGTTATCATTTTTTTGTAATGCCTCGTTTTTATTTTATTTCAGTTAACGACAATGTTTTTTCCCACCTAGTTTTCGTTTTTTCGTTCGTTTTCGTTACAAACGATTATAACCTTGGGTTTTGAGGCATTTATTTGATTTTGCCAGAAGAAGGCAAAATTCTCTGAATGTAGTTTGAAGATTTAGTTTTTTGTTTAAGGTTTTGAGAAAGTGGGTGATGGTTTCGAGAAATGTGTTTTAGCAATTGAAAAAAAACTGTAAAATGTTCAATCTTTTTCTTTCAGGAAGATACTGATACTGACAGCAAAAATACTGATGACTTATTCTGCACTACACAGTAGTGTAATTTTTTTCCCCAATCATTTGATTTGCTCTACAATGAGAATGTTACTACCTCAACCTGCGAACTGTCCAGAAAGTTGCAAATTACTGTTTAATCATGATTGCTAGTCTTTTAAAATATAGACTAGCAAGTAGCAATCATGCCAGCCAACTAGCCAAAATCATCATTCAAACTTTGCAAATCATCAATACATGATTCTGATTGATTAAATCATCATTTATGGCTGTGACATAAAACCTATTCCAATCAATATGTCCCGTCACATATCTACACAGCAAGTTCAAGCTCCTCAAGCAATTTTATGAAATCCGCTCTCATGATCAATTGGGAGGGGAGACATCAACGTTTAACAAAAATGTTGTACTAAATTACTAACAAGAAAGATGGACGTTCTTTGAAGTCCAAAACACCCCACAACAATAGCATCTAGAATCTCCAGGGAGAATGACAGCAAAGGCTAGAGAGATACAGGAGAAGTTTAGTAGAAGGTGACAACGCCTCATGCCACCCTTCCTTTGACTGTTCATCATCCTCTTCTTCTTGAGCTCCCACATTTTTCTGCCAATCTTCCAACAAGATGTCTGGCGGATGGGGGCGGACAGGAAGGGGGTGTTTTTATTGGTGGATAGCTCAGGGAGGGAGATTTTTATTGGTGGATGGCTTGGGGCCTGTAAAGTGTGTTTAACAGGACTGGCTAGCTGTAAAGGTGCTGTTAAGTGTAGTGAAGCGCGGTGACGGGGCAGTGGATACGGAGGGAAAGGGGACTTCTGGGAGGAGCTGGCACACACGCCAAAGCACATGAACACAAACGGGCAGACAAAAACATGGGCTCTGAGCAAACAGACAAGATGATAAGAGAATTCAGCAGATAAATGCAGGAACAAAATATAGAGGCAAAAAAGACAGACAGACAAATACACAAAGAAAGAAATACACTACTGTTCAAAAGTCTGGGGAAGTTTTTGTTAAAAAGAAATGGACACTTTTATTCACAAAGGACACTTTAAATCGATTGTGACAGTAAAGACCAAACAATTATATTTCAAATAAATGAACTCTCTTTTCAAAGAATTCTGAAAATTATGTTTCATAGTTTCCACAAAAGACATTAAAGGATTAGTTCACTTTCAATTTAAAAATTCCTGATAATTTACTCACCCCCATGTCATCCAAGATGTCCATGTTCTTCTTTCTTCAGTCGAAAAGAAATTAAGGTTTTTGATGAAATGGTGGACTTCAATGGACCCCAAATGGTTGAAGGTCAAAATTACAGTTTCAATGCAGCTTCAAAGTGTTCTACGTGATCCCAGATGATGAATACGGGTCTTATCTAGGGAAACCATCACTCATTTTTTAAAAAAAATAAATAAATAAATAATTTACGTTTTAACCATAAATGCTCATCTTGAACTAGCTCTCTTCTTCTCTATTTGAATTCCAGCAGTGTAGACGCTGCTAAGTGTATTACTGCCCTCCACAGGTCAAAGTTTGAACTAAATTGGTCATATTCAATATGTTAGTGCAAGTATATAACAATTAGTTCAAACTTTGACCTGTGGAGGGCAGTAATACACTTAGCAGTGTCTACACTGCTGGAATTCAAATAGAGAAGAAGAGGAGAGCTAGATCAAGATGAGCATTTATGGTTAAAATGTATATAATTTTTTTTTTTTTTTAGAAAATGAGCGATGGTTTCCCTAGATAAGACCCTTATTCCTTGTCTGGGATCGCGTAGAACGCTTTGAAGCTGCACTGAAACTGTAATTTTGACCTTCAACCGTTTGGGGTCCATTGAAGTCCACTATATGGCGAAAAATCCTGGAATGTTTTCATCAAAAACCTCAATTTCTTTTTGACTGAAGAAAGAAAGAATTGAACATCTTGGATGACATGGGGGTGAGTAAATTATCAGGAAAATTGTATTTGAAAGTGGACTAATCCTTTAAGCAGCACAACTGTTTTCAACATTAATAAGAAATGTTTTAGAGCACCAAATCAGCATATTAGAATTGAAGTTTAAAAAGAGTCTCTCTCTCTTTCTCACAAATGCGCACAGTTAAAGAGGTGCCCCATCATGGAAAAGTATCCTGCCTCACAATGATCTCTGACCTCCTTTTTGACCTTCCATCCCTTGACTTTAACCTCCATTACTGAGGAATTCTCTTGACGAGCCCTAAAGCCCACACTCTAACCACACCAAGAAAAGTGTGATCACAGGACCTCTTTTCACTTGCTTGTTTGGGAAAAGCAGGGGTGGTCCTTAGACATCCGGACAGAATTCATTTACAACCCCTGCCCCTTGCCGTGCCTCCAAATGAAGCCCCCTTCTTAACCAAGTAGAAAAATCCTCTTCTTAACAATGGCCTTGAATCTTAAAGTGGACCTAAAGCCTGATGAGAAGAGCCTATGGTCAAGGTTAAGGCCATTACTAGTCCTACAAAAAAAATTCTAGAACAGCATATTATACAATTGACTTGCATGCCATCTTGGCAGATTTCTTACGCTGTGCTTAACATTATCATCACAGGGGTTGAAAGAAAATATTAGCAGTGAATTGCAGAATGGCGAACACTCAAAGCTGTGAAGAAATGAGAGGCAGTATGAAGATTGGAGTGTGAATGACAGCTGTTTTTCTTTCCTACTTCAGGCCGCCATTTATCATCAGCACGCCATCCAACTCACTGCTAGAACGACAGACCTGTTAAAAGGCTGAGAAGAAAGGGGGGGGGGCAGAGTAAGAGAGACTTGAAAACAGGGCAAGAATATGAAAGACTGCAAAAGAACAGAAACAGGAATGTGGCAACACTCTGAGGTAAGAGTCATGAAAGGGATATAAACCATGAGAGAAATGGAAAGAGAAAGAAACAGAAGAGTGACAGACAGACATGAATGATACATGTGAGGAAGGCTGCCACACCGACACACAGCAGTTTCTGCTTATTGGACAGCTGCTTCTGCTCTCCCCTCTGCCAGTTTTAAGAGTGTGTGAATTTCAGATGTACCCATTTGATTTTCTGGCCGCGAGCCATCCCTCCACTCACCTCTCAACCCATTCAAGCCGTGCCAACAAAAAGAGAGAAGTTCACGTCTACTTTGCAAGAGTAGGGGCTGGATTAGATTATGATGCTAACAGGCAAATGCATGTGGAACAGAGGAATCTAAAAACGGGACTCATTGCCTTTTAGCTTTAGTTTTTTAGTTTGCTGGAAAGCTGCCCGGATTCCTTGAATACGTGGGAATAAATATGTTGACGTGCACAAAGAAAGCAACACATCCCTAAATTATTATGATCTGCAAAGATTGTATCAAAGATTGCCTCTAAAGACTGTATGAAACTGAAATGCCTTTCAAATAGGTTAAAACGCTGAGAAAAAAACAAATCAAAACTGTACCTTTAGGTGAACAACAGCTTGTCACTGAGGCAGTACTCTTATAAAGGGAAACTTTGTAACTTCAGCCTTTTAAGGGTAATTAAAGGGATAGTTCACCCAAAAATGAAAATTGTGTCATCATTTACTCACCCTCAAGTTGTTCCAAACCTGGAAAAAATTCTTCTGCTGAACACAAAGGAAGATATTTGGAAGAATGTTTGTAACCAAGCAGATCTCGCCCCCCATTGACTACCATAGAAAGGGAAAAAAAAAGAATATGGTAGTCAATGGGGGCGAGATCTGCTTTGTTACAAACATTCTTCCAAATATCTTCCTATTAGAACAAAGAAATGTATACAGGTTTGGAACAACTTAAGGGGGAGTAAATGATGCCACAATTTTCATTTTTGGGTGAACTATCCCTTTAAATAAGGCAAAAAGTTGTCCCCATAAAGACACTGCCCCAGTGACAATCTGTTGTTTCCCTATTTTTGTACTTTTTTCCCTGAGGGTGAAATGACAGAAGTTGGGTTTCCATTCATGTATTGTTATGCAAATTTTGGATATTGCATGAGAAATGTTGGATGGAAACACCAAGACGCAAATATACCATAATTTCCAAAATGTGCCTAAAAAACATATTCGCTCATCACAAAGCGAATATTCTTTGCATGTGCAACAAATAAAGAGAATGTGAAAAGTTATTTAATTTATTCTATTTTTGTTGACAGTCTTCTCCCATTATGTGGTCTGTGAAATCTGTGCTCAAACATCAAAAGCACGTCCCATAGAATTACTATCTTACTTGAGGTTTTTAAAATGGCCAATACTGATAGAAAACCCTCAAACCCTCAAGCGAAAGAAAACACTTGAGCTCCCCTCGAGATTTAAGCGAAATACATCTGCTACAAGATTGCAAAATGATGGTCTATTTCCATGATCCCTTTTCGTGTGTCATACAAATAACTGCTAAAACACTTTCTCCAAAGAAGGTGAGAAGAGCAAGGTGTTGAATTTCCTGAGGTTCATCTCTAGTAAATTGCACTCTGAGGCATAATGGCAGATGCTACAGGGTCCCTGGACAGATCTCATTCTATATTGACTCTAATTTTAGCCCCGCTCTTATTCAATCACTCACTCTTCTATAGCTCACCTTTCCTGCATACAAGTGTTTTTGCTCATCTCGTGACACAGTAACGTTAAAACTAAGGTTGATCTCGCACTAGGGACATGATCACCATGGAACATAACTATACTACCATTATAATTATTATTTTCTATCTCTTTCTCTCTCTCTCACACACACACACACACACACACACACACACACACACACACACACACACACTTGTGATGTCACAAATGGTGTGGGATGGGTTTTATTCATGTGTCTGTCATGTTGTTGGAATCCCTCACGATAAGTATGAGCTATACTTGGCCAAAACCACAAAAAATGTGAAACAAGTGCTGATTTAATAATATTCATCAGTGCCTCACATATAGTATATCAGACAATCAAACCACACCACACAAAAAAAACAAATACTGTAGATTTAAGTGTCCTCTAATTTGGCCCTGTGAATTACCCACCATCCTTCTCTCTCTCTTTCTCTCTTAATTAGGACTCACTTCCTCTTAAGCACTTTCCCTCTTTCTCCCTTCTTCTCCATGCCCCATTGTGAGGCAGTCCTGACCTGAAAGCATGTGTCATTGAGCTCCATGTCAGTGGGGTGCGGTTGGGCTTCTGAACAGGAGAGAGGGGGCTTGTGGGATTGCTGGGTTGAGTGGGAGGAGCTTAGCTGCTGGACAAAGGAGAGAGGTAGGACATGGATTGCTGAGTGATGGAGAGGAAAGCCAGTGGAGAGGGAGAAAGTGGAACGGGTGAAATCCAGAGAAAGAGCGGGGCCCCTCCCCCCCATTACCCCGCACGAAGGCCCTATAACCGCCTCTGCTTTGATGGTTATGTGTCAACACAACCTCCCCTCCGGTTTGACCAACAAAGCAGCTCTCATACAACACCCAAGATTAGTTGTTGACACAACGACGGCCAGCAAAAATGTCAAATCAGATTGGAAATGTCTGAAGGGAAGCTCATAATAATGATTTTTATTGGAGCTTCCTGCTTCTCGTTCATTCTCCCATGCTCTTTACAATCTGCCTCTTTATTGCTCTCACATTCATCTGTCGGGGTGACCGTACCCTGGGCGCTTTTATCCTGTGTTAAATCATAAAGTGAGCTGAACTGTAGAAAGCTGTATATATGTGAATATGTAGCGATCCGTTTGTGTTTATTTGCATTTCCCTCTTCAGTCGTTCTCGGCCTCATCTCTTCTTTCAGTTTAGCCTTTCCATCTTAATTCAAGCAAATCCCCTCCTGAGTTGACAGAGTCAATTACAGCGCAAGAAGGCTGAATGAGAGGGTGAGAAAGAATAAATTAATACTTAAAGCTTAAACTCTTTAACAATTGACGCTAAAGAAAAGAACAAAAGCGCATGCGTTCCGATTGATCCAGGAGAGCTGTTTGGTAATGGGCGGTGGCTTTTATGATCAGTTGCTTGGTGACAGGCTCAAGAGGAGGGCAGGAAACAGGAATAAACTGTGCGTCACAATCCACTGTACCGTTTCCACGATTCATTCAAACTATGAAAAGCTTCCTGAGGCCCAGCTAATGAGGATCCACAAGCGAAAAGGAGAAAGAAAGAACGAGAAAAGGGAGGAGATGGAGAAAAAGAGGCAACGAAGCCATCAAAGATGAAACATTTACAAAAATAAGTGTTTCCTGAAAGGGCCGTGTGATTGAGAGCGGCGGCGGGAGCTCAGCACCCGACTGTGTGCTCACAGAAATGGTCGACAAGCAAAAAGGGGAAGCGTAATTTATGGAAAGAGTGGCCGTTTTGGGGGCGGAAGGGGGGTTGTAAAGAACCTTGCTAATCACACCCTCTTTTGCGATGGCAGAGTTCTCTCTTCACGCCAGTGGGCCAAAATTACCCCAAAGTGCAAATTGAGCCGGTGTCTCGAAAAATGTGCACAAAACCAGAAAAGACACAAAAACATAGGGGCAAAAAAAAAAAAAAAGTCCTTTGATCAGTTTGAGGACTAAGGAGCAGATCTATGTCACCTCACTTAGCAGGAGAAAGGGCTCTCCTAACAGCCTGTGCAACACTGGTGGCGTCTAAAAGGATGAAAGAGTGCTGTAATGGGTGGAAAGCCTCTTGTATGCTAAAGCAGCCCGACTGGTGGTTGGGCATTACACATCTCCCTCTTTTTATTAGACTCAATGTGCTGGCTATACAAACAGCCTGCCTGCGGTGTCACAAAGCTCCTTGGCAGCAAAGAACCAGGTACATTTATCCCATTCCTACTGTAAATGTCTCATTGAGAGATGGGAAGTTAATATACTGCTTCATTTAAAACGACTTTAGTTTTCTTAATATACATTGCACAGAGCCACATCAAATCTCTTACTCTCCATCCCGTTATCACGTTTCTCTTTCCTAGGTGTCTCTAATAATTTGCTATCTTCAACAGGGAAATAATTTTGTGCCTATACCACACCACGATTACGTACAGCGTTTCCTGCGCCACTATTCAATCTGCAGCGCAACAGCGAAAGATATCATATTTCAACCAAGCATGCAGTCTGAATTGAATGTGGTGAGATAAAAAGACAGTGTACTGTGAATAAAAAAATGCCAAGACATGCTGTTCTATAGCATAGTCTTCACTGCCAGAGCTCAATAACAAACAAAGCGGAATAAATTACTCTTATGGGCCGTATTTTATGAATCGCACAAAAGACGCACAAGTTATTGATTTGAACCAATCTGATGAAGTCTTAGCTGAATGAACTCACTGAATCTGTCAGAGCACCTACTGCAAAAAAATGAGTCTGTAGTAGAGCTGCACGATTCTGGATAAATTAAGAATCACCATTTTTTTGTTCCAAATAGAGATCACAATTCTCTCACGATTCTAAACAGACTACTTAATAAAACAACATGTAATTTACTAGAGGTTCTGACAAAATGTTAATTGCTGCAGTCTATTTAAAAATGTTTAATTAATTTAAAGGGGTCATATCATGAAAAATCAGACTTTTCCCATGTTCCCATGTCCAAGTGCTATTTGTGAAAAAAGGCAAATGTGAAAAAGGACAACCCAGTAACTTTGTTTTGGTAAGCCTTTTTCTACAAGCATGTGAAAAATCGAGCTGTTCTGATTTGACTCCCTTGTGACGTAGGAAGGGGATCTTATTATAATATTACCACCCCCTGAATCTGTAAGTTTCCACCCGCGGATCTGCCATTGTTTTCACAAGTGACAAGTAACACTGGTCCTGGAGTGCAGCAGCAGCAGCTGTCCCGCAGTTTAGCTACAACCCTGATCAAACACATTTAAATGTCTTCAGGATTACTATAGCTACGTGAAGGAAGGTGAGTTGGGCCGGAGCAAAACTCTGCAGGACAGCAGCACTCAAGAAAGACCGTCCCTGAACTTGTGATATGTCTCAGCTATGTAAACATTATCACTGATCTCTTAATGGCTATAATAGCAAACATATGGGTTTCCATAAACTCCTGGAATCTGAGCCACTTAGGACGCAGTGGTGTAACGTTAATTTTATTAATGTGTCCAAATAAATTCATATAACAGTATGTGCAAGTCATTAACACTAGAATGCTTCACACGATCGTCAATAAAACACAGGATTTGCACAGAAATTGATTTCCAATGATGGATCGATACCAACTGTTCATGATCCAATTTCATATATATTTATTTTGTGATGTTTGCAAATTGTCTCCCTGAATGTTTCGTTAGCACGTTGCTAATGTACTGTTAAATGTGGCTAAAGTTACCATTGCTTCTTACTATATTCATGGAGACCAGAGCCATTTCGTTATTTTCATTTTTAACCCGAAAACGTGTGTATTCTGTATAATTCATAAACGCATATTAATTCTTATTGAATCTCTCTAACAGTGTGTAGCTTTAGCCACGTCAGCCGTGCATCACGCTATCAAACTCATTCAGAATCGAATTTTAGCAAACATCCACAAAATATATGCCATACCAATGTTTAATGCTGCATCAAGGACAGTTTGTAATGATCCATTTTGCGAGTTATATTTGCTGTTAGCTTCTGCATTATGTACAGTACAGTCCAAAAGTTTGGAACCACTAAGATTTTTAATGTTTTTAAAAGAAGTTTCGTCTGCTCACCAAGGCTACATTTATTTAATTAAAAATACAGTAAAAAACAGTAATATTGTGAAATATTATTACAATTTAAAATAACTGTTTTCTATTTGAATATATTTCACAAAGTAATTTATTCCTGTGATGCAAAGCTGAATTTTCAGCATCATTACTCCAGTCTTCAGTGTCACATGATCCTTCAGAAATCATTCTAATATGCTGATCTGCTGCTCAAGAAACATTTAATGTGTACAATTGTACAAAATATTTGTGTACAATATTTTTTTTCAGGATTATTTGATGAATAGAAAGTTCAAAAGAACAGTGTTTATCTGAAATCTAATCTTTTGTAACATTATAAATGTCTTTACTGCCACTTTTGATTGATTTAATGCATCCTTGCTGAATAAAAGTATTCATTTCTTTAATTTCTTTTCAAAAAAAATAAAAATAAAAATTCTTACTGACCCCAAACTTTTGAACGGTAGTGTATAATGCTACAGAAGCTTTGTATTTCAGATAAATGCTGTTCCTTTGAACTTTCTATTCATCAAGGAATCCTGAAAAAAAAAGTACACAACTGTTTTCAACATTGAAAATAATCATAAATGTTTATTGAGCAGCAAATCAGCATATTAGAATGATTTCTGAAGGATCATGTGACACTGAGGACTGGAGTAACGATGCTGAAAATTCAGCTTTGCATCACAGGAATAAATTACTTTGTCAAATATATTTAAATAGTACACAGTTATTTTAAATTGTAATAATATTTCACAATATTACTGTTTTTTTACTGTATTTTTAATTAAATAAATGTAGCCTTGGTGAGCAGACGAAACTTCTTTTAAAAACATTAAAAATCTTAGTGGTTCCAAACTTTTGGACTGTACTGTATGCCTCAGTGTATTGGAATGACGGGGGCGGGGAGCACAAGCTCATTTGCATTTAAAGCAACCCACCCACAAAAACAGCTTGATTTTGCTCACACCCAAATCACACCCAAATCAAAAGGGGCATAATAGGTCACCTTTAAATGAATTATTTAATTTTTTAAAAATCGGTTTGAATAAATGATTCACTCATAAATACTTCACGTTTCATTACTGAATGAATCAGCGCTGAACAAATCTCTTGAACAAATGCATTTTTTAACAGTCACTCATCGCCAAAAAGTGGTGTAACAATATAATCTATACAATCATTATTTAAAGCTTACTTTTAAAAGGTCATTTGCTCTACTTCAATCACTAAAGTAGACATCAGTGTTTATATCTGAACTATAAACTTTTATCCCAGTACTGTTGTGATCATTTGAATTATTGTAACACAGAAATAACTGTACTGTGTGGTTGAAAAACTGTATATGAAACTGTTTCATACAGTATCTATACATGACAACTCCTCTTCCTGAGTCAGCGGCAGTGTCAAAGGTTTAACAGACACAGGCGAATCGTTGTCATTTAGGAATGAGATTGCATGGGTGTTTGACTCAAGATCACGTTCTTGCGATTAATCGTGCAGCTCTAGTCTGTAGGAAACATTGGCTTTCTTTACACAGACCTATCACAGCACATTCAGCTCATCATAGAAGTGATGTATTGGAAGCAACTGTACTATCTTCTGACGTACATTTGAGTGAAATGGATTATTGAAGAAAAAAAAGTAGGGCAGGGACTTGATTCACTCCAATGGTTACTGATTGGATGGATGCCGATCAGCTAAATGTGAACTTACAGTCGCTTGCAAGAAAGGGGCGGAGTTTATGCAGAATAAATGATTGAAGAAATCCGGAAGCCTGAAGTCACCACAAGTCTGTCATTGACTGGAAGATCTAATTATGATAAAAGTTATTAAGTAAAAATTACAAGTGTTAAAAAAAAAATGTAAATATGAAACTTTGGCATGGATGAATTGTTCACCCTTAGATGCATTTAGAAAATAAAATGAATTTCCATTTCATGTCTACTTTAAATGAATTTACTCACCATCATGTCATTTCAAACCTGTACAACTTCCTTTCTTTTTTTCTGTACATAAAAGGAAATAATAAATTAGTCTGGCATGACATGAGGGTAAGAAAATGACACATTTGTCATTTTTTGAGTGAACCACAGGCCAGTTGCATAAACCTAGCCACTGTTACTGTGTCTAAACAACTAGTCTGACCAACAAGCAGTTAGTTAGGGGTATAATCAGTCTTACTTTTCGATTTCAAATTAGACCAATCTACCTTTTTATGTAACTGACTTTTAAAAGTTATGACGAATAAAATTAGATGACTAACTTGTAAGACTAGTCCAAAGAGTTTACGCAACCTGCCACAGTGTGCGCCTTACAGCTATAAAATGCAATCCAACAAGCAAACGCACATGTGATGAAGATATCTTAAGTCTCATCAGGAAACAAAATTTCCCTACTGTATGTTTACTAGTACCTCACACAGACAGAGCAAGATAAAAAGAGATGGTGAACAACATAAAACAAAATGCCAGAATGAAGAAAGACCCAACTTAGGGTGTACTCACACTAGGCACGGTTGCCTTGAACCGAGCCCGAGCACGATTGTCCCCCCTCCCCTCTCCCCCGCTGGCCTGCACTCACACTGCTCTTAACGTTCTGTACCGGAGCACGCATACGTCATATACAATGCAACTTTTTGAATGTAAGAAAACAGGAAGAAATGCACTTTCGCTAAGATAGTGCCTAATATATTTATCATTTATGCCGCACATCGATTTTCACTTGCACGTATCAAGAGGCAGCTGACGTTAATGGAGGAATTTGCAGCTTTACTCACAAACTACAATTCCTGTTCATCAATAAAGGTGAGAAGCAGACCCGTAATAACCCAAATACACTCAAATTAATTTCAGGAATTGATAAGTGTACTATCAGAGTAGTAATAAAGATGTTGGACGTCGTAATGATGACAGTAGCACACACAAAAGTAGCAGCTGTTCCGTGCTCAGGCATGATTAGCGCTCATACTGCATGCGAACCGCGCTCGAGCCCAACTGAACCGCGCACTGGCCCACGTCTTCCAAGCGGGCCAGGGACGTCTAAACGAACCACGCCCAGGCACGGAACAGAGCGATCACACTCGTCAAACGAACCGGGCTTTGGAGGTCAAACGCGCTCGGGCACGGTTCAGAGCGAATACTACTATGGATTTTGCCTCATGTCATTATACAAAACCCAAGGCAGTCTGTAAAAAACCCATGTAATCTCTTGAAGATCAAACTCCATCTCCAGCAGGACATCTGTAAGAACTATTAGCGTCTCATTGATTGTAGCTGAAGGCCTGAGGGAAGCCTGCTCATGCACATGTACCAATGTAAAATGAGAAGAACGTCATTTCAGCTGTGTGAGAGTTGCCCTGTGGATAGGAGAGTTGGCCATTAAGCCTGTTCTTCCTTTATCCTGTACGCTTCTAAAGATTCATGGATACAGAGGCCATGCCCTGAGCGCTGGCACTCTGATACTCTAGACACTCATCATTCCTTTTGAAACCAAGCACACATACTCTCTCTTATACATGACTTAAATATTTGTCACAGGTCAGACAATAAAAGGAAAATGTGCAAAGAGTCAAACAGTGGACACATGCTTCATTTAGATGGAGCCCACTATCACTGCTCAAGTTCTCAGTGCAGGGATCAAAAGGTCACTGAGTATCAGTCGTGATCCTACAGCTCTGATCAATGTGAACCAAAGCTGGGGTCATTCATTATAGACAAGCTGACAAACAGGAAGTGTACACCCATTATTACTTGAGGATGTGCTAAGAGCATAGGTTGTTAATGGTGTTTGAACATGAAAGGAAAGAATAGTTGGACTTGAGTGCTGTTATATAGCATATACTTACCCAGCTTTTCAGAAATACTGTCTCAGGATGTGTGAATGAACCATGTTTTTACCATGATTTTGTTTTTGTTTTGTTTTTTTGGGCATGACACAATAACATTTGCCATGTACCCAGATATTACTATGTGTTTGGCCATGTACCATGATAAAATCTTCAAAGCACCCTGGAGTTCTACAATCTGTGTATAATTTGTACACTAAAAGTTAGAGACAATATGTAGCAAGAAACTTTAAAGTCAGAATGAGATGAAAATTCATCCTATCTACAGTATTTTCTAAATGCATGTTATGATCTTATTGTGAACAATTCGTCCAATCATGTTTCATTGCTTTGACCTCATAATTTTTAATGATCTTCCAGTGAAACGACAGACTTCTCTCTGGGAACGTATGATGGACTTCTATCATTTATCTCAAGCACTGTTCTTTTTTTACATCAACTGCAAGCTCACATTCAGATCTGCCTTCATCCAATCAACAACCAATGCAGTCATCAACAACCAACAATTTTTTAATAATCCATTTCACTCAGATGTACTGTACGTCACAATACGCAAGAAAAAAAATCAATCACTACTTCCTTTACATTGCGACATGCATTTCTCAAGCATTAAAGTTGTTACGTAACATTTGGGATCATTAATATGTACGCCCCCAATATTTGCATATGCCAGCACATGTTCAAGCATTAGACAAGGGCAGGACGTCTGGATGTGCACAGCTGAATCATCAGACTAGGTAAGCAAGCAAGGACAACAGCGAAAAATGGCAGATGGAGCAATAATAACTGACATGATCCATGATATCATGATATTTTTAGTGATATTTGTAAATTGTCTTTATAAATGTTTCGTTAGCATGTTGCTAATGTACTGTTAAATGTGGTTAAAGTTACCATCGTTTCTTACTGTATTCACAGAGACAAGAGCCGTCGTTATTTTCATTTTTTAAACACTTGCAGTCTGTATAATTCATAAACACATCTTCATTCTTTATAAATCTCTCCAACAGTGTGTAATGTTAGCTTTAGCCACGGAGCACTATCAAACTCATTCAGAATCAAATGTAAACATCCAAATAAATACTGTACTTGTGCGATTAGACATGCTGCATGACGAACACTTTGTAAAGATCCATTTTGAGGGTTATATTAGCTGTGTGAACTTTGTTTATGCTGTTTAAGGCAGTCGCAAGATCCGTGGGCGGGGAGCGTGAGCATTTAAAGGGGCTGCAGCCTAAATCGGCTCATATTTAATGATGCCCCAAAATAGGCAGTTAAAAAAAATATAATAAAAAAAAATTCTATGGGGTATTTTGAGCTGAAACTTCACAGAAACATTCAGGGGACACCTTAGACTTATATTACATCTTTTAAAAAGACGTTCTTCGGCACCTTTAACTTTCTGTGGCGCTAGTGCAATTATCAAAATAAAGACTATTTGGAAATAAATGTAAAAAAAAAGAAAAAAAGACAAAAGGTTGGGCCAATGTTTGTTGCTGTATTTTTGACACAATGGGTCACTAATATAAAAAGAAATTCCAATTGATGCCGCTAGTTCGCATAAATTAGTACACACTTCACCTTCAACTTTAAGAGATTATTAAGAAACTCCTCCTAAATCCTGTTGTTGTCCATGTGCTCTATTATGTAAACATTTTTTTTTTTTTTTTTTTTTCAAAATATCTCCATTTCCTTCACAGGTATCACCTTTACTCAAAGAGAAAGTCAACACTGAGCTTCATCCTGAGAGATTTTATCAGCTGTTATTTAAGGTAATTTCTTTCTAAATGTGCCATTTATTCCCTTTAAATTTAATCCAACTCTTTTAAATCTATTAAAGCACTTTCTTATTCAATATTTAAAGGGTTAGTTTAACCAAAAATGAAAATTCAGTCATTAATTACTCCCCCTCATGTCGTTCCACACCCGTAAGACCTTCGTTCATCTTTGGAACACAAATTAAGATATTTTTGATCAAATCCGATGGCTCATTGAGGCCTGCGTTGCCAGCAAGATCATTTCCTTTTTCAATGCCCAGAAAGGTACTAAAAACATATTTAAAACAGTTCATGTGACTGTACAGTGGTTCAACCTTAATATTATAAAGCCACGAGAATACTTTTTGTGCAAAACAAAATAACTTTATTAAATAATAGCCGATTTCAAAACACTGCTTCATGAAGCTTTGAAGCTTTACGAAACTTTTGTTTCGAATCAGTGGTTCGGAGCACCAAAATCACATGTTTTCAGTAAACAAGGCTTCGTTACGTCATAAGTGTTTCGAAATTTCAATAGTTCACGTGACTTTGGCAGTTTGATACGCGCCGAACCACTGATTCGAAACAAAAGACTCGTAAAGCTTCAAAGCTTCATGAAGCAGTGTTTTGAAATCGCCCATCACTAGATATTTGTTAGATATATTTACTAGATATATTGTTGAATAAAGTCATTATTTTGTTTTTTTGGCGCACAAAAAGTATTCTCGTCGCTTTATAACATTAAGGTTGAACCACTGTACTCACATGAACTGTTTAAAATATGTCTTTAGTAGCTTTCTGATTGAAAGCTACTTTGAAAAAGGAAATGATGGCAATGCAGGCCTCACTGAGCCATCGGATTTCATCAAAAATATCTTAGCTTGTGTTCTGAAGATGAACAAAGGTATTACGGGTGTGGAACGACATGAGGGGGAGTAATTAATGATTGAATTTTACTTTTTGGGTGAACTAACCCTTTAAATCCCACTATGTGCTCATTTTGTATGTACCCAGATCTGATGGTACAGTATATAGATGGTACCTATAGCTAATGCATTACATTAATCATTGTCTACCCAGCTTTGCTTGCCAATCATTTAGTCCAACAATAGATCTTCATCTCCTATGCTATTAGATTTGCATCCCACTCTATCTCGCAGCTATTGTTCACCCATAATTTATGCAGAAAGCACACATATTCCTCTCTGGCCCTGATGAGAATTCACAAAAAGGCTCTAAAAAGTAACTATGCACTGACCTTTACCAATCAGAACCCCAGAGAGTGTGGGTTTAAAGGTTCACCAGTCCAGCGAGCCGAGATGACTGTTCCCTGTGGCGTGGCAGAGGCGGCGTAACTTCAGAGGCCAGCCACTAACCACTGGCCCACTGGGAGCGGAGCCAGAGTATGTACCACAACACAGCAGTGCACCGTCTACACACAGTGTGTCAGTCTCACTTCACTGTGTGCGTGTGCATGCACAAGTCAACGATCTTCACATCACACACACCTCACTGCAAGGCCAACAAATGGACTGCTGTGTTCAGATTTGGCACAGCATGGGCTGCCCATGTGTGTGTGTGTGCGCATGTGTGACAAGACCGCAGGCGGAGATGTCCTTCTGTGTCACGCAATACGGCCGCAGAGCTAAATGTCTGAGACACTGTTTTGCTTTACGGAGACAGAATCAATTGCAAACGTATGATGCGGTTGATAAAAAGATGTTAATGAGGCATGTCATCACTGACCACACTGCATTAAACACAGAGCTCAATATCTCTGCAAACTGTCCATTCAGACCATATACATGACAGATTCATGTGTATTCTTTATGTACACAAGCTGGCAATAAAAGCAGAATCAAGATCAATAAACAGAACACACGCTTATTAATATTTCTAATTTCTAAAGTGCAATTTTAAATAACATTTTAAAATATTTATATATATTTATGTAAAATATGACCTGGGAGAAAAGCAGAGGATATTTACCTAAGCAAAAGAGTCATTACTACTTTGTGTTATCATAAAATATTTACTTACTTATTTATTTTATGTAAAAGGTATACATATTATTAGTGCTGTCAATTGATAAAAAAAACCTAATTAATCACATTTTTTGTAATTAATCATGATTAAATCGCACCTAACATTAAAGTTAATATATTTTTATATTGTAACAATTTCACATTTAATCTCCAAATTAATGTAGAAACAACATAAAACAGTATATTTAAATATTTGATCTAGGAAATCCAGAACTAAAGCAGTTATCAAACACTTCACAGTCTTCACTGCATAATTTAGATTAAAATATATGAATTTTTATTAAAGCTACAAAGGTTATTCAATTAAGAGCAGTGAGTGATTTTCTTTTTCTTTTGTTCTTTGATTAACATTAATGGCAGACTGTAGGAGGTTTATGAGGATGCTGTCTCTTCAAAGGATTAGTTCACTTCAGAATTCAAATTTCCTGATAATTTACTCACCCCCATGTCATCCAAGATGTTTATGTCTTTCTTCAGTCGAAAAGAAATTAAGGTTTTTGAGGAAAACACATATATATATATGCGGTAGGGCGAAAACCTTCATCTCATTTTCTCCTCCAACTTCAAAATCCTTAGATATCATTGATTTACCTTTTTTTGTAAAGGCCGTTTGACTTAGTCTTTGCCCGATTGCTTTGTAAACACTTGCTCGGTACTTCCACCTACGTCAAGCGTGACCTTTCAAACATGATTACGTAAAGAGTGGCGCATCGCAGGATAGTGCAAGACATTTGTGGTTAAAAAGTATACAATTTTTAGTTTTTTTTTTGAACATGACAAATCGTTTTGCTAGATAAGACCCTTATTCCTCAGCTGGGATCGTGTAGAGCCTTTTGAAGCTGCACTGAAACTGCAATTTGGACCTTCAAACCATTGGTAACTGTTGAAGTCCATTATATGGAGACAAATCCTTATTTTCTTTTTGACTGGATGACATGGGGCTAAGTAAATTATAAGGAAGTTTTAATTCAGAAGTGAACTAGTCCTTTAAGACCTGCTGCACACGAAGCGGATCTGCATCCTATTTTCTAACAACACTTTGTGCTCAATTAAGAGTTTATTGAACTCATTTAAAGCAGAACTCAGTAAGATTTGCGAAGCTCCCCCTACAGTTTCCTTCAATTAATCACACTGTCGTAAATACTCCAAGCGCAGCTCTGGACTACAACGACTACAACGCTCACCAGCGCAGTAGTTTTGCAAATACAGTACAAGAAATCTCGATGGAGTTAGGTAATTTTCGAAATTGTCTTATAAAGTCATAATATATACATTGTTTTTTAAATTACCGTAAAGCATTTTGTCACTCTCGCGTAAACATGAACATGATGCGAGATTGTTGCAGCTCAACTTGCTAGTGCTGTATTCTGGCGTAGACGTGCCAGAGGGGGTTAGTGCTCGCCTCAAACACACCACTACAAGTCAATTAACCATCGTAAGGACTTAGAAAACTATCTAAGAAGGTAAAAAAGTTACTTAGTTCTGTTTTAAGTGCTTATGAGAATACTCGACAAACTGCCATTTTACATAATTTTGTGTTTCTCTTCATTTTACCGTGTTCTCTTGTGTCTTGTCGTGCTTGAATGGTTCAAAAGCATTTGCATGAATAAGAGCTTGGTCATATAATGTAACGCTAGCTAAAGGATGACAGAAAAAAGGAATGCTGCGTTAATTGTGTTAAATATTTTTAACGCGTTAAACTGCAAATAATAATTGCAGGTGTTAACGTGCTATTTTTGACAGCACTACATATTATATATTTATATTTAAATAAATAAATAAAAATAAACACGTCTGATAAAATAAAGATGCCTCTTTAGCTTAGGGAACTATTCAAACATTTTTTGCTTTTTTCCAAAGTTAATCTTTGAGCGTAAGGTAACAGGTTACTGTAAGTAATCATTGTGTGAAGATGAAGAGAAAGGACCTGATTGCTAAGAGCTTATTCCTTCTGAAGCACCATAAAATAACAGCAAGAGATCCTGAATTCCTCACATCATCACAAAAACACACTTTCACATTAGCACTGCAGTGTGCTTTCAAATTAACACTTGCCTGACATCCATTTAATGACCAACTCTGCTCTCCCCTCGGCTACTATTTACAGCTATGCCAACACAACTACCTCCTGCTAACCGCTAAAGAGAACATAAAGAACCCTCCATAAGGCCCTTCTGTTTTCTTTCTTCTTTTGCCCTTTATATTTACCCAGCATCTGTATGAAAAGATCAAACACATTTTGGACGACATGAGAGCGGACAAATGATAATAAGTCATCTTTAGTTGCCACAAACACATGCTGAGTTTATGAAAATCCAATCATAAGCACAATACAGTAACAACGTTTCAGCACTGGACGGGAACAAGGCCCGATTCATACGGGGCCACGGTGGGTATGGGCGGCTAGAAAAGCAAATTTATCCTTGGTGCCTGTGACCAGCAAGTGGGCGAACAACAGCACTCCAGATTATTGTGACATCGACAAAAGCAGAGGGAAAAGAGCACAGCATGGCCGGGTTTAATAGTTAAGTTCAATACAAGAGGCTGAGATTTAGTAATATAAATCACAACACAAGCACGACCGGGAGCGCCACAGCAGCGCACAAAAGGCAGACTGGATCCTACAAGCCAATTTATCTTCAAAAATAGAAGGAGCCCATTGTCCATATATCAAATGGCCTGTCCCAGCCCCCTGTGTCCCTCATGTTCAGTTCATCCAAAGTTAATGTAGCCTGAGTCTACACCACGCCGTGCTCTAACACAGTGCACTCTGTGAAAGACTCTGCAAATGAGCTGGCAGTGGCTTCTATCAAACTCACTTTAGCTTCTCGGGACAATCTAACAGCACCAATATCTGCTGACAGTGGTGTATCTAGACATTTTTCACAGTGGCCCATTTGGGGGCGGAGACACTTTCAAGAGTGCCATGAAACATAACCTGCCTTCTCTCATGATGATTATAATAACATTTATTCAGTATGTAAATGATGTTTATAAAAAAATGACTATTAAAGACAGATAATATAATATAATACATCTCTCAATTACAACACTCTGAAATGCTACTTACTAGCAGCCTGAACTCTGGCTTTGCGGCTCAAGACCAGCCCAAAGAAATTTTGGGCTATGCACTCATAGTCTCCCTCATCAGACGAGCCATCAGACTTGGTCTTCTGGAAATGACCAATCAGAAGCGAGCCATTAGCAAACATGACGTAGTTTTGGTCCTCCACAATCAGCGCTCCGTTGCGTCTCCACTGCGTGGTGATGGGTGGGATCCCCTCCACCTGACAGTGCAGCATCAGAGGTTGTTCCTGAACAGCGATGATGTCACTGGGCTCCAGGGTGAATGACAGCTCGGCCCCAGATGTCATACCTAGTAGGTACAAACACACACATACACACACACACAAATACACAGAGATTAAAACTGCACTATAGAGACAATGCAAATGAAAGGCTTTACTCAGAGAGCTTTGCTCAGAGTATTACAATTTAAAGGGGTTGTTGATTATGATATCACTTTTTTAACTTTTAGTTAGTGAGTAATGTTGCCGTTAGAGCACAAACAACATCTGCAAAGTTCAAAGCAAAGGGAAATATTTTATTTTAAAGAATTCTCTGTTTAAGGACTACAACAAGCTTCTTCCTGGGTTGGTGACATCACTAACCCTAAAATTTACACAAACCCTGCTCCCGAGAACACGCAACAAAGGGGTGAGGCCATGATAATGCATTACAGTAACACAAATGCAATAGCATGTCATAAAAGCAAGATGACAACATAAGTTATAACCGTAATTAAACTAAACTATAACTTACCTGTTCTAACTTCATGCAGCATATATTCTCTGGCTCTGTATGATCTTACAACAGTTCCCACATGAGCGATTTATAGATTATCATTACAGACTATGCTAATGAATGGCTTTAAGATATCCCACATCATCTACATAAATTAAGCAACTAACCATTCAAAAACGTCCTGTTGCATTCTTGCAATCATCATTTCTTCTTGAGTCTCTCCATCATTGTCCGACTCCAGTTTGAACATAAAAGGCTGACCAGTTTCAGTGAGTCTGCGTGAGGTAATCGACGCTAATAGAGGGTATGCATCGACGTCACTTTCCCGCCGAAAGCGCGCTCCCTCAGCTGGACTGAGTGGCAAAAGAAGCTGCTGCGTGACTGGATTTAATAGGGGAAACTGCGAAAACGCGAGTAAAACTAACGAATTACACTAAAGGTTGGAATTGAATGTGTTCCTTACAACTTGTCAAATAAACCTAATCCTTGGATATTGACATGCAGTCTGGAATCGTGTTTCCTGACATTTATATGTGCCTGATTTCGACGGCGGGGAGACACATAAAGCAAATATGCCTGTGAATATTTTATATAACTACAATATCGGTAGGTTTAAATCCACGTAATCACTTATATCAAAGTTATATCGTCATATTGTCCAGCCCTAAAACATATATAGTTTTTATAGTATAGTTTTTGTCAGTGTTGTTTATTGAAAAACACCCAATTATGCAGAATATAAGATGGGAAATATTTAATTGATGAGTTGTCAACATAATATATAACAATACAATATATACGGTATGATTTTACCTCAAAATCCAACAATTTGACAAAATGATGACTGCAAATCCATGTTTCTCTGCCTGGAGTCCACTGTTTCTGTGAATTGCAGTGATCCATTTGCTTTTTTCCCTGTTGCGTTCTGCAGTTTTTAAATATATACCTCAGGTTTTGTGTCAAAGCTATTTGTACAGTCAATCACAAAGCTCTTTCCCATTTTGGATGTGTTTTGTGTGTTTTTCGCGACATTCACGCTGAAAACCAATGCAGCCGCTCAGTCTTTTGCCACTCAGTGAGCGTGCCCGCAGTCGTA
The DNA here is from genome assembly GCF_018812025.1 of Megalobrama amblycephala. Lineage (NCBI taxonomy): Eukaryota > Metazoa > Chordata > Actinopteri > Cypriniformes > Xenocyprididae > Megalobrama > Megalobrama amblycephala. Next base: position 17,947,932 of record NC_063046.1, read on the forward strand.
ACGGTCGACGGTGACGTCACGTGCATACCCTCAATAACACGAGCTCTTGAAACTCCGCTCCATAGACTGTAAAAAAGCTCCGCTCTCATCTTGAGAGCTGCAGCTCATTTGCATTTAAAGGGACACACACAAAAACAGAGCGTTTTTGTTCACCCTCAAAAAGCGACAAATTTAACATGCTATAAAAAAAATCATCTGTGGGGTATTTTGGGCTAAAACTTCACATACACACTCTAGGGACATCAGACTTATCTTACATCTTCAAAACGTGGCATTCTATGACCGCTTTAAACCAAAGGAATTAAATGCTGAAATTAAAAACTAATTATTGGCTATATGAATAAGTAATATGGACTATACTAAAAATTCTCTAAAATATTTTAACATGCACTACCTTTCAAAAGTTTGGGGTCAGTACAATTTTTTAATATATTTTAAAGTTTCTTATGCTCACCAAGGCTGCATTTATTTGAGCTAAAATACAGTGAAATAATCAAATATTATTAAAATTTAAAATAACTGTTTTCTGTTTGAATATATTTTAAAATGCAGTTTATTCCTGTGATTGCAAAGCTGAATTTTCAGCATCTTCAGTGTCACATGATCCTTCAGAAATCATTCTAATATGCTGATTTGGTGCTCAAGTAAAGTTTCTTATTATTATCAATGCTGAAAAATGTTGTGCTGCTTAATATTTTTACAGGATTCTTTGATGAACTGAAATTTCAAAACAACAACATTTTTATGTAACAATTTAAAAATCTTTACTGTCATTTTGACCAATTTAATGCATTGTTGCTGAATAAAATTATTAATTTCTTTCGAAGAAAAAAAAAATCTTACTGAGCCAAAAAACATTTGAATGGTAATGTAAAACATTAGCATTATCTATAAAGAAAGCTGCTATTTAGGAACAGATAGAGGGGGGAGGAACATTTCTGTTAATCGTTCAAGTGGGCATAATTATCTGCTGATGTCAATCTCAAAATGGCCAAGTAAAAGTGAATTAATCTGCCTGGCAGATATCATATATCAGTAGAGAATGGGAATAAATGGCTCAGTGCCATGAATCTGCAGTGAACTTGATTGATAGTCATACTTTCTGTCTAGATCAGTAGTGCAGTGAAATTTTAAATGTCTCTTTGATTTAAACCGAATGTAATTCACTGACATACGTGTGCACGTTTGTGTGTAAAGCTAGTGTACTATTTGCGAGGGCCTGTACATTTTTTCCATCCATCCATCCATCCATCTTCCAAACCATTTTTCCTATAGAGTCATGAGGATGCTGGAGTTTATCCCAGCATCTCAGGCTATAGATAAATGCTCTGGAAAATGGCCAGTCCATCACATCATAAATTTTTTATTTAGTGTAAATATAAAACAAGAAGAAAGCGAGACCTACTGGGACTATTAATTTTCATTATTACCGTACTTCAACACTGACATCAAAATAAACACCACCACTTTATTATTACTATTTATTTTTTTGACCTTTTGAAAATAGTGAATTATTTCTGGGTTCAGCTACACTCAGACCCTTCTTGGCTGCTCAGCCACATATGTTCTGTTCTGGATGCTGATGAAATCAGTAAATTAGCTTGCACTACCAACCTTGGCAACCAGCTTATGCAGAAAGACCATGGTAGACCAAGTTCACCAGCAAAGTTTTTCTAGTTCATCAGCTAGACCAGTACCAAATCAGCACTAAGCAACATACAGTAAGATGGCAGACAGGTAGAGTATGGATAGAAATCACAGCAGAAGAGATATAGAGAACATACTGTATGGAGAGAGATAGAAAAGGAGATAGAAGAATATACTATTTAAAGAAACTTTCCTGTTGTTATCTAAAAATGAAGTTTGCATCTACAAAAAAAAAAAAAAAAAAAAAAAACACACACTTCACACACCACATTAAAGGCCTGTTCACACCAAGACCGATTATGATAACTGTATTGTCCACACCACGCACAATAACATTCTTTTTTATAAGCATGCACTGCAGTTTTGTCATCTACCGCTTTAAATGCTCGAGCTCCTTAAAGCAGGATGGATTCTGATTGGCTGTCAATGTTTTTATCATTCATCAGCTGGAAAAAAAAAAAAAAATTCTGAAAGGGATTCCAATGATATCGTTCCTCTATGCCATTTTCATAATAGTTGTGGACTCTGCTATTCTTTAAAGTGCCCCATTATGCTCTTTTAAAATATTACCTTTCATGCAGTGTGTAATAAAACTGTTTGCGAATGTAAAAGGTCTCCAAATTCTCAAAGATCAAAGTGCACGATAAATAAAGTCATTGTCTCAAAAAAAAAAAAACAATAGATTCTGAACTGCTGAAAAAGTCATCCAGTCTTGCTTCCATAACATACATACGTATCAGTGTAACAAATTTGCATAATGCCCATCTGTGGGCTATTAATTTGCTGCCCGCGAACACTGTAGCAGATTCGTGTTGTGTGCATGTCGAGAAGATGCTGTTTTCTGCTCTGCATAAGCTATTTTTTCAAAGGATGAGGATGTGACGAGTCAGTGGTTAAAATGACCAAAGTGATACAACAGCCTTTTGACGACTGCTTCTCAAATCTCTGTGAGGTCTAAATGAGATTTACAAAATGCTTATCCATTAAAGATGGGACAGTAACCACTTTATTTGGACCACTTTGCTCCTCAAAATCACAACCTGTAATTATATAATTAATTACTGATGTATTTATTTTCTACTGAGCATTTAAAATACATATTTTTGTGTTTTATATTGTGTAGGTCTCTGTCTAATCGTCTAACTCATGTTATTACTGTCTTACTGAAATACTATCACCTAAAATGACCTAAAATGCTAATGGTGAGGAATTACAGTTGCAACATCTCAATGTACGACAAACTGAGTAGCGCATCATTGAGAAACGTCCTGCTCAAATAGTCCTTGTGATGGAGGTTTGGGTCGTTACTGTATTTACAGTGTGTACAATCCTTGAGGATTTAGAAAGCCTCCGGAGCTGAAGTTCAGTTATGATAATGGGCGTTTCGTTTCCAAAACGCACTGTAAACGGTAAACCAATCACAACAGACTGGACCGTCTGACCGATTAGAGATTGAATCTTCGGACGAGTCGTTTGAGAATCTTTAAAAAAAATGTGGTGATGTGCAACGTATATTATGTGAAAATGAAAGTGTTTTTTGACCTTTTAAACCAGTTTTAGGAGAACTCTAATTAGGAACCTTTAAAATAGCATAATAGGGGCACTTTAAAATTTAGATACTTGTTGTGAAAGGGCCTTAAGTCTCACTAAATGTTCTCTTTTAATAACAATGTCCTCCAGCAGATCAGTGACACCCACACCGATGAGGGACGAATAATAAATAGCAGTCTGCCCTGACGATAAAAAGGTAGAGCTTAGCGGACTCTCTTGTGCTCTGCACTGGAGGTATCGAGTTTCAGTCACTGATCGGCTAAGCAGTAGCAGCCTTTGCCTGTGGCTCAGGAATCCATCTGAAGTTCGGGAGGCGGGGGGGCACGAGGGCACAGCTAGACACCAACTCTGGCATCATCGCTCAAATTCCAGCCCCAAAATATACTCCCTACAAGTACAGCCATGGAATGCATTGACTCGCTCGTTCCTGCAGATCACATGACAAATAAATGAAGAGGGAGAAAAAGACAAAAAAAACAGCCTCCCATTATGTTACTAAAGTGGGCTGAGGGGCTTGAGTTATCTCTTCAGGTCTTTCTTATCTCGCTGCTGTTTCTCTCCAAGTCACTCTTTTGTTCCTGCTGCATTTCTGAAGCAAGAATCAAGCTCTTCTGTCAATCTCACAGTTTTATTATCGAACACAGTTTTCTTCTCTGACTTCTAACAAGGTTTTATTGCAGCTCCAGCAGCGCGTCATTCTCAGGGTTACACACACCTCCCCAGAGCAACTGAAAACTTCTCACTGGGTTCTTCACTATATCGGTGTTCAAATCTTCCCTTCCCTTAGATGATAAAACACCAGGGATGTACAGCATAATGTTTAGATCTTTTTGAGTTTTGATGTTGATGTCGCTCATGCATAACTTACGAATGGAATTCCTCAAACTACAATAATTCATGTGTTGATATATTATCATAGAATTAATGCAGTGTGATCCGATGCCGTTGCGCTTGAATTGGCACTTCTGCTTTTAAACCTTTTTAAACTCTTGAAGCTTACATTTTTAGATAGCAACCTTACACTTAGTTCATGGACACAGACAAGTGCAAATGCTCAAATGTCTGAGGTAAGATTTTAAGAAATTTTTACTTTTATTCAGCAAGAATGCATTAAATTGATCAACAGTGACAGCAAAGACATTGAATTCTATACTGAATTTCAAATAAGTTATGCTCTTTATATTTATCAAAGAACCCTGGAAAAAATGTATCATAGTTTCCACAAAAATATTAAGCAGCAATTCAGCTTTGCCATCACAGGAATAAATTACATTTTAAAACTGTATAAATATATAGTAATAAATACAGATATAAATTACTATTATAATATTAATATATATATACACACACACACACACACACACACACACACAATTATTTTAAATTGTAATAATTTTTCACAATAAAAAAAAAATGCTGCCTTGATGAACTACGCAAGTACCACATACTAAACCTAGTGTATATACACATTTTTCATGATTTTTTTTTTTAATTAAAGAATGTTATACAACACAAAATTTAACAAATACTTTAAACTTCTACATTATCATTCTCTAAATCTTGCTGTCACCTGTCTGTTTTTCTCTATTTAGCATGGACCATGTTCATTGCTGTCTGCAGCTATATTTTTTTATTTTTTCACTAAAAGATCACACTTCCGTTAAGCATCCATGTTCAATCAAGGCATCAGCAGCAGCAGTAAGCCCATGTAGTTATTGATTAGAGATTTTTAAAGAAGGCTGCTGGAACTCAGATGAGACATTAATCAGAAGACACAGAGTAACATACAGCAAATGTGAGGGGGAAAAAACAAGGTTAAGAAGTGAAGAGATAAAATGAGCAAAGAATGAGAAACAATACTAAAAAGGAAAGAAAGAAAGATGAGGAAAAAACAAAAATACAAGAACAAGTATACAGCAGCAGTCACACCCACAGTGACTCCTCTTTTGAGAAGTGTTCAGGATTAGCCCAGCGTGAGTCCTGCAGCCTGCCAGGCAGACTCACACAGAGTGCCTTTGAGTGATGCTCACACAGGGGTTTACCACTGACACTCAAAACAACACGCCACACCACATCAGCCTCAATCAATGTTCTCTCCACCCAGCAGAAGCCTACAATTTTCAGCTAGAAGGAAGAAAGAAATACGAAGAAGAGACATTTTAAAAGGACAGTTCATGGGATTTTCATCTACGCACCCTCGTGTGGCCTGAAACACTTGCGATTTATTTTTTTTCCATGGAACACAAAAGAAGTTATTTAGCTGAATATCCAAGCTGTATCTTTCACGCAATGTATGAAGTACCTGCAGCTGTCAGATTTCAAAGTAAACAACTGGCATAAAATACTAAGAGAGTAGTGCATTAGACCTGTGCACTACTGTATATCCCAAGTCTTCTAAAGTTATGCGAAGAACAGACCATTTCATCAACTCCTGATTGCCACTTGTTCAAGCAGAACCTGTATACGAACTAGTGCAACACATTCAAAAGAGAAGAATATTCACACATTTCGTTTTTATTTTTCTTGCTTGTATTACCAATGTCCTATGTTCAATTTATCATATGACTTTAAAAGACTACAAAGAGTACAACAAAGAGTACAAGTAAGGACTTTCATGATATTTTACCCCAGTTAAAGAATTAGTTCACTTCAGAATTAAAATTTCCAGATAATTTACTCACCCCCATGTCATCCAAGATGTTAATGTATTTCTTTCTTCAGTCGAAAAGAAATTATGGAGGAAAACATTCCAGGATTTTATCTATGTAGTGGACTTCAACGGTTACCAATGGGTTGAAGGTCCAAATTGCAGTTTCAGTGCCGCTTCAAAGGGCTCTACACGATCCCATCCAAGGAATAAGGGTCTTATCTAGTGAAACCATCTGTCATTTTCTAAAAAAAAATATATAAAATTTCTCGATTTTAATCAATTCTCATTTTTACGAACCATATCGATTCTTAACTCCCAAGAATCGATTAGTGTAGTCTGTTTTCAGTTGATGAATGAACAGAACATGTAGCCTGCCTCCCAACCAATAAATCGCAATAATCTTTGTGATTTGTTACTTTTGATATGAAGCAAAGTCTCAGATTTCCATCTTATTATGAGATTCAAAAAAGAAATACCGTTTTGGCGCTGTTTAAATGTGGCATGACAGATCGCTTTAGTGCCTCAGTTAAAGAGAAGCACATGTGAACATCCTCTCCGCTTTAATACCAGTTACAGCGCAAAATAATCATGACTAAACATCTGAAGGTATGTTAAAAGATACAGTACAACTTACCGAAATCCGTATCATGTAACTGCTCAATCAGTGTTTCAACCTTGGAAAGACGTCAATAAAACAGCTTATAAACAATGTCACGTAACGTCACATTTACCTCAGAAAAACATATTCAGTGACCATAAACTCATTAGTCAGCTATAAAAATGAACTCTTGAGAGCAGCATTCTTATAAATATATGCACGTTACATATTCATTATAATTTTTAATGTTCTTCAATATTTAATGCATGTTTGAATAAATCAGTTATGACAGCCAAGATTTAAATGTTTATATTTAAAAAAAAAAAACAAATTGGACCGTTTGACTTAGTCTTTGCACGTTTGCTTTGTAAACACTTACTTCCACCTACATCACGCGTGACCTTTCCAATGTGATTACGTAATGCACAGCGAATTGTAGAGCTAGTGCAAGACAAGCATTTGTGGTTAAAAATATATGAATTTGTATTTTTTTTAGAAAATGAACGATTGTTTCGCTAAATAAGATCCTTATTCCTCGACTGGGATCGTAGAACCCTTTGAAGCTGCACTGAAACTGCAATTTGGACCGTCAACCCGTTGGTAGCCGTTGGGATCCACTATATAGAGAAAAATCCTGGAATGTTTTCCTCAAAAGCCTTAATTTCTTTTCTACTGAAGAAAGGTTAAGAAAGGTTTAAGGTTATAGTTGTTTTGCTAAATAAGATCCTTAGATCCTTAGATCCTAAGATCCTAATTCCTCGACTGGGATCGTAGAACCCTTTGAAAGCTGCACTGAAACTGCAATTTGAACCGTCAACCCGTTGGTAGCCGTTGGGATCCACTATATAAAGAAAAATCCTGGAATGTTTTCCTCAAAAGCCTTAATTTCTTTTCTACTGAAGAAAGGTTAAGAAAGGTTTAAGGTTATAGTTGTTTTGCTAAATAAGATCCTTAGATCCTTAGATCCTAAGATCCTAAGATCCTAAGATCCTTATTCCTCGACTGGGATCGTAGAACCCTTTGAAGCTGCACTGAAACTGCAATTTGGACCGTCAACCCGCTGGTAGCCGTTGGGATCCACTATATAGAGAAAAATCCTGGAATGTTTTCCTCAAAAGCCTTAATTTCTTTTCTACTGAAGAAAGGTTAAGAAAGGTTTAAGGTTATAGTTCACCCAAAAATGAAAATTCATTTACTCAAAAAGACATTGTAAAAGTGAATGAAGCAGTTTCATCAAAGTCTTCTGAAGAGACATGAAAATTACCTTTAAAGCGCCTTTTTGTACTTTTAATGCACAAACGTTTTGGTAGCGTGAACTTTCAAAACAATTAAAGAATTTACAAAAAAAATTTCTTCAGATATGTTTCAAAGATGAACGAAAGTCATGGCTTGGAACGAAATGAGGGTAGATGATGACAGTTTTCATTTTTGAAAGAACAGAATGGATATTCTGCAAAATAACGTAAAAACATAATATTTAATCAACATTAGAGTGAGTAGATGATGGTATATTATTCTTTTTAAACGAACTATGCCTATAGTTCATGTAGATTATATTGTTTCACTTTCAAACAAAAACTTACCACATTAGAGAATGGTTTAAAATTATGACTATTTTTAGAAAAGATTTAAATGGTAAATGGTATTTTTGTACCCTTGTATTTAGACTTGGTTCTAAACCAAGGTCAAGAAGAGCAAATACTGAACTGGTTTTATTCCTGCGAAAAAGGACACAATCAAGCTTTATATATTTCAGCATCAATACTCCTGTGCAGATTAGATCATCGGCCGCAAAGAAAAATGTATTCTGCACTGGATAATATAAATGTGATTATAACTAAATGCTAAATGGCAATTCTTAAGTTCTCTCTGACCTTGAGTTGGTGAAATATCACACCAGTCATGCAGTGAATTAAAGCGTGCACCGACCATGAACAGCCCAGTTTCATTAGCAAAGGATAATTCCACTCTAAACAGTCATTTGCCTCTCACTCTAAATATCAATGGTTTAGCATGACCTGTCCAGGGGCCCCGGTGCCACCTCCTTATCAGCATCCTCCGTCATCTCTTTACAGAGCCTTCTGCTAGTAAACAGGGCATCTGTATAGCCTCACCTGCTTAATTCAAATAGCAAACCCTTTTCCTTTCCTCATTTCTGCATCTCTTCCCAGGGTTTTGGTGTGACAGCCTTTTGCACACTGCAAGTCTTGTTTTGATTTCCTGTGACAAAGCACTGAAACATGCTGTCAGAGTGATGGCTGCTTTCAGCCCCTTTCTTTTGTCAAGATTTACAGAAAGAACTCTTAGATCGAGGCCACAGAGGGGGCAAAAGAAAAAGTCATTCTTTGTAGGGTGACCTTAAAACCTATAATCATCCTCTTCATCACTCTATAACTGGAGCGGATTGTTTTTACAGTCACAGCTTTAAGACTGGACCAACTTGCTTGATATGTGAGGAATTTTTCAATTAAAGTTCTTATTGCTCAACCAGAGCTCAGTGAGAGTATTAAATCCTTCAGTGAGGTATGTTTATTTCTATAGATTGCTGAATATTCAGGCATATTATAAGCAAAAAATATATTATGCATTCATTCAAGCCTACTGTTTTAACTTCATACTTAGCCTGTGGCCGCAATTGTGTTGCCTTCACCTTCCCATGAGAACGTGGCCATAATAAGCGTACTTCTCTTCTTCTCTCTGAGAAAGCACTTTCATTTATTGTATTCTCTCACAACCTGGAGGTCTGTTCACAAAGGGTAACACAAGAGAATTAATGCTTAAATTATTAAACCTTTGCTTACTATGGAAGTCTGTTTCCACCTTGGAGTAAAAAAAAAAAAAAAAGATAATTGTGAGATAAAGATTTAAATAGAGTCAAATTGTGAGATATAATGCCATACTGTAAAATATTAAAGATACATCATAGTTCAAAAGTTCAAAAGGGTCAGTAAGGTTTTTTTATAGATATACTTATGCAACAATGACACAGTGACAGTAAAGAAATGTATACCATTACAATAGAATTCCATTTCAAATAAATACTGTTCTTTTGAACTTTCTATTCACCAAAGAATCCAGAAGAATAATAAACAATTTTCAACAATGATGATAATATTAAGAAGTGTTTCTTAACCACCAAATCAGCATATTAGAATGATTTCTGAAGGATTGTGTGACACTGAAGACTGTAGTAATGATGCTGAAATGTCTGCTTTGCTGATTAATTATATTAAACAATATTTCAGTTTTTACTGCATTTTTGATTAAATAAATGCAGCCTCGGTATAAGAAAAAGCATTCTGTCATGACAAGTGACAGAAGTGTTTGGCATGGTAATGGGTATGACAATGTTATATATGTGATCTTTGCAGAATAGATCTGCTATGTTGCTGCTGCTGTAGGTTATTGCTTGGTTATTGCCAAGTATGGGACTTGCTACTGCCATGAGACACTGCTGTGAGCAAGTAAGACATGCTGCTGCTGTACAAAAGAGTGTACATGAATAAGCTGGGGAAGGTGGAGGGTGAAAGCACGCTGCACTGCTAAAGCAAATGCTTACCAAGCATTTGAAGGTTGAGCACGCAAGCTCATTGGCTACTGTACTGATACAGCAGGAACCAATCAATTGTGCCCTATAGAGAATGATGTGATTGCAAGCGGGTTGAGTTAAGGACCTATCAGCCTGCACCATCTAGAGTTTCATGACACTTTTGAATGGTAGTATATGAACTCACAACTGAGATAAGATATAAAAATCACAATTATGAGAAATGAAATTGCAATTATGATAAATCAAGGGAACATTTTGTGGAAACAAGCTTACATAGCTTACACAAAACTGAAATTATTAACTGTATAGTCTATTTTAAACCTCAAATACAACATCAGTCTTTTGACATTTACAACGTCTCATCAAGTTCTCTTCTTTTTTGAGATCTTGATGTATTAATTATATTGAGAATTTTTATTCCTTTTCATGAATGGCTTCTGCTATTTATCTGCTCTCATCCTGCTTTATCTTGGCTTATCCAGCATAAAAGAACAACAACAAAAAACGTATTCCACAACCTCCCTGGGGAGATAACAAAAAACATTGAGTAATTTAACAACCCAATCCATGCTATTCCAACTCAATCTTTCCTCCTCTCTTAAAGTTCTTTGTTGACTGGCAGCTCTGCGATGGCACCCTACAATGAAGACCGGAAGGAAGACTCCAGCATAAGCCAATCATTTTAACACATGACCTCAGCATGCACATGGTTTGTTTGATGATTGTACTAGTTGGCAGTTAAATGAGCTTTGTGAATGCTAAGCAAAATCCTCATTCCCTAGATGTCATGCTCCATAAGCACACATCCTGCACACTGCCCTACAGCCCAAGCCAACAGGCTCACATACACAAACTGACAATTACAGGGGAACAAAAGAACCAAGGAAATTTAAAGGAGAAGTGAAAGACAGCCTTGACACACAATCTTCAAGACAACAGCAGCCTTCAGTTCTTTCCTCACTTTTTCACTACAATGGAAGCAGAATAAAAGGAAGCAATCAGTCGGAGCTCCTGCTGTCTATGACAGACAACAGATGCAAGCTTCTCACCTGTGGGCTGAGAGGGAAGAGCTACTATATTTTAGGAAATGTTCCTGCACTTCAGATATAAATATTCAGCATCTTCCCTTTTAAGTTATCACTTAAAACCTAAGCCACAAAAAAATGAATAATACATGTTAGAAAACCTGAACTGTGAATGTCACTGTTAATAGATCTTTAGACATGCCTAGAGTGCTGAATATGTCTATGTCAAATAACAGAAAGATCTAAAATAGCTATTCAAGGCTTTAAATCAGAGAATATGAAACTGAACACCTATCAGTCTCTGCTTATATTGTATTGAATTGTGTATTACAAATATTAGGACTATTTTAACATTATTTGCACATTTTATTTTTTCTGTCACTTTGTGTGTGCATATTAATGCTTTGGCAATATTAGCATGCAAGATAAGAAATTTAAGCAGGAAGAAAATGCTGTTATGATAAATAAAAACATGCAAAGATATAGGCTACTATTAAATTAATCAAAGTACACACTAAGCACTTCAATGATCAAGGGCAGTGTCATGTCTTAAGTGACTCTATAGATTGCACATAACTCAATATTTCATATTGCTGACACATTGCTCAAGAAGAAATATAATTAGAATTTCATTGTAATATTCCACATCCAACATGCAAAACACGTGGTAAAAATGTCTCATTATAAGTGAACTTCACATCATAACATTTTTCAGTGTCTGAAAACTGCATGAAACCGTAATATAGCGTGTGAGCAAGCTCGCGGAACTCTCCATTCACAAAATCAATGCATGCTTCAGTATGTAACATCTACATGTAACACACCCACCCTACTACAGCAGTAAACACAAACGCTACAACCGCTTAAGAAACATATCTGAATCCGACTGCAATATGGTCAAGTTCACAGTCAATCGCGCTGACCAAGTGGCCCAATACCGCGAGGTTCTCGGAGAGAAATCACACACTTACCGACAAAAGCGAGCAGGAGTATTCCGAGTGAGCATGGAGCCTGACGGCGCCGTCTGGAAGCCATTTAATCACATTGAAATTTACACGAGATGCAAAAAAGAAGGTGAGGCAAGAGCGAAGACAAGGATGGGAAAGCAGTGATAAGCTCCTCTAGAGCCAAACTACAGCCGGTGGCTCCAACATACTTGCGCCATTTTACACATCTTTCTAGGAATGTGTCAGCAGCATCTCGCGCTCTCTCCTCCTCGCGACCAGCACACGCGCTCATCCACCTTTCTGAGCTCACACAGACCGCCTCTCTCTCTCTCTCTCTCTCTCTCTCTCTCATAGAACAAAAGACAAAACAGAGAGCTTGATGAAAGGTATGTCGTCTGGTTATATGTGCAGGACATAAAAATGATCGTATGTAATATATTTTATAATAAAGAGGCCACAGCTTAACAAAGACTTTAAGGCACAAACTAATAAAGGTAGAAAAAAGAAATAGGCTACTGATGGAATGAAGTGTAGTTAATCCTAGTGTGCTGCTGCTAATGATGATATTAATAAAGTTATAATTAATTAGCTTACATTATTGGACATTTTAAATAGAATAATAACCATCCTCCTCCTTATCATCATAATAATCGTTTACTGAATCATTTATCGTAAAGATAAATAAATCGATTATCGGTCCTGATGTTTAAAAAATGTTATTAGGCCTATTTAGAAATGTTGTTATAAATATTATTTCGCTTTATTTACAACTTGAAATTTCAGGCATAGGGCAACAACGATAAAAGAGTGCCATCTATTGGCTGTTCAACATGCAATGAACACAAGGTTGCCATGTATTGCCCAATCTTTACATGCACCCTCAGACCCACCAGTATGACTCAAGGACCACTACACTGACACCAAACCAGAAATGTGTTGCTTTAACTCATATTATAGGTACATATTATTTAGGCCTAGTGTTATTGTTAATATTAGTAAAATCATTTTAAACGTAAAACAATTGATACACTGTAAAAAGTAATATGCTATATAGCCTATACTCCATTCAATTTTGGCAACAGATTACAAGAAATATTATTAAAGTGTTAGTTAACCCATAAATGAAAATTCTGTCATTTAGGCTATTACTTACCCTCATGCCGTTCCACACCCGTAAAACCTTCGTTAATCTTCGTTAATGCTTAAGATATTTTAGTTGAAATCCGATGGCTCCGTGAGGCCTCCTCTCTCAAGATCCATAAAGGTACTAAAAACATATTTAAATCGGTTCATGTGAGTACAGTGGTTCAATATTAATATTATAAAGTGACGAGAATATTTTTGGTGCGCCAAAAAACAAAACAAAATAACGACTTTAGTGATGGCCGATTTCAAAACACTGCTTCAGGAAGAGCACAAATGAATCAGTGTATCGAATCATGATTCAGATCGCGTGTCAAACTGCCAACCATAACGGCTGAAATCACGTGACTTTGGCGCTCTGAACTGGAGATTCGACACACTGATTCATCTGTGCTCCGAATCTTCCTGAAGCAGTGTTTTGAATTCGGCCATCACTAAATAAGTCGTTTTTTTTTTTTTTTTTTTTGGCGCTCCAAAAATATTCTGGTCGCTTTATAATATTAATATTGAACCACTTCACATGAACCGATTTAAATATGTTTTTAGTACCTTTATGGATCTTGAGAGAGGAAGTGTCCATTGCTCCCTATGGAGGCCTCACCGAGCCATCGGATTTCAACTAAAATATCTTAATTTGTGTTTCGAAGATTAACGAAGGTCTTACGGGTGTGGAACAGCATGAGGGTAAGTAATAAATGACAGAATTTTCATTTTTGGGTGAACTAACCCTGAAATTAAATTCAACAAATAGAATTGGGTTAGGATTAATCAAATGAATTCCTTAGATGTCAACCATTTAAAATGAGTAAAATTTAATTTAATCAAAAATATCTAACTAACAGACAGACGTCAAAGATGAATTAAGAACTATTTATTTTTATTGCCAACATTGAAGACAACTGATGATAACAAGCAGAATCACTGAAGCAAAGAGAGACACAAGAATTAACAGAGGTTTAGATGTTGATGCTGATTTTATTGAAAATGTTATGAACTTTTTGAAGAGCCAAAAGTGGTAGTTGTGTAGTCTGTCAATGGAGTGACATAAACCTCTCAGATTTCATTAAATATATCCTTATTGATCACTATTATGGTGATCAGTGTTTCATTTAGTTGGCCAGTTTTGCTTTTTATGTTAATTTGTGGGTTTTTGTAATGGTGTTTGCTTATTTGACACATTTTATATGGTTGACTTTTAAGGAATTAATTTGATTAATTCTAACTCAATTTTTATATGTTGAATTTAATTAATAATATTGCTTGTAATCTGTTGCTACAATTTTATTGAGTAGATAGAGCATATTACTTTTTACAGTGTGGGTCTGTGCATGAGTGAAAAAAGACAGCCTACCAAGTGCTACGAATCTCATTTTCATATATATATATATATATATATATATATATATATATATATTCTATAGGGTCTATACTTGTGAAGATGCATAATTCATGAAAATATATGCTGTTAAAGAAATATGCTGTTACTGCTTTAAAGAAATGAAAATAATAGGACAGATTTTTTTTATTATTAAGATGTTTATTTACATAGTACAAGTTTGCAAAGACTTAGATGCTGCAAACCTCACAGAGACAGTGACAGAGAAAGAACATAAACATTATAACATCATATTGTCCTCCACTGCATCCATCCATCTAACATCAAACTCCACCCTTCACAGCTCATGTATATGATATAATCGAGTACCAACATTTGATCAGTCATCAGATATAATTATTTAATTGCATCAATTATTCATAGGGCACATTTGTTCCTGTTAAAAAGATTAGATCCAATCTAAGTGAGTAAACTGAAGCTTTCTTATATATTCTGACTATGAATGACTGATGTCACAGCGAAGGAATCAAGATTTACAGATCACAGGGCTTGTTGAGTATAACATTTCTATGGGGGTTAAAAGGTATTACCCATATCTCAGAAACTAAATGGTCAATGAACGCTTCTTCAATCTCTTTACCTCTAACTTAAAACCATTTACAATCTTTAGATTTGATTTTACAAAGAAGGCCATGAGAACATACAGATAAGAGACAGACACATGCTGTAATCTTACTGGGATAGAGTAGTTTTGCGTGTGCTGAGACTGATGTTTTGTCTCTCACATATACTGACAGACATCAAGAGGCCATACTGCTGCTGGTGTTACACAAATGTGTCCACAGTATGTGTGCTGAGAATCTCAGAAAAGCACAGGTCTGCTGGTTGGGGAGAAAAGTACAAAAAAAAAAGGATGAATTTTCACATCACCAGAATAGAAAGGTAACCACAAAGCACCAAAGAGAAAACAGCCATTAGAATTTCTTTAGAAAATTGTCTGTATCAGTGTTACTATTTGTTGTTGCTTTTCCTCTGATGTTAAAGCCTTTATTTCCTAGGAGGACAGGTGAGGTTTTCATACTTCACTGCACATTTGCCTTACATCAGAGTAAGCCGGAGTTTTAATGCAAAGACACGGCACCTGAGCAATAAACACTGATTATACACACAGTATAAAAATGGCCCACATGCAACCTTGTGTCTGTTATGAGAGGTATGGCTTGACAGGGGAACCCTCTGGTCTTCTGAACTCTCATTTCAAGCATTTTGCTATCCATTGCTCTGCAAAATCACAGACTTTTCCAGATAAACACAAATGACAACCATTCCTTTGCTTAATATAGTGGAGCAGAAACCAGCCTGAAGCTTCAAAATGAGGTAAAATGAGACAATCAACTTCTCCAGTTTAAGAAAACACTGCTGCCAAACACATATGAATCTGATCCAAACTTCCGATTCCTTTACACGTGTAACTATATGTGCGTGTAGAAGATATATCTGCAATTAAATTAACAAGCAGCAAATGAGGTATCTGAATTATAACTTATCCTGAAGGGCTCTTTCTGAACAATAACATGCATATCTAAGAGTGACAAGACATCTGCTGACCCTGGCGAAACCACAATTTCCTTATTTTTAGACAAAACAAGAGGTCAGTTTATTTTCCCCACACATTCCTAATGCTGTAGGTGGCATGTGCTAACACTATAATCTGATGTATAAGACTCAGGAGCAAAGCTAAGACTGTCTGTTTGACAACACAAACATATCAGAACAGAAAAAAATATGCACAAGAATGATTTGCGTGGCAATGTAACCATTTATGAAAATCAAAATGACCCTTTTTTGCAGTTTAAATGGATCATTTACCCCAAAATTTAAATTCTGCTACCATTTCGCACACAAAAGAAGATATTTTGAACAATCTCTGGGGGTAATGCATAACAAGTAACTTGAGTTACATAATCAGATTACTTTTTCACATTTATTGACTGACAGCTCTACTGTCCCCATGTTGAGAGAAATAAAGTGCAGAGGTGTTTGTGTGCGCTGTGTGAACATGATGGTTATTGTAGTTCTAGACTAAATGTGAATATGCATTTACACATCTCACTTGCATGAAAACATTCAGTATTCCTCAAAATTAATAAAAACATTGAAATGCAATCTCAGAATTTTAGGCAAACCTGTAATAATAACTATATTAAGTTACACAAATATACTTTATGTATTTAATCTCACTTTATTAACCAATGTCTTTGCTGCTGAAAGGTTTGTTTGAGTTGTGCCCTCTACTCTACAGGCGTAAATATGCATTTCATTCAGCCTGAGGCTTTTGGTGTGAAAGGGCCTTTACATTTGCCAAAAGTATAACTTTTTTTGTTGTTATTAAAAAACAAACAAGCAAGCCCAACCCAGGTGAGAAAAAGTAACGCAAAAGTAATGCATCACATTACTTTTCATAAAAAGCAACTAAATAATGCAATTAGTTACTTTTTGAGGGAGTAACGCAATATTGTAATGCATTACTTTTAAAAGTAATTTTCCCAACACTGGTTTTGTCCATATACTGTAATTGAAGTCAATATGGTTCAATGTTGTTTTAGAAACATTCTTCAGAATATCTTCTTTTTGCAGAAAAAAGTAAGTGATACAGATTTAGAACGACATGAGGGTGAGTAAATGATGACAGAATTCTCATTTTGGGTGTGAGCTATTCCTCTAACACAGAACTGACAGGAAGCATATTGAGAAAATACATTATAATCTCAGTAAAATCATCAACTCTAAATCTACAGATCAAGGATGAGTTGTTGACTGGCCACTATACATCTAGAATTGAGACGACTGACGGTGTGTGAGATGCTTACTGTACGTTGTTAAAAAAGCAGCCAGAATAAATTCAGACATTCATCATCTTCATTTCCTACATGATCAGCCCTGAGTTTGGCCTGCTGTACATACAAAAACTGGAATGTTTAAAAGACCATCTTAAAAGGAACCTAGTCTTGCTCTAGCACCAAAGCACTATTCTGTGAAATTATTGAATTAGGAGTCAAAAATCAAAGACAAACAGCTGAACTGTGGCAATGACAAAGACTGACTAGACCTAGAGTTGTCGTTGGCATTATGGGCAGTCCTGTCAATGACCTGAAGAAAGACAGCAAGAGTTTGAGAGTTGTTGACGTTTCTCTTCCAATATAACAGCTTTAACATAAAAGATACTACTTTAAATAAGCATTAAAAAATGCATAAAAAGGAAGCACAACAGATACAGAGCCTGCTCTCAGCAGCAATGCATGATTTTGCATGGAGAACAAAGTTTATTTACAGTTCCAGATGAACCCTAAATGGTGGCAGACGCGTGGCCAAAAGACAGAGTATAAGGTAACGGGATGAGACCTGTCTGAGAGATGGAGGCTATTTCCTAGTTTGGCTGAAAATGTTCTTCTCAGACTCCCTGTGTAGAAGTTCCTGAGAAAAAGAGATGACTGGCATGTCAACAGGTAGATCTTATGGACACAAACCTTGAGGTCTTGAGTTAAATCGTGTGTTTAGCCTTCTATTGTTTTTATATCCCTTCACCTGAAGGGTATATTGCAAAACTGTTGTGATGATCAAGTTTTTTGTCTCCCATGTCAAAGGATTACACAAGCGAATGACCACATGCTTGCACACAGGCTAATAACCAGAGACGAAAGTTTCCGTAACCGTTACACAAGAAAACAGACACAGAGTGAGAAGGGCAGTAGATTCTGCTATTATCCAAAGGCTATGAATCAGACGGCTTAAAAACGCACACAAGTCGCCGCCTTCTTAATTATACTCATAAAATCACACCGAAAAAAAAAAAAAAAACAATCCTGTAAAGAAATGAGGTAGAGCTGTTGACTGAGAGAAACTTGGAGCATGAATCAGTGTGATGTGTCTTTACAAGTACACTCAGAGTTGAAATGATACAAAAAGTACATGACTCTTAGTGTTCTTTTTGTATTGTTTTCCTTCACTATTTTTTTCTTCATTTTTGTCATGGTTTTCTACATGTATTTGATGTATATGTAAATGCACCTTGAATTTGAGACTCCTGAGATGCTACGCTCCAGTCAGGGAATGTGTGTTTTTATTCGTATTGTATTCAGGATTGTGTTTGCGTGCAAGTGTGTGAAGATGTACCTCTGATCTGATCAAGTTAAAGGACCCAAACCTGAAAATTCTGTCATTATTTACTCACCCTCATATTGTTTCAGACCTGTATGACTTTCTTCCTTTCTGCAGAAAACAAAACAAGATATTTTTAAGATGTTTTTGTCCGTGCGCAGGTTTGGAACGACACGAGGGTGAGTAAAAATGACTACATTTTCATTGATGGGTGCACAATCCCTTTAAACTCGAATAGACGGTTACGTAATATCCATGTAGAGCTGAAGAAGGTGCTATTTTCCTGTAATAATCATTTTGAAAGCACGGATCTATGTGTTTGTGTGTGGCAACCCTGAGACAGCAGGAGGTGGCAATTTGTGGCAGGGTAATCTTCTCTGACAAAATGGATCTCCACCTACTGGCACTGATCTCGGATCGATCCGTGACATCTGTCCCGTGAATGAGTTTTGTTTCCATATGCTGGGATGATTTCAGGATCCTTCGACTTCACCTCAGAGTAAGAACACTCTGACTTCATGTGTGCATGTAAACATATAAACCACTTCAGCACATTCCATACATGCACACAAAGAGGGATTAAAGTGTGCCACTGATATGCCATAAAATGCATATCCATGGATACTAGTCCTAAAAAAATAATTCTATATGTACATACATATAAAATAATGGAACCAAAAGGTTGCAATAAAACAGCCGTGAGAGGAGGCGAACGTGGCTACGAGAAAACATCAACTCCCCCAGCAAGAAGGTGCCACTCGTTGGTCTCCTCTGTTGTCCTTCTGTCCCAGAACTTTAGGAACACCATTTATTACACTTCTCCTTCTCTTCCAGCTTAGGGGTACACATAGTTATGCGCCCCTGAGGTAGAATGGACAAGGCCAGAGCTGGCGAAGGATGAGGGGGAAGCGGGGAGACCTGGTGAGGACAGAACCTTTCCTGTGGGGCACAGTCTATGGGCCCCGTTCTCCAGGGTCTCTGCCTTTGACCGAAGGGGTTTGGACGAGTGGAAGCCATTGGTAAGCCCCACTCCTTGGTTTTTGGCACCACCCACTGTCGGCTGGCTAAACCCAGTCTCAAGTGGTCCATTGTGATTGGACAGAACTTCAGAGATGTGAGTGCTGGGGGTTGGAGATGGAGATTGTGTCTCGTGGTTGTCCTCGCTGTGAGCACAAGGTGGATGAGGGGTTGATGGAGTTGCCTTGTCTCCAGGAGAAGGGTGCTGGGAAGATGGAGACTCGAGACAGAGCTCCATGTCGCTTTGTGGACCCTGGTCAGCCGTCGTGTTAGACAGCTGTGAATGCACAATGACTTCAGCCTCCACCTGGTTCTTGCTGAGGGAATACAGCCTCTCCACATGCCCGCTCTGCAAAGACAGCACATCACAAGGAAACAAATGTCAAACAAAACTCTTCAAATGGGGTTTTTAAGTATTCCTAATATGGGTCTAGTTCTTTTATATCTTTTTTGTAATGTTGGAGTATTTTATATAAAAATGGTTAACAGACCTTTTATTAAGATTTTAATCAAATAAATTGCATGATGTACAGTATTTCAATATATTATATATAATATCAATATTTGCTATGAAAAGCTCCCAAATTTCAAGGACATTATATTATTATATTTTACACTTTTCTTTTCAAAAGTTTGGGGTTGGTAAGATTTTTACATATTTTTTGAAAGAAGTCAAACCAATAACTTTTCTATTTTATTGTATTTTAAAATGTAATTTATTCATGTTATGGAAAAGATGAAAACCATGCTAAAAACAGTTGTCATGCTTAATATTTTTTGTGGAAACTGTGATACATTTTTAGGATTCTTTGATGAATAGAAAGTTCAAAAGAACAGCATTTATTTGAAATAGAAATCTTTTGTAACATTATAAAATGCCTTTACTGTCACTTTTGGTCAATTTAATGCATCTTTAATTTCTTTCAAAAAAACTCTTACTGACCACATAATATGAATGGTAGTGTATATAAAATTGTTTATATACATATAATATATATTATGTATAATATATATATATAATATTACATATATTAAATTGTCTATTTATTTTTTACTTATTTATTTATTATTTTCAAATCAATTTTTTCCAGTTTCTTACACAATGAATGCCACCTATTTGAGTCACCATGACATTTTGAATGTAGTTCTAATTTTTCTAATCTTTTTTTTCTTAAATAATTAATTGACTAAAGCAATGTGTTAAATTGACAGGTCTAATATAAACATTGAATTATGGGGTGGAAATTGTGGGTATGGAAGGTGGAACATCACAAACTGAAATGTTAATGAGTTTGTACAGTACAATTCTAAGATAGTGCTATTTCACAGTAAGACAGAATTTTTCTGAAACACTGATTTTTAGAAATGTCAACAGGGAAATAAAACAGTGGTAATATGAGGAAGAGAGGTGGATAAAGGTGTAAATTCCTGCTGCTCCTATATCTGAGGAGCTTTGAGAAGGACAGTAATTGGTAAACGGTATGCAGACTTCAGCTTTCCATTTCAAGTGTCATGTACTAATTAGCAGTGTGTCTTCCCTACTGTCTGCTTAATGGTAATTACTACTCTGTATATTTCCTGTCTGCATGAGGCACAATCTATCAGCCCCATCCCCCATGACACATATTCATAAACGCACAAGCAGATGTGAAAGGATAATGTGCATTTCATAAGATAAAGATTCAAAATCTGTTACGCGACTTCTGTATTTCTATTCTGCCTGTCTTTGACACACACACAAACATACATTGGCATTTATCCATTTCTTTGGCTCACCTTACTGTTTTCTGTCAGTGGTCCCTCCAGAGCCCCATTGATGAGAGCCGAAGAATCCTCGGTTATAGTATCTCTGTATCTAGTGATCCTATTGGCCCAATTCCGACTAACGGATCCGTTCCAGGCTGACTGAGTTTGGAGCAGAAAGAAGAAACTCAAAGACTGAATGTACTTGATAAACACCTTATGTTGGTCTTGGAAAATTTCTATCAGAGAAACACAGTCCTATCCCAACCGTAAGCCAAACCTAAACCTCTACAAACTCATTAGGTGATATGAACCTTCTTCCAAGACCAACAAGGATGTTGCTCCAGGAACATGTCCTTCTTGGGGAAATGGTTCCATAGTACACCATAATATTGTACAGTAGGTGGTGGCACAGTTAACTACAGTATATCTCCATGTTGGCCATGCTCACCTTGGATTCTGAAAGGCCATCATCAGTCCCTCCTACATTACCCATGAGACTCTGCTCCTCACTGGGTTCTGTGAGGGGTCTGTTGGGGTCTTGAGCAATAGAGGGCATGAGGGTTTCCAGTTCATGGCAGTCACTGCAGTCAGGCGCAGTAGCAGGCACTGGACGGGCACCCTTCCTGTACTGAGGACTCAAAGAACTTGAGTCAAGTCCACCAGAGACATCCCTAACAATGGCAGAGAGAAAGACCATTAAATATCACTTAATGTCTTTATTTATAATGCTAAACTCAATGCAAGTGATGTATACTTCTATGAGACCTCAGCAAATGAATGCACATCCTGAGCCATTTCTCTATTCGTGCAGCAAGTGATAAGTGATAAAGTACATAAAAATTCTTTGAAACAGGTCATAAATATAAATATAATATATATACACGTACATATAATGAGAGCTGTTATATAATGCTTTCAAGGTTCCAACTTTTTTTATAACCTTCCAAACAATTCAAAAACTCTTCCTCGTTATTTTTTAAAGAGATCTACTCTGTAGTACCATAGACTGTAAAATACATCTCAATTTGGGGGGAAATGAGTATATGAGCTACACGATTAATTGTTAAAAGATCGCGATCTTCTCTATTCAAACACCCACACGATATTGACGATTTGCCTGTATCTTTTAAATCTTTGACAAAATTACACCAGAACATTCAAATCTGCGTCGGCTCTGCCGCTAAGACAGAGAGAGCAGTTGTCATGTATGAAACAGCGTCACAGTCTTTTCAGTCTTTTACACAGTATTGTTATTTCTGTCTTACAAATATTATCACAGAAATCTGGGATAAAAGTTTAAAGTTAATGAACTGATGTCCTACAGAAGAAAATCACTTTTTGAAAGCGCTTCAAGTAATGATTGTATCGATTACATCGTTATGCCAACAGGTGGTGACAAGTGACTGTTAAAATGTATTTGTCATTGAATCATTCATTCAAGAGGTTCATTCAAAAAACACGCATTCATCCAGTATTGAAACAAGTGAAGTATTTATGAGCGAGTCATTGAATCATTCATTCAAAATGATTTTTTTTTTAAATAATTCATTCTGATAGACTGCAGCAATTAACATTTGTCAGAATCTCTAGAAAATTACATGTTGTTTTGTATAGGTGTCTATTCAGAATCGTGGGAGAATCGTGACTGTCAATTTATCCAGAATCCTGCACCTCAAGTATAGTTCAAACGTTTTTGTGCTCAGTACGTTTTATTGAAAATTTTCAGCAAGGATGCATTTAATTGATTAAAAAGTTACATTAAAAACATTTAAAATGTTACAAAAAAAATTTAAATAACTTCTTCAAGAATCCTGAAAAATAGGTAGCCTATCATGGTTTGTACACAAATATTAAGCAGCATGACAATAATGAGAAATGTTTATTGAGCACCAAATCAGCATATTATGACTAAACAATATTTTTAGTGTCATATTTTTGTTTTAATGAAAAAGTAGGGTGAAATTTAAATGTGGTAAAATTAACGTACTGCAGACATACGGTTTTTCAGGATCTGTGACTTTTAAAGATTTATAATATCATCAATAAAATAAGTAAGCAAAAGCGTCTTGATTATTAATGTTTTGAACAGATTTTATATTTCAATTAATCAAATGTGAAATGACTTGGTTTATAACACTTATTGTGGAATAATAATAGTATATGTTTATCAAACCAGAAACAGTGTATGCCTGAAAACTGCTATGAAATTGAAAAATTAAAAAAAAAGAGGCTTTTTAAAGACATGCACAATGTTCCTTATTTCAGAAATGTAACCTGCCCTTTTTCACCTACCCTTTTATATACATTTACATGGTGAATATTAAAGAACCAGACATTTTATCTAATGAGCTTGGTTGCAGTTTCACAGCTGGAGGTACCACTCTAAATTCCCCAGCCACACACAACCTGTCAAATCTCACCCATTAATGTCAGTGTATACTTATGTGAAAAATATACTTTGAAATGTAAAGGTCACACGTGTTTAATGGAGACACAGTGCCCTATTCAGACTCTGTTAACCAATAATAACAACCACAATTCTCAGAAGGTGGTGAAATGAGTTTGCTTCTCTCATTCTCTAAATGCAAAGGCCCAGAAGACTCAATCTGCCTCTGTGGCTGTTCATTAAACCAGCAGAGCTCTAATAGAGCAAGAGCAATCAGCCATGACTCTCTGTCATTCAGCTCTCAATACCCCACATCTGCCACATCTGCTTCAGACACACACATGCTTGCACACATACTGTGTGACTGAGTGTTGTTATTCACCCATGTCACATTCTAGATTAAAGTAACATCTAAAAGGTCCTTGAAACTTTCTGAATTTGAATATAATTTGATGCGGCTTTTCACTGCAACTTGTTTGTCATTAAAAGCCTTTGAGGAAAACAGATTTCTGCCTAAGCTGAAATTGTTGAAGCATTGTTCTTTGTTTAAGGGATAGTTCACCTAAAAAATGAAATAAAGACACTCTGAAAAATGTTGGAGTGTTTTTTATTCCATATAATGAAAGTCAGTGGGACCCCAATGCTGTGATGAACAGCGATATTTTATAACCCTTTATTATTTATATACTATTATAGTATTCATTATTTTTTAAATATTTTTCATGTTAATTTTAGTTCAAGTTCATTAATTATTAGTCATCAACTTTTCAAATTGTTTTTCTAAATACGTCTTTTTTTAAGTTCTAGTTATATATATATATATATATATAATTATACTATATATTAATATCATGACAACTCTCTAAATATTTTTAGCATGGTAATGGAAAGTCAATAGCATGACAATGTTAATGTATTTGGTCTTCGCGGAATAGATCTGCTATGCTGCTGCTGAATTGTTGCTGCTGTAGATTATTGCTGTTGTAAATTATTGCTGCTGTTGCAGAGCAAGTACAGGAACTTGCTACTGCCAATACATACGCCGATACGCTGCTATGAGTAGACAAAGTGCTGCTGCACAAATAGCATATATCAATAACCCACAGCAGATCTATACAGGTGGAGCTGGGGAAGGTGGAGGGTTTTAGAGGAACTCTGAGGTGCTGTAAACTGCTATAGTGAATGTAACTCATTGGCTGCAGAAGTAACATGGACCAATCAGTTTCTTTTTCCATTTTTAATAGTTTTAGTTAATTAAAACACTGTTTGGTCACATAGTTAACCCCTTAAACAGGCAAGACCGGAAAATGATCAGCAAAAAATAATTTCATGTAATTTTTTATATCATCTGGACTTAAGTAAAACATATCAAAAGGAAATTTTGAAATATTTGATGTAGTTTGAATTTTATGAGTTGTATCTCCCAGTACACATTGCCTGTTTAGGGTATAAAAAAGGGATTATCCACAGTATTGACAATGAATGGTGTTTCAAGGTAAACTGGGCTCCCTGTACTGGTCAAAGCATTATTGAGAATTCTGGGGTGATGACTGAGGGGTCCGTTGTGGGTGGTTGGAGGTCCAGTAGAAATTTTGTTCCAGGACCGGGGTCCCTAGGGAAGACCCTTATAGGCCCTCCAGGCCTCTGGGCCAACTGTACACAGTCCCCCTTCTCAATCGATGTATTTTGAGTTTTAAAAAATGTGCCACTGTTAATATTTACTCATAAAACTGATATTATTATATTTAGTTGACTATATCTTTGCAGTTTTAACTAGATATTTTCTTGCAGAGTTTCCCAAAGCTCATTTTATGGTCAGGCTGACTAATTGACCACAGAAAACTTGAAACAAATAATGTGACCAGCATACTCAAGACAGACCAGGCTATGATAAATGATAAAAGGATTTGATGAAAAAATCGTATGCCCCAAACAACACACTAAAAAGTATGTTTCTCGTGGTACACATTGCCTGTTTTAGGGTTAACTAGCCATTGAGAAAGGTCACATGTTACCGAAACATTTGCTACTTTTTCATTAAAGCAGTGTTTTTATCTTGCAATTGGAGGTTCCCCTTCATTGTTGGAGTATGCAGGCTTTTTCCCCAATGAGTGTGCGTTTCCCCAATGTTGTTTTGAACACCACTGACTTACATTGTATGGACAAAAGCAGAAAAAACATTCTTAAAAATATATTTTTGTTCATAGAACAAAGAAAGTCATACAGATTTAGAATGACATGAGGGTGAGTAAATTATATGATTTTTTATTTTGGGTGAACAATTTATAATCAACAGAACTATCTAAACTGAGAGTGTTGTGAATCTTATAGAGTCTGGACAGGTGCATACCGTGTTTTTCCATTGCGGAAACTGACACACATGCAGAACAGGATGCAGAGCAGACCGAGACACACTCCAACTATTATACCAGTCACAGCATGAATATCCAGCTCTGTAGGAAATTGATAGAGCAAAAGAGAGAGAGAGAGAAGTAAAAACAGAGAAAGACAGGGGAGAAGAAAAAAAAGAGAATACATGATAGAAGTGTAGAAATCATTCATCAAGCAATTGTACATAATTAAACCTCATAGTAATTCAATACAAACCATACTTAAGTATAATAATGAAATATTAATTATAACACAATGTGTATATTAATTATAAGTCATTATAGGACTGGTGTATGCAAGTCTGTGTGAATTTCTGTGGCCAACTCCCCACAGACGGTGTGTGTGTGTGGGGCTGGACTGAATCACTTCACACTCCCTGTGGGAGTGCTATTAATTGAGTGTCAGTGATGGGCAGAGGCAGATGGCAGTCTCTACACACACACACACACACCTGCGATGCCTCATGCAGATTCAGAGAAACTTAACTGGCATTAAAAAAGGGGGGTTTACAATGCCAAAGCAACAGAAAATATATCATACACATAATGATACATATAAGCACAAATCAGTGATACTTTCAGGTTCACGTTTTTGTCCCAAAAGCTTTCAATTTCTGATAGCAAATGTTCACATAACAGCCAAGTTTTCAAAGCAGTTCTGTAGCTCAAAGCGTACTGCAGGTTCATGGGTTTGATTCAGATAAAACGCATACCCTAAATGCAATGCAAGTCTTTTTGGATAAAAGCATCTACCAAAGGCACAAGTGTAAATGTAATGCAAATGTAAACATTCTGAGGTTTAAGATAGTACTATGGTTATGGGAGATTGATTATTTTATATTTCCATAGCAAATCTTTGGGGTAGTTTGAAAAATGTACGCATGCACGCACACAAAATAGCAAACAAACAAACAAACAAAGCTGTTCAAATTCAAAACAATGATTTATGTACACTACTGATTTTTTAAAGGCACTTATGCTCTCTAAGGGCCTGAAACAGATGGCCGGTAACATTTTTATGAATTCTGACAATGCAATGTTGTGAGAACATGAACAACGCTCTGTACAGTTGAGTTGATGGTCAGTGCTGCATCATCACAAAAGTTTAAGCCTTTCCACTGTAAATATTCAAGCGCTAGAACACCCGAAATGGAACTCGTTACTCAAGCAGTATGTGTGAAGTTCAACATCCGAAACATCTGAAGCGCGCGCCCTGAAAGCAGCGTCTCAGACAGTGTGCAAATACTAAGTTGAACTCTCTTTCATGTCTTCCTGTGCTTGAACGGACAAATTCACACAAAATGATGGCAAAAAATGCCTGTCTCAGCAAGTATCCTAGTAAACATAGTCAGTTATTTTTTTAAGTTGAGAAAGAAAATGCATGATCCATGCATGCATTCGGTCTTAAAGTGACATAAAGCATCCTAATAATCCTGCTTCTGCGCTCTCTGTTTTTAATGTTTAAGGATTAGTTAGTTAGTACTTTAAAATGAAAATTACCCCAAGATTTACTCAGCCTCGAGCCATCCTAGGTGTATTTGACTTTCTTCTATCTGATGAACATAAAGTTATATTAATAAACATCCTGACGCGGCCAAGCTTTATAATGGCAGTGAACGGGACCATCGAGTATGAAGCTCAAGAAAGTGCATCCATCAATCATAAACATACTTCACACTGCTCTGGGGGGTTAATAAAGGCCTTCTGAAGCAAAGCGATGCGTTTGTGTAAGAAAAATTTCCATATTTAACAAGTTATAAAGTAAAATATCTAGCTTCCACCAGACTGCCTTCCATATTCAACGTACGAAAAGCGTAACCGTTTTGAACTGCGAGAGGCATTACACTTTCTGCGTAAGTTGAATACGAAGGCGGTCTGGCGGAAGCTAGTTATTTTAATTTATAACTTGTTAAATATGGATATTTTTCTTACACAAATGCATCGCTTCGCTTCAGAAGGCCTCTTTTGTAACATTATAAATCTATTTTACTGTCACTTCTGATCAATGTAGTGCATCTATTCTGATTAAAAGTATACATTAATTATACAAAAGTACACATTACTGATTAGCAGTAATATGCTTCGGATGTGTGAGCACACAAAACATCTTACATAGTCTTACATTGTGCTTGAATGCTTAAATTGGCATGGCTTGAACACAAATGATAAACTTTTGTAACCATGCAGCACTGACCTGATCAGGACAGTGTCTGTTCCTTCAACTGTCTGAAACATCTTTCATGCTGAAAGACGCAACTGGATCTACCATGTTAAGCACTAAATCAGGAGTTCCCAAACTTTTCAGCCCACGACCCCCAAAATAACGATGCCTGTGACTCGCGACCCCCACTGTCTTCAGAGATGGTTAAAGTATACAAACGTTGTGCGCAATGGCGCACACGCACTATTTTCACACATAGGCCTACTCTGTTTGCGGTGTAGTTTTTTTTTCCGTGCCCATATTAACGGATTAGAGCGTTCACACTGCACACCGCAGCACATGGATGCAGTCCGGCAGTGCGTTCCACAAGCGCACCGTGCAGCGATCATTTACGCAGTTTATTTTTGCTGCACTGAATTAAAACTGTTCGCATTAAAATAAACAGGTACTGACGTGAAAAACTAGTAGTAATTTCACCATAAATGCATATACTGTAATTTAAAGTCTCTGTTACACAGTCAACATGGCTTTTATGCCTTGGGTAAAGCAAAGAAACGGGTACATTACCTAGCATTTAGGTTAACAAGGAAGGAGACATAAAGATAGCACTCGTCTCTTCATGAAGGTGGAAAAACAAAGTTCTTTATGACCTGAGGGATTTCTTGTAAAAAGATTTAAAAGGAAAGAAAAGACAAGAGTCGCCTGTTTTTGTCTGTTTTAAGTTTTACTTTAAAATGTTTGTGATTTTAACATAAAGCTTATGTCTCAATGTTTTGCCACTTGCGTGAGAAACGTAATATATAAATCAAAAGTATTACTTTATATAAAGTGAATTGAACAAAACGTTTAAATGTAGTGCTTTTAAACGTGACATTGATGAAATACAGTGTATACAAAGAGAATCGCAATGCTGACAAGCCATGTTGAGTAACAACCTTTGGATTTGAAATAAAAATAAGTAAATGTGTTTGTGATATACAGCCATGGATCAGTTGCGCACTGCAAATGCGGCATATGAAAGCACAATAGCGCGTGCTGCATATGTACTGCAAAGGCATGGCAGAGGTGCTTCTCTCTCCTCCTCCTGCGTTGTCTTTGGTCGATATTAACCAACGTTTCATTTCGACAAAATAATATCCAAAGCTTAAAGCCTAAAGAATTACCTACGTGCACATGTCTGAATGTTTAACATAATGCTATAAATTGACCTGCTGCAACTGATGCTGTTGCTAACATGTCGTTAATCTGTCGTAATCACCTCAAGAGTCAAGGTCAAGGGGAAGGAAAATCAAAAGAAATAACTACTATTTTTAGTATTTTGTTACATTTATTGATAAAATCTGCTATTTTTAATCATTACATTTTTTTTTCTTTTTTTTTTCTGGAAATCATCTCGCGACCCCCACTTTGGGAACCACTGCACTAAATTAATGACAGAGTCCGCGCTGTTGTGCAAGGTAAATAGGAGGATGACATCTAGTGGAGAAGACTAATAATAAGATTAACGTCAATCAGATATTATTATGTTCAATGTTTGCGGAAATAAATACGGAAAAAAGATTTATTTTTGGCTTTTGAGAATTGAAATTCAAAACAACTGCATTTTTAAAAACGATTAATCGAAAAATCGATTTTCTTGCCCAGCCCTACTGTTTATTGACATCTGTTGCTGCCAAGTATTTACTAAACCAAAACAAAATAGTGACTACAAAAGCATAATATAAACCTTGAAAAATAACCTAAATAAAATTACACACTCACCAAATATTGTGAAAACAATACATAGACAAACAAACAATTTTACAATACATACACACCATATTTCTTTGGAGGAGTATACACATCCTTCACAGGTGAATATGGTCCCACCCCCATTTCAGTGCAGGCCCCCATCTTAAAATAATAACGAGTCCCACTCATCAGGCCCTGGACCTCTGCATTGGTGACAGAACCTGAGGGAAGAGAGTGAGACAGAGAGAAATTTAAAAGAGAGGCAATAACATTTCTCATATAAAGTACAAGACCATGTGCTTGTTGTTTGTGTGTGTGTTTTTAGGTTCACCATCATGTGTGAGGTTTATCCACAGGTGATCTGGATGGCTGATGTTGCCAGTGTAGAGGATCCAGTAGGTCAAAATGACTCCATTTGGCTCCAGTGGAGGGCGCCAGCTAACCAGAACAGAGAATGAGTCCAGAGCACTCAACTGCATATCCACAGGAGGAGAGGAGGGTCCTGCAATTAAACCCGACACACAAAAAAACAAAAAAGGAAAAAAGAAGTGTAATAATTAGTAATGTTAATTATTAATCTCCTAATCATTTTGAATTACATACATACATTCTACTTGTACTACTGTGGCAAGTACTATGGCATTTACCATTGTATTTACATGGTATGTCAAAGTACAGTACTTTTCAAGAATACCATGGGACTATCAAGATACTTTTTTGAACTATGTGCTCATTTTTGGAGGTTGACAGTAAAAATCACTATCCACTTTGATTATATGGGAAAAAAGTAGCTTAAAGAGCATCTTCCTCATTTTGATCTCATTTTGTGTTCCACGTTAAAAAATAGGTTTAGAATGACAAGCAAGTGTAAACAATGGTTTAAGTGAACTTTATTGTGTGCTAGCTGCTAATGCTACACAAATATCACAAACAGAAATGCTTCTTTTTTTCTCAGGTAGAAAAAAAGTGTTTTCTAAGAAAAGCACATTTAAATGTTTGTGATGTTATAATGGTCACAGTCTGTGAGTTTTAAGGAGATACTGTGAGCATAATACCAGTTCTGTTTTTTTTTTAGAGGGAAAGGTCTCTTTTGAAGTGCCCACTCTTTCTCCCCCCTCAAGAGTAGATAAAGCTCCTCTCAGTTAGTATGACACTAAATCGCTGTGGCAACGTGCTCCTCCCTGCCATCACTTGGCTAGACTGACTGACAAGCTGAAAGACTCTTGGCCAACAAAAGGGGCAATTCCATCTGGGCTTTTAATTAAAGCCAATTATCTCCTTACGCTTCTCCCAATTAATCCCCTAACTGTTAACCTAACACAAACACACTGACTCACAATGACCCACACAACTCACACACTCACAGTATACTCACAAATACACATTCATTCATTATTTTCCCACTCAAAAAAAAAAATACAGACACTCACATTTGTATACACACTATAATCAAAGCTCTCACTCACACATGAACAGACACGAGACAGTGTGAACTCGGCCAGATTCACTAGAAATGAAACTCATGTGTGAAAAGCTTATTTCGAGGGGGACAAAATCATCTTCATATTCTATAAACTTTCTTTCTGTCATATTTTCTTCATATATTAAATTCTGTTATTTACTTACCTTCATGTCATTCCATACCTGTAAGACTTTTGTTCATCTTTGGAACACAAATGAAGATCTTTTTGATGAAATCTGAGATCTTTCTGTCCCTGCATAGACAGCTATGCAACTGACACTTTGATGCTTCAGAAAGTTCATAAAGGGACTGTAATACTAATCCATATGAATTGAGCAGTTTAGTTCAAATTTTCTTAAGAGACACAATCACTTTATATGCTGAACCAATTTAATTTAGGTTGTTATTCACATAAACATTCATCAACGCTCACATAATTTTTGTTTGCTTGACGTGTGAGAACCAATGAGGTTCAGTCTTGTGTGTTACCCATCACGTCTGAGCTTCCGCAAGAACCAATGAGGTTTGTTCTCACGCATCAAGCAGGTTCAGTTGAGCTTTTGTTTATGTGAATAAAAGCCTAAATTCAATCTGTTCATCATATAAAGCGATTGAGTCTCTTCAGAAAATTTGGATTAAACCGTCCAATTCATATGGATTAGTTTTACATTCTCTTTATGAACTTTTTGAAGCATCAAAGTAGTAGTTGTGTAGCTTTCAATGGAGGGACAGAAATCTCTCTCTTTTAATTTTATTAAAAACATCTTTATTTGTGTTCCGAAGATGAACAAAAGTCTTACGGGTTTGGAACGACACAAGAGTGAGAAAATAATGACAGAATTTTCATTTTTGGGTGAACAAACACTTCATGTACAAAGGATCTTTCACAGCATTAAAAAGGGCTGTACTCACTGTCTGGAAGTGTGGATTCTTCCACTGTGCTGCTGAAGGGGCCACTCATATCAACTCCGTTAGATTGCACAGCGATTTCATAGCTAGTGAAGGGCTTAAGTGATCCCAGTAAAATCTCCTGAGAAGAGCTGAAAGACAGTAAAGAAAAATACAGAGGACTGGTTAACCAATAAAGTATTATTTAATAGTCAACGCTGCTCTTTAGAGAGAAGCGTGGTCAATATAATGTCTCATAACCATTCAAAAGTCAATGTCAAATATTGCAATAAATATCATATATAGAGAGAGAATGATAGAAAATAACATACAATATTTACTTAAAATTCACTTTATTTACTCTGTAAAATGGCCAAACATTGGAAAATAATTGCTGGGTGAAAGAGTGCGCAAGAAAGAAGCATGTAAGAAAATGGTATGGTGATGATAACATGTGCCTCTTTATTTCACAATGATTGTTTATAATCTGACTATACAAAAATATTTTTGTGTATTTGCATGGTACCTGGTATAGTATGAGACCAGCGATGCATTGCGTATTCCTGCGGGGCTGCAGCGTATAGTGTAGTTAATGATTCGCACATTGCTAAAGTGCGGTTTCTCCCAGCGGAGCCAGATAGAGGTGGAACTGTTCGCACGAGCTCTGATGCTGATGGGCGGCAATGGTGGGAGAGGGTTTGGTGTCCGCACTAAGAAAATGATACACACACACACACACACACACAAATTTACTCAGATTTAAATCTACATGACAGGTAGATGTGATTTTATCTATCATTATCTTCTCATCATAACCAAACGCACCTCGTGTGAGTTTCTCTGTTCTGCCTTTCCAGACAGCAGGATAACCCTCAGTCTGTTTATTGAACGCCCAAACCTTCACCTCATACAGCTGATCAGGAGCTGAAACAAAATCATAAGGTCCAAAAAAATTAATAAAAATCACAAATGGTGATATTGTAAAGCATTTTGCATACTTTACATTCATGTGGGTTAGACCAGTGTTGTTTTAGGATTATTGAGATACTATTATAGTTTTTATTTTTATATTTTACATTCGGCAGCAGCTATTTGCACTAAGTGAAAATAGCAGCATTTTCTTAGCAATATGCTATTTACACTAGGTGAAAATAGTGATATATTCTATTTACACCATGTAAAAGTAGCAGTTCTTTCCAATAAGTGTACATAGTAATTAGATGCTATCTATAGGCTACTTTTTATTGCCAGATGCTATTTACACCTCAGTATTTTTGTACAACAGGATGCAATAATATTAGAGTTTAATGATTATATTTATTACAATTTTATTTAGTTTTATTTATTATAAAGTTTATTTTCTTTAAGAACATTTTTTTTTTATTTTTACTGAAAATAAATGCCTTTCTGATGTGATATGTGATGTGAAAATGGAGAGGGGCGAGCTCGGCAAAAGGTGGATTCAACAAAAAAGGTGGATTTAAAAGACAGTTCTGCAAGCCTTACTCGCTACTGCTGAGCCACGTTGAATTCCGTGTGTCTTTTCTTAAACCTGAGAGGCCCAACCATTCATTGGTGGGCAGAGCTAGTGTTGCTATTTGGAACAAGGGACGCTATTTGCGCTTAGTGGACTCCGTTTACATTTTCAGATTATAGTCCCTGTATTGGGAATTGTATGAGCAGCTTTGTTATATAAGATAAGCAGTTTCAGATAAATGTTTGTGTTAGAATATAGCATATGTGAATAAAGTTACTGCTCAACTCTCACCAAGGCCTGTGACCTCATGGTGTTTAACTCTCTTCCTCAGTTTGATCTGTTGAATCTTCTCATTGATCACAGGCTTCTCCTCATTGGTCAGCTCCTCTCCATCCACCTCCCACCAGGAAAGCTTGTAGCCGGTGATCTGAGTGTGATTGGGCGGTGGCTGCCATGTGACATGGAGGGAATGCATTTTGGCTCTCACTTTGAGCTCAGTGGGAGCAAAGAGCACTGGAAAAACAACAGAGGGAGTTGGTGAGACAGGCAGTGCGTATTTTGTGTGTGTGCGTTGGCTGTACATAAGCAGTGGCACCTCCAGGACATTTTTAATGAGAGACACTGAAAGTGCAAACAAATTAAACTAGTATTTCAAACAACCATAAAGAAGCCTACAAGCTTATTCCACTGCCATAATTAATGTGGACCAGAATCATTTTATCTTCATTTTATCTTCTTCTTTATTAAGTTTTCTCCTATTTTAGCTTTAAGAAGGCCCAATAGGAAACAAAACATAGGGAAAAGCTAATAATTCTGGCTAAATATAATTTACTTGGTCTAATTTTGTGAGAACAAATTAAGACAATATCAGCTGATGACTTCAAAATGTCTATGGATTGTACAGAAGATACACAGATTACCTCACATAGCAGATTTTATGCTAAAAATAATATTTTTATTCAGCAAAGACACATTAAAGTGATTAAAAGTGACAGTACAGACATAAAATATTAAGCAGCATGACTGTTTCCAACAGTGATGATAAGAAGAAATGTTTCTTGAGCACCAAATCATCATATTAGAATGATTTCTGAAGGATCATGTGACACAGAAGACTATAGTAATGATGCTGAAAATTCAGCTTTGCCATCACAGAAATAAATTACATTTTAAAATATATTACAGAAGACAATTATTTTAATTTGTAATCATATTCCACAATATTACTGTTTTTGCTGTATTTCTGGTCAGAAAAAATATTACCCATTAGCCTTGGTGAGCATAAGCCGACTTTGAACAGTAGTGTATGTAAAACCTTGTACTTGACTATTGAACTTTGTACTAGGTCAAACAAGATCTAAACTGCACAAAACATAAATAAGTAAATAGAAACTAGGGAAATAAAGCATGTGGTGACACATCAAGTTCAAAATATTCCACTTATGAACTCTAAGTAACGCGTTTGGCCCATTTCTGATAATACATGTAGACATTAAAATCACTATTGAGCATTTAAGTAACCAAAAATGTATACATCTTGGTGACTGTGAGACTAACGGGGTGGTCAATGTTGTTTTAGGGGGATCAATGGCCCCCCGGACACCCCTTGGAGGCACCACTGCATACAAGTTTAACCTTGAGTGAGTTAAAACTGGTATCTATGTGCATACAGTGCATTTGCTTTTGAGTGCATATTTATGCGTTTACTCACCCTGAGTAAGGTTTGGTGTGTGGTGCGAGGCCCACTCAGAAGGCTGACTGAACCCAGCTCGTGTTCCTGCCACAATCCGGAGCTGGTACGTTTGATTTGGTTTCAGATCCCTTAGAGTCACCTGTGTCTCATTCCCACCCACTTCCACAGAGTATATGTGATCCACTGCAGAGCACACACACACAAACACGAGCCAGAAAATAAGTATGCCAGTGGAAATCATTTCTGCAGCTGGCTGATAAAAAAGCATGAACAATGGATGTCTGAATTGACTTTGGTTCTGTCTTTCATTCTGTGTCACAGGCCATCAGACCGAATCTGTCTTTTGTTCCACCTTTATTACTGTTCATTAAGCATCCAGAGCACTAATAGAGCAGAAGCAATCAGCCATGTCTTTGTCATTCAGCTCAAAATACCCCAGACATGCCTGCTGCTCTACTAGCGACTGCAGAGAAATGCACAAAGCTACGAATTCAGCAGCCAACATGAATTTATCAACATGTGTCAAGGCAAAACCTCAAACACACCCCTCATAGACACCCATCATATTTGATACAAAAAAAGACAACTTTCAATATGATCAAATATGATAAATAAAGCTTTTGAGGAAAATTTACTGCATTTGTACATCTCTCAAACATCATTGTATTGCACAACTAAACTACAGAGCTTTGGTCATAAAACTGCGGTGTTTTTTTCCTCCTCAGAGTATAAATTCCATATTCTCCCATATCATACTATGTGAGCCATAAAAGCCTGATGTATCAAACATGATGTACAAAAAACACAAAAGCAAACATTTTAGATTTTTAAAGAATATTTTGTTTAAAGGCTCAAGAAACCTTTCCACGGTTAACGCCCCAGGTGTCAGTAGGTGGCGCTGTCTTACCCTGCTCCAGCGCTCTGTAGTCAATGCGATAGCGTTTGATGGCTCCACGGCTCAGCTGAGGGGAGAGGGGCAGCCACATGACTCTGATGTCAGTGGGAGATGTGCTCAGCAGGGACAGCTGTGGAGAAGCGCTGGGAACTGAAAAGAACAAAAAGCAAACAAAGATTTACAAAACAGTAGTTGTCTCAAATGACTTGCACTTATACTATGCACTCTAGTGTCTAGTGTATGAATTTTATAAGGTCATTTTGTCATCCAGCATTGGAGTCTAATAGCTCCTCCCCTTCCACTGTAACACTTTACATTTCTGTAAAGCATTTTCGGTAAAGCTGCTTTGAAACAATATGAATTGTGAAAAGCGCTATACAAATAAACTCGAACGAAAATTTCACATTGTAAGGAAGGTTGCAACAGTCGACTGCATGAAGTGTCCATGACTCCATTTTTCAGTTAAATAAGTGCATCATACGGGCATTTTAAGTGCACTTCTTCTTGGAATTTGACTCTTGGCCCTGTCCCAAATGGAACCCTAACCTCTCGAGATCTCCCTCTGAGTCCACACTTTCGCTGCTTTGAATGTCGTGTAGAAGTCTGCTATGGAGCTTGCTTCAATGCAGGCTCGGCAAAAGGGTGTATCAAGGGCATTTATACTAGCCGCAAAGGAGGCACTTCTGAATACACTTTTAAAATGAAAATTGGAACACCCTACAGTCTTGTCGACTTAACGGACATGCGCACGCAGCAGCTATTGTAAGTCCACAAGACTGCAAGTCCAGATGAAGTGTCCCAATTGGGACGCGGCCCTAGTGTATATTGCACAGGTCAATGAGATCTTTTTTTTTCTCCGAAAATTGCTTATGTATCCACCTTATTTTTCAGCTATTTCCTGTAAATGTTTGAGACTTCAGATTCATTAGCCGCTATAGCTAAATAACTAAAAGAATAGTGCAATATACGGTAAAACTATTTTTGCTATAAACCGGTGTGTTTATGATTACAAAAATAAATTAGCTGCAAGCAGCAATTACGGGGCCAAGCACAAAAACGGCACAAGGAGCCAGCCAACATGGCTGGGAGCATCAGACCAACAGCAGCAGTGAGCAATTAGAAAAAAAAGTTATTAGCATTTTTGTCAATTTTGTTATAACTTTTGACCACAAGGTGGCGCTGGTCCAAAACTACTCAGGCTCCGTCAGGGCATGTCCTGATGACCCATACCAAATTTATGAATTTTTGTCGAACCCATCAGAAGTTACAAGCAAAAATAGCCATTTTTCATATTTCCCCTCCAGTAGGTGGCGCTGCGCCGAAACACTGTATATTGCCTCAGGTCATGCTTGTGATGACACGTACCAAGTTTGGTCTGAATATGTCAAAGCATTGTAGAGATACAGCTTCAAGAGTAATTTTGCATCATGCCTCAAATTCTTTGCTCCGGTATACGAAAACGGTTTGATTATCGACTTGAAATCCATAACTTTTTGTCGGCATGTCTGAAGATGATATGGTTCAATTTTGTGAAAATCGGAGCAACGGTCTAGGAGGAGTTCGAAAAAGTAGGTTTTCAAAGTAAAACGATTGGCGGACAGGAAGTTCACTGACTATGGCAAATTTGTAATCATGTTCTCAGCATGACCCAAGGAATCTATTGAGACCAGTTTATACAATCGGTTAATATAGTCAAAAGTTATTAGCATTTTTGTAAATTTCGTTAAACTTTTGACCAAAGGTGGCGCAGTGCTGAAACTTCTCATGCTCCTTCAGGGCTTTATCCTGATGACCCATACCGAGTTTCGTAACGATACGCTAATGCGTTCGTAAAATACAGCATTTTAGCACAAAATTCAAAATGGCGAAGCTAAAATGGCCAATATGGGAAAATTGGATATTATTCATCGGCATGATGCCCCAAATCCAAGGAGACCAAATTTATGATTTTTGGACAAACCCATAAGAAGTTAAAGCAAAAATAGCCATTTTTCATATCTCCGCACCAGTGTGGCACTGGCCGAAACACTGCATGGTGCCTCAGGTCATGCTTGTGATGACATGTACAAGTTTGGTCGAATATGATAAAGTGTTGCAGAGATACAGCCTTTTTTTTTCGGAGGCATACAATTCGTTCGTGTGTTTTTCGAAAACGTGAGCAATGACTTGTTCCATAACTTTTTGTCAGCATGATCTGAAGATGATCTGGTTCAATTTTCGTGAAAATCGGAGTAACGGCTAGGAGGAGTTCGAAAAAGTAGGTTTTTCAGAAAATCAAAATGGCGGAAAAATTTTCATGAGGAAAATGACGTCATAGTGCAATATTCACTGAGCCAAGGAATCAAGGAAAAAATATTTTGTTTCTAGCCCTTATGGTTCAAAAGTTATTAAAAACATAAGTCAAATTTGGACAGCTGGTGGCGCTAGGGATTGAGTTAGAGACTCCAAATGCAAACATTCAGACTTCCTCTAACTGTGTGCCAAATTTTTTCCAGGTTCATCTGCCATAGACTTGAGCGGAAGAAGAAGAAGAATATTTGAACCCTTTCCAGCAGTGAATTAAAATAATATGATAAGAAAAAGTTGACTGTGGTTGATGATTTACAGAATGAAAATGTTAATTATTTTAACAAAATAAGAGGGAACATACAAAATGCATGTTATTTTTTATTTAGTACTGTCCTGAGTAAGATATTTTACAAACAAAAAAAAGTTTATATATAGTCCACAAGACAAAAAAAAAAAAGCTCAATTTATAAAATGCGAAAGTTTACATACCCTTGATAGTTAATAGCGTGTGTGGTTACCTGGATGATGCACGGCTGTTTTTTTTGCATTTAGTGATGGTTGTTCATCAGTCCCTTGTTTGTCCTGAGCAGTTACACTGCCCAATATTCTTCAGAAAAATTCTCCAGGTCTTGCAAATTCTTTGATTTTCCAGCATCTTTTGAATATTTGAACCCTTTCCAGCAGTGACTATGATTTTGAGATCCATTTTTTCACAATGAGGACAACTGAAGGACTCAAACTCAAGTGTTAAAAAGGTTTGAACAATCACTGATGCTCCAGAAGGAAACACGATGCATTAAGAGCCGGGGGGTGAAAACTTTTAAACAGGATGAAGATGTCACAATTTTTCTTATTTGGATTAAATATTATATTTTTCATTTAGTACTGCCCTTCGGAAGCAACAGAAGATACATGTTTCCTGGAAGACAAATTAAGTACAATTTACCTTGATCTTCTTATTAAAAAAGTTTTCACCCCCCGGCTCTTAATCCTTCTGGAGCATCAGTGAATGTTTGAACCTTTTATAATACTAGTGTATGAGTCCCTCAGTTGTCCTCAGTGTGAAAAGATGGATCTCAACTTCATACAGTCATTGCTGTAAAGGGTTCAAATATGCAAAAGATGCTGGAAAATTAAATAATTTGCAGGACCTGGAAGATTTTTCTGAAGAACGTTGGGCAGTTTAACGGCTCAGGACAAACAAGGGACTGATGAACAACCATCACAAAACAAACAAACAGCCATGGATTATCCAGGTATTAACACACAGTATTAAGAATCAAGGGTATGTAAACTTTTGAGCAGGGTCATTTTTAAAAAAAAAAAAAAGCTATTTTGTAAACATTTTAATTTAAAATATCTTATTCAGGAAAGTACTAAATAAAAAATATCATGCATTTTTATGATCTCTCTTATTTTGAAAAAATATATTTTGCAGATTCTGCAAGGGGTTCACAAACTTTCAAGCAGTCACAATGTAAATGGCCTAGCATTGGTCAAGTCTAGCACATTGCATACAGCATTATGCATAATATGTATAAGTTAAATGTAACAGTAGGTTGTTATTCCATGCATGCAGAAAGCTTATTACACACAGTATGCTGTACATATAATAAAAATACCACTTTAAAATCTATCAATTTAGTCAATTCACTTTCTTTATCACATTGAAAACCTGACCTCTCCCCACTAGTCAGTGCTCACCATCCTCTAGCATCTCCACAGTAACGGGCTGTGACGGGCGGCTGGCCCCAATGGGCGAGTAGGCCACTACATAGAAGGTGTAGGCTGTGTGAGGGAGCAGCTCCTTTACATGCAGCTCTGTGGTGTCATTATTCACCGCAAACTGATACTCCATGTTGTCTGAGCCTGTAAACACACAAATAGTACATTTATAGTACATACAAATAGTACATTTGTTTATTTGATCTAAGACAAAATATATATATATATATTTTTTTTCTGAGTTTCTAAATGAGGAGAAGAATGACCCCGTCAATAACAGCCGGAGCTTACATATGGCTTGTGGTTCTGTACAGCAGCGATCTACGAAGTGGATTGGCTTCGGTAAAGTAATGAGACAGGATTTTTCTCTGCGGACTGATCCACTTAAGTTGGCTACACTCAGTGTAATGAGAAACACTGCAGGTCAAACAGGGACTCCAGTAACTTCAGGCAACAAAATAGGAAAGAGCTCACAGAAAGCTTTTGGGAAATTTAAGAACAAGATAACATTTTCCAGATTTTGTTCCAATGTGTTATTTTAGTACTATTTATACACTATTATAGTATTTATATTTTTTATTATAGTATTATAGTAAAGACTAAAGGTGACTATGCTTTTGAGGTAGTTGCTCCTAAGTTGTGGAATGCTCTCCCTTTGGATCTAAGATCTGTTGACATTTTTAAAAAGCAGCTAAAAACTCACTTGCTTTTGTCTAAATTTTCTATGTATCTTTTTATTGATTGTCTGTTTTTAATGTCTTTTATTCTTATTTTTGATTTCTCTTTTATATTTTGGATGTAAAGCACTTTGTGATGCTTGCTCTGGAAACGTGCTATAGAAATAAAAATCACTTACTATTATAGTATTTAGTCATATTTTGAATTAACTTTTTAAAGGTGCTACAGAGGATGTTTTGTTTTATACAAATTTGCAATATTACTTGAAACTGTCTTTACTAACTGATAAAAGACTATTTATTAGGTGCACTGAAAGGAATAATATTAATATACATCATCTTTGCACGAGGTAGGGCCTTAAAAACATCAGCCAATCGTTTACGCGATCATCGCGTAAACGATTGGCCCTCTGGTTTGTCAATCACTGCCATGACGTTCCTTGTGAGAGACGTGCGTGGCTGCGCGCTCCAGTAACTTTCCACACTCTACAGGCGCCGCATGCAATGTTTTTGTCAGGTAGACAGGAGGAGTAACAACTGCAGATTATGAGTTACCTGCGGTGAGTCCGACATAATGAATCCACTAACACGACACAGCAAATGCCGGTGGTAAACAAACACTCGTGTTCCAATACTCGTGCACGAGTTTTGGGAGGCGCTCCCTCGAAATGAGCTATGAAGGAGGGGGGTTGTTCTTACGCATGCGCTCATTTCAAAAACTCACTAACAGTCTTTGGTTTCGCAGTCGACCAAAAGATCCTCTGTAGCACCTTTAATATTTTAAGTTTTCATTTCAATTCTAGATTTAGTAATTTTGTTATGTGCGTTTGTCATTTTTATTAGTTATTGTTTGTTTTTAAACATTTCTATTTAGCTTTCCTTTCATTTCAGTTTTAGTAATATTAGCACACTAAATTCAGTTAGTTTTCAAGGCAACATTTTTAATTTTTGTTTTACAATTTTCATTTTAGTTTTACATGTAATATTTTTATTTCAATAAAGAAGATGATTGTTTTAGTTAAAAATAATAACGTTGAGTTAAACACTGATTTAAAATGATGAATATGGTTGGGAACCGAGAACCAGTTCTTATTCAGAATGTTTTTATTTTTTGAAAAAATGTTGAAAATACAGAATATTTTAGAACCGAAAAAGCATTCCTGCGTTATTTATTCAGTAGTGTACTTAGATTACAGAACAAATGGCTCTTATCAGTTGGTTCTTTTTGGTAAATCCAACTTGCAGCTTAAAACCATCTGTCTTACTGTACTTTACAAATTACGACTTACTGTAAATCAATGTAATTATTGACTGTTTGACAATGTCTAGATAAAGATAAACATTATGCATTTGGTCAGTAGTATTTTTTAAATATTAATCAATGAAAAATCTTACCACATTTTTGTTTACTACTATAGGTCAATTATTGCATTGCATTTATGCCACCTCTAAAAAGACTGTTATTATTGTAATAAATGTATTATTTATTTTATAAATTATCTCCTCATTAGGTAATGCATTTCTTTTTTTTCCTATTCTGAATTCTGAAACGCAAACACACTCTCTCTCTCTCTCTCTCTCACCTGCCGTGCGTTGGTAATGTACTGAGAAGCCGATGATCTGGTCGCTGTTGTGTTCAGGTGGGTCCCAGGTGAGCAGTGCTGAAGTGCTAGAGTGGGGTGTGGCCGACACATGACGAGGAGGGCTAGGCAGCCCCTCCCTCACGATGACGGACAGCTTGGCAGTGGCACAGGCGGTGCCCAGACTGTTGGCAGCAATACACTGGTAATATCCCGCATCGTCCAGCCGCAGCTGGTTGATGAGCAGAACTCCAGGGTTCTGAGTCTTAACCCGGGCATTAGACTGGACCGGTTCTCCATTCTTGAGCCAGCGCAGAGCAGGGGGAGGGTCACCAGAACTATTACACACAAACCGAGCCGTATTCCCCCGGGACAGGGACACTGCCTCTGGGGGCTGGAGGATGACTGGTGGAGCTGGGCAGAATGAGAGCGGAGACAAAAAAAGATCATATAGAGGATCATATAGAAATATTGCCAAAACTTTACAACACAGTTCAGTTTTTTTAACATTAACACATTAGGTACAACCAACTAACATGTAATGTAGGTTAATGTTAATATAAATATGCTTTTGTTCATTGTTCATGATACATTATATACAATCCCTCAGGGAATGTATCCAGTATTATACAGAATATGTAGGATCTGTTAAAAGATA
Source organism: Megalobrama amblycephala (assembly GCF_018812025.1). NCBI lineage: Eukaryota > Metazoa > Chordata > Actinopteri > Cypriniformes > Xenocyprididae > Megalobrama > Megalobrama amblycephala. Next base: position 17,991,312 of record NC_063046.1, read on the forward strand.
ATACACACACACACACTCAGTTACCCAGTACTCGAAGTTCAGCAGGAGATGAGACAAAATCTCTGGTCTTGGGTTTGTTGGCACGACACACGTACACTCCAGCATGGTGACTGCGGGTGTCAGGAATCACTAGGTTGGTTGCCAGGACAACCACATCTGTAGATATAGGCTTCCCATCTAATGCATCCCAGAGGAGTGGTTGTGTAAAAAGAATGAAAATAATAACATAAAAAATGTATAAAATTAAAAAGAAAACAAGAAATAAATCGATCAAGACTGAGAAAGCATCAAAACACTGACAATTTCCTCAAGAATTCAACGGTCCATAGGAGAAATGGCACCTTGAAAAATATATATTTTACAATTTAACAACACTTTTGTTTAATAGTGTACACATGACTTGAATACTCCAACTATTCAAGTCTTGTGTACACTATTAATCAAAATGACAAGTTTTAGTAGTAGTAGTTCAGCAAATATCAAATATCTGTCATCTACTTACCCTCAATGTTGTTGAACACAATACAGTTACAGTGAATAGGGACAGAAGGTTTCAAGTTTCAATAAAGAATGCAAAAGCTCCATAAGAATATATATATATATATATATATATATATATATATATATATATATATATATATATATATATAAAATATATATATATATATATATATATATATATATATATATATAGTGTCCATTCAACATTTTGTGATCCTTTTGTGATCCATGGCAGAAAAGCAAGTGCGTGTCTGGAATAACTTGACGGTCCAGAAATGCTCACAGACTGTTAATTTTGAGTGAACTATCCCTTTAAGCTGCTAAGAAAAATATCTATCACAAACACTGCATAGCACCTTATACTGGTGTGCAATGAGCAATGTGAACCGACAGAGGTCAGTACAGCACTGGAGGAGGTACGGCATGCATTAACGATTCCTAGACACTGACCGTCTGTGGCTGCCATATTAGCACTCAAACAAAGAAAAAAGACACCTTCTGCAATTTACAACATCTTGTTAATTTTTTATGAAACCTAATGAGAATAATGCTCTCAGTTATACATCCTTGGAATCACTGTGGAGAAAAGGAGACAAAATGAGGTCTGTAATGAACCTGGATGTAAGCAGTAACAGTGGGGGTGAAGGGTGGGTAGTTGGGGTGTCTGCTGCAGCAGAGCCACGTGTCTATAAAGCAAACATATAAGCTCACTCTATAAATCACAAATATGTGTGGTTCATTTACATTGTTCACTCCAAGTTCACAGTGTACACAGTACTAATTACAATTTGGTCATTTAGCTGACACTTTTATCCAAAACAACAATGCACTTATTATAATCACAGTGTCTCCCAATCAACCAGGGGTTTAAGGGCACAGCAATGATTGGTCAAGAATTTAACATCAGGTTTCGAACCTACCAGGCCCTCCTACTCCTATTTCAAACTGACCGACCCAGTTAGTTCGGGTCCTCTAGCCAACCCAAGCCCAAAAGGAATTCATGAAAAATAAATTATATTTAAATGGTAACACTTTAAAATAAGGCCTCATTTGTTAAAATTAATGTATTAACTAACATGAACTAACAATGAGCAATACATTTGCTACAGTATTTATTAATCTTTGTTAATGTTAGCAAGTAAAAATCCATTGTTTGTTCATGTTAGTTCACAGTGCATTAATGTTAACAAATACAACATTTGATTTTAATAATGTATTAGTAAATGTTGAAATGAACATTAAAATAAATGCTGTAGAAGAAGTATTGTTAATTCTTAGTTCATGTTAACTAAAGTAGTTAACTAATGTTAACTTAATGAAACCTTAAATGTAAAGTGTTACCATATTTTATATATATATATATATATATATATATATATATATATATATATATATATATATATATATATATATATATATATATATATATATATATATATATCCAACAGATATTATACTGACTACAAGTAATTTGCAAAACATGTCAACTTATTCTGTACTCTATCCATAAACTATGAATAACTTAGTTTAAAGTATCTTACAGTTAGTAGAATTTCTAAAGTGAAAATAAAGTGTAACCATTTTAATAAAAAAACTAAATTTATTATAAATATAAAATTGCACACACATCTCCATCTATGCATTTTTACATGCTCGGAAAGGAAGTAAAAAGAAAGTGAACTTTTTTAGGTTTTGGTTCAAGTCTTAATTTTTGATGTATTCCATCGTAATTTGATCAAATGGGATTGCATAGTCTTGTTTAAGAGCCATGTTCAGGCTCAATGTATAGACCAGGTTCAAATAAATGCATGCACAGACCCCCAAGTTACAGTCTGCTACAATAGACCAGGATACGGATGTATGCGTGTAATAATATATTTGTGTTTGCGTCTTACCCTGTCTGCTCCATGACACGAAGGGTTTGGGCTCACCCTGAGCCATGCACTCCATCACAGCTGGACGACCCATGACCACTGTAGAGTTCCGCGGTGGAGCCACAATCACCACCTCACTCTCCTGAGACAGACCTACATATGTCAGACACAGACTATGAGTGTGTGTTTGTGTACATGATAGAGCCTTCACCATCAGGCACAATGGTTTGCTTGAGTGAAAGCAGCACTAGTCAAGCAACTAACTCAACAGAGGATACTGTTTCCTCTTCTGCTCACGAGAAATGAGAGAGACAGAGATAGAGCGAGACACACAGGATCGAGGGGAGGAGGAAAGAGTAATGAAACAGAGATTGAAACATTTAAAGAGAGGCAATCTTTGAGGCCTAAGAGGATAGGTATCATGTTTTCTGGTTTGCAGCTCTTATATATAAATAAGATATATATAAATAATATATTTGAAAAATATATATACTTTTATTCAACAAGGATGCATTAAATTGATCAAACTGACAGAAACAGCATTTATAATGTAACAAAAGATTTCTTTTAAACTTTATATTTATTAAAGCTGCAGTCCGTAACATTTTTTGGTTAAAAATGATCCAAAATAACAGTTCCTCTGTGCGTCATTACGTCACGTCCGTAAACAGAAAGGAAGGAGTCCAGGCTAATCGGTTTCATCACGTGAGGATGCAGCTGGTAGCGGATCATTTATAGCCTTTTCTCACAGCAGCTGAAATAATTAAACTTATCATTTTGATAGTGGATTGTAATCTAGAAAGGTCCAAATGACAATCATAAGTGACAATTGGAGATTCACCCGTAGTCAAAAGCAAAAGACTTTGGACTGTGGAGTGGCTACAGAAATTTAAATCTACAGGTAATGCTAATATACACAGTCATAGCAATGCTGATGTTGTTAACATTAACAATTTGAGAACAATATAATAACAGGTGTCAATAATGAGCCGTCGTTCGGAAGTAGAACATGGAAGCTTCAATGAAAACAGCATAGCAGAATGACAGGGGAGAGATGAATTTGTTGAATAAAGTCATTATTTTTGTTTTGTTTTTGTGCACAAAAAGTATTCCCACCGCTTCATAACATTAAGGTTGAACCACTGTAGTCACGTTGACTACTTTAACAACTTTTTTTGTTTTTACAACTTTTCTGGATATGACACCACACTAAATGTGGTAATTTCATAGCTTTCAATGGAGGATAAAAAAATCTCAGAGATTTCATCAAAATATCTTAATTTGTGTTCCGAAGATGATCGAAGGTCTTACGGGTGTGGAACGACATGAGGGTGAGTAATTAATGACAGAAATTTCATTTTGGGGTGAACCAACCCTTTAAATGTGCTCTATAAATAAAGTTCGACTGAACAAAAAACTATACATTTAGTGGTAAAGGCCCTGTTCCTGTGGCCTCAGAAGAGCCTGTATGAATTCAGTAGACACACCCACAGATGATAATGAAGCAAAACATTAGCATGCAGCTATGGATACGGTATGACGATCATAAATTAATCACTCTGATTACATACAGCAGCAATAACATATGCATGAGAGCCCAGGGATTTAAAAAGGGTCAGATTTCTGTCTGAGGCTACAGGGTGCACCGTGGAAAAGCAGTATACAGTAGACGTGCGCCTGTTTTTAAAACAACCTTATAATGAGAACAGCAGGCCACTACAGACCATGATCAACTGCAAAAGTTTGCTATACGGCTCTTTCAAGATAAAGTGAAAGTGTAAAAAAAAATATACAGTATCAAGCAGAATGCAGATGAGCCAAACTACTGCCTTACATCTCAGCGACATGAGATACCTGAATCACACACACACTCACAATGACTGTTACTGTGTAATTGAGCTGTCTGGTGTCAGGGGCAAAAGATGTGTTGCATTCACAGAGCAAAACTATGATTACCTCAAGGTGAAGATTGCTCTCTTTTAGTCTGTCTTTCTCTCATTCTGTCTCACTATTCAATTTAACTTTATTGGCAAGCCTCTAAATATTTAATAAACTGGCAAAGCTGAGGAGGTATGCAAAAATAGAACATATTAATAGAGAAGTTAGTAACTTAAGTTAGACAACACATAACATAAGAACTAAGGTGAGCGACTGAAGTGTTTATGTAACTGAAGGCCATTAGCATTACATAAGATGTCTACATACACATACAGACACACACACACACACACACAGGGTCACTATGGTGACCAAAGTGTATACATAACATACTGGGATGATACAGATAATACATATTTAACATGATAAAACGTATCTAGCAGCCAGTGTTTTTGTATGTCCATCTCTAAGAATTAGTTTTTGTCATGGTTAAAAAGTTGCTTATTGGGGTTCTTCAATTCTTTGCTCATTTTATTTTTTTTCTTTCACTCATTTTAGTGTCAAATGCATCAATGCATCTTGCTATAGAAAATAATAATAAAACAAATAAAAAAAAATCTTTCTTTCTCTCAATCTCTCTTTCATTTTTATTAACTATTCTCTTTCTCTTATTCTGTCTTTCACACCCAGACACACTCCACTTAATCCATTTCATTTTCTTCCAAAAAGGGAGAGAAGAAACTTTATGAAGCAACTGAAACAAATAAAAGGGTTGGAAGAGCAAATAGGAGTAGAAGAGAGGAAGAGGCAGAAAGATGAATGTGGAACAATTAGAAAGATAGCTTAAATGATGAAAGTGTGAGATGGAAACACACACAGAGAAAATCATTCAGGTCTCTGGCTGATAACACAGACGCATAATGGAAATGAGCAAAGGTCAGCATGGAGATTTAAGTCTTTCAGAGGTGTGTGTTTGGGGGGGGGAAGGCAGGGATTGACTTCATAGCTTTACCAATCAGTCTCCCTCGTCTTCCCACACTCTCTTTTATTTCATTTAGTTTTTTTTTTATCTCTCTAGCCTTCACTGTCTTTGTTCCTCATCTCATTCCTCTCTTCCATCCCTCCTTTTGCCCACTCCATTTCATCAGCCTTCGCAGCCTTAAGGACAGCAGGAAATCAATTCTGCCTGCAACACAGACCACCTCTGCAGAGGGCACTTAAACACACATACATAAAACACTGAAAGGGCCACTGCAGATATTCAAACTTTACTTAAAATAAAAAGACTGAAAGAGAACCATAAACTGATGTTTCACAATTTAAGGGGTCATATCATGAGTAATCACATTTCCAATGTTCTTTTGATAAAAAATTGCTTATACAAACCGAATTCCGGAAAAGTTGGCACGTTTTTTTTATTTGAATAAAATAAAAACTAAAAGACTTTCAAATCACATGAGCCAATATTTTATTTACAATAGAAAATAGATAGCATAACAAATGTGAAAACAGAAATTTTACAATTTTATGCACAAAATGAGCTTATTTCAAATTTGATGCCTGCTATAGGTCTCAAAATAGTTGGGACGGGGGCATGTTTAGCATAGTGTAGCATCTCCTCTTCTTTTCAAAACAGTTTGAAGACGTCTGGGCATCAAGGTTATGAGTTTCTGGAGTTTTGGTGTTGGAATTTGGTCCCATCCTTGCCTGATTTAGGTTTCCAGCTGCTGAAGAGTCTTTGACGTATTTTTCATTTAATGATGCGCCAACTGTTCTCTATAGGTGAAAGATCTGGACTGCAGGCAGGCCAATTCAGCACCCGGATTCTTCTACGACGAAGCCATGCTGTTGCAATAGCTGCAGTATGTGGTTTTGCATTGTCCAGCTAAAATACACAAGGCCTTCCCTGAAATAGCCGTCATCTGGAAACCTTTATACACACCTTTCAGCATTCATAGTGCCTTCCAAAACATGCAAGCTGCCCATACCATATAAACTTATGCACCCCCATACCATCAGAGATGCTGGCTTTTGAACTGAATGCTGATGACACGCTGCAAGATCTCCTTCCTCTTTAGCCCGGAGGACACAGCGTCTGTGATTTCCAACAAGAATGTCATATTTGGACTCGTCTGACCATAGAACACTTTTCCACTTTGAAACAGTCCATTTTAAATGAGCCTTGGCCCACAGGACACGACGACGCTTTTGGACCATGTTCACATATGGCTTCCTTTTTGCATGATACAGCTATAGTTGGCATCTGCAGATGGCACAGCGGATTTACCGACAGTGGTTTCTGGAAGTATTCCTGGGCCCATTTAGTAATGTCATTGACACAATTATGCCAATGAGTGATGCAGTGTAGTCTGAGGGCCCAAAGACCACGGGCATCCAATAAAGGTCTTCGGCCTTGTCACTTACGCAGAGATTTCTCCAGTTTTTCTTAATCTTTTGATGATGTTATGCACTGTAGATGATGATATGTGCAAAGGCTTTGCAATTTGATGCTGAGGAATACTGTTTTTAAAGTATTCCACAATCTTTTTACACACACTTTCACAGATCGGAGAGCCTCTACCCATCTTTACTTCTGAGAGACTCTGCCTTTCTAAGACATCCCTTTTATAGCTAATCATGTTATAGACCTGATATCAATTAACTTGCTAGATGTTCTCCCAGCTGAATCTTTTCAAAATGTCTTGCTTTTTCAGCCATTTGCTGTCCCTGTGCCAACTTTTTTGAGACCAGTAGCAGGCATCAAATTTGAAATGAGCTCATTTAGTGGATAAAAGTAAAATTTCAAAGTTTAAAAATGTGTTATGTTATCCATGTTCTATTGTGAATAAAATATTGGCTCATGTGATTTGAAAGTCTTTTAGTTTTCATTTTATTCAAATTTAAAAAACGGGTTTGGGTTGTATATGAAAATTTGAGTAATATGAAAATGTATTGCAACTTTCATTGAAAAAGAGACCAAAAATCAAAATTAAGCTGCAAAAGAGCTAATTTCATATTTTTATGACTTAAGGAATGTGAATACATTTGCACCAAATACCACTCATTTCTACATGACAGGAACATATGCTGTTTAGAAACCTGTCCTGTCCATCACTGTAAAGTAATACACTTGTTAAGTCATGACATAAAGAGTAGTCTTTCGGCCTCCACTCTGTTTCAAGTGAGAATAGTATCTCAGCAGCCATTTATGAGCAATATTAAAGGGAGAGTTCACCCAAAATGAAAATTCTGTCATCATTTATTCCCACTCAGGTTGTTCCAAACCTGTATAAATGTCTTTGTTCTGCTGAACACAAAGGAAGATATTTGGAAGAATGTCAGTAACCAAACAGATCTCGCCCCCCATTGACAACTATAGTATTTATTTTTTCTACTATGGGAGTCAATGGAGGGTGAGATCTGCATGGTTACAAAAATTCTTCCAAATTCTTCCTTCCTTTGTGTTCAGCAGAACAAAGAAATTAGGCTTAGAACAACTTAAGAGTGAGTAAATGATGACACAATTTTCATTTTTGGGTGAACTACCCCTGTAAGCTAAGCTTTTAAAAACTCACAGTACACTACATGTAGTGCGGCAGTCTTCAGGTTCATGGCGTCCCGGAAACAAATATTTTAATGATTCCAAAAACATGAATCAGTGTCTGGAGATATTAGGCATGGAGATAAAGATTAAGATATTACCAAAATATCATGATATTTTGAGAGACTTCCATTGTATGGACAAACAATGAAAGTCAACGAGAATGTAACTGTTTGGTTACCAACTGTCATGAATGCGGCTCTCCCGGTTCATTCTCCGGACCGCCGGAGGGAGCCATCACCACAATACTGATTCGGTTCTATTCGGACTCCATTTCCCATAGGCCCTCATTCCTGGGACTGATTGCGCACACACCTGCACTGCATCACACACACACTATTTAACACACACACACACACACACACACACACACACACACACACACACACACACACACACACACACACACACACACACACACACACACACACACACACACACACACACACACACACACACACACACACACACACACACACACACACACACACACACACCATCGCGAAGTCTTGATTTGCTGTTGTGATCATTTCTGAGCGTTATTCTGTGGACTGCTTTTCTGTTATTACCTGGACTGTTTATCACTGCTGAACCTTTGCCGCTTGCCTTGATTCCTGCCTGTACCTTGGTCTGTGTTTGCTTGCCGCCTGTCTCGATCTCTGCCTGTGACCCGACTCTGATTCTTTGCTGCCAGCCCCGACCTTTGCCTGTCCCCGACCATGGTATTGCCTTGCCCTTGTTGTATTTGCTGTGTTTTAATAAAACTGCGAATGGATCCACTCTCCACTGACCCTTCATTACACCAACATTCTTCAAAATATCTTCTTTTGTGTTCAGCAGAAGAAAGAAATGCATACAGGTTTAGAACAACATGGGGGTGAGTAAATGATGACAGAAATGTCATTTTTGGGTGGACTATACACAAATCCGCCGGGAACTCTATGGGCGCCGCCATCTTGCCTGCCGCCATTACTGCGTGCCTGCGAAGTGTGACGGTGTGACACTTGCCGGTGCCCTTTAATGACATTTCAATGAAAGCGCATCCTGCTCTTTTAAGAAAATGTCTGGTGAAAGGGAACATTGGGTAGATGATGTCAGGCAGTGGCCAAAACTTACCGATAAAGGTAATTTATTGACAACATAATGTAATAATGTAAAAATGTAATGTAATGTAATTAAGAAGTGTATTAATTGATGACAACAATAAAACCGAACGCTGTCATTACTAGCTGTGTTGCTAATATGTTCACAAGCTTCACAAGTTTCAAATAATTATTAGGCCATCCTTAAAAATATTCTTGTTTGCCATAACCCGACCGACCCTGTCAATTTAGGACCGACCCAATTAATTATTTTTTCCCCTTTTAGTCCGACCGACTTGCCGATTGTAATTGCGTTAAGACCCACTGATTTTTTTTTACTCTTCAAACAGCTAATACAAATGCAATAAAATGTGAGACACACGCAATTGACGCTTTTCACACGCTCTCACGCCACACATCCATTTTCTCACGCACAAAAAAATCGCGAAGAGGACAGAGAGACCGACAGACTAGACAGAGCAGGTTACTTATGATAGAAAAAAAAAAATCTCAGCTCTCAGATTCTGTCAATTTTATTACGAAATTCAAACAATAAATACCGTTTTGGTGCTTGTAAATGTGACATGCTAGAAATACAGATTAAAAAATATTACAACATCAAACAACGTATAATATGTTCTTGTAAACATGTTTTTCAAAATGGATTTATGTAGCCTATTCACACTTACCTTCGTCTGAGGTAAATCTCTCAGAAATGACCGAAGGCTGTCAGCTAGCAGCTCCTCACACAGAACCTGTTTTGGCTGATATGTGTACTGTATTACATCTTTATTATATTTTTACTTATAAAGTTGTTATTATAATAAAAAATGCATTATATTTAAATTGTTATTTTTAAATAATACTGCCAGCTGATAGGGCTCTCTGTATGTTTACATTAAGTTAGGTGAGTTGTTTTTTTCTTGAGAAAAATTAATGCCTACCTTGTGTAGCCTACCTAATATTTATCCAAATGAGTCAATATTTAATCAAATCACAATAATAATTAAATAATAGTAATTGAATAATTGAATTAAAATAATAAAAAAGTGTAGCTTACCAGAAATTGTAGCCTACCATGTAAACATTGTAACATGTCACTAAACCTAATAAAATTCAGCTTAGTTACTAAAATGTTTTGACAATCACAATACACTTATTGTGATGCAATAATAAAAAAAAATATTTACATTTTTTACGACCTACCGACCATTTTTTATTTTTTTGGCTGTTATGGCAAACCAAAATATTTTTAAGGATGGCCTTAGCCACGACCAGTTGTAGCAATAAAATACATGTTCTTACAGGTATTCAAGATTATTTTATTAATCATCTGGCATGCAATGAGCCATCTCGGTTATGTGTTTCATCCACTTTTGACGCACATCTTGGTCCTCCGCTCGAGGAACTCTGTGCAATCCGTATGGCCGTAAACATGGGCAGTCAATGTGCAACAAAGGTTCGTGGAATACACAAACGGTTTTATTCCAGGCCTGTAGTTTTGTGCTGTTGTTAAAACAACACGCTCTTCCCGGCATCACTGGACAGCATACGTACTAAAAAAACTATATAGCTAACATCTGCTACAGCCTACGGGACCAGCACGCTACTTCTGCTACTTCATAGCAGCAAGGCACGCAGTAATGGCGGCGCTGCTTTACTTCCGTGTTTCGCCGGATTTGTCTATTCCTTTAATATGAAAGAATACTTCACAAATGTTTTACCCGTATTCTGAATTACGCAGTGCATTGTGTTGTGTTTTAAATGTCCATAAACTTAATGGAAAACATACTGGTAATTTTGCACCAGATCATTATACATTTTTCGGTTACACTTTATTTTAAGGTGTCTTTGTTACACTGTAATTATACATTTGTAACGAAGCGACGGGACTCAGGCAGGGATCCATTTACAAAGCTTTATTAAAGTGAGCGTGGTCGTACAGGCAGGGTCAAACGGGAGCAAACAGGAACAGCAAGGGACAGGCAGAATCGTGGTCAAGATACAGGCAGTAGATCAGGACAGGCAGATATCAATCACAGAACAGCGGACAAGGCAATGGTCAGGACAGGCAGCAATGGGTCGATAATGGGTAACAGGCAGGTAACAACAGACAGGCAAAGAGGATATAAGCACTCAGAATTGTACACAATGTGAATCAAGACTTCGCAAAGAGGTAGTGTGAGTCTTTTATAGTCCAGGTAGTGTGCTAAGCTGTATGTGGCAACAGGTGATTGGTGTAGAGTGAACATGTGACTGGCAGAGAGGATTGTGAGAAATGTGGTCCGGGAACTGACAGGAACAGACGGTGATCGTGACAACATTTAAGTATTGTGTATTAAGTCACTACATGTACTTACTATAGGATTAAGGTTTGGTTTGGTTTAGGGTTAGTTGCATGTAATTATGCATAATTTATAGTTCTTACATAGTAACTGCATGTAACATATGTAACAATGACACTGTAGAAAAATGGGTAACACTTTATTTTATAGTTTTTATAAAATAAAACATTTTATAGTTTTTCTACAGTGCACTTACAGTAGAAGGCAACGCAACAAAAACAGACCATTTACTTCCAAGGTTCATAGAAAGAGCAGAAAAACTAAGTTATAACTAACATTATAACTAGCACTAATAAGTGGAACTCTATAATTCTGGTGCTTAATGAATTCTCAGAGAATACACTCACTGAGTTCTAAACCTCTATAAGGCCATTACTGTGTGTGAGTCAGCGAATTGAGGTGAATGGAGCTTGAAAATTCTATGTGAGGCCGACAGAACACGAATAATAAAAAGCTGTCTATGATGGGGTAATTAGGAACGGGTCTTTGTACCTGGGCTAACTGTGAGAGAAGCATCTTGGCTGAAGCGCTTGCTGGCAGAGTTGAAGGCCACGCAACGGTACAAGCCTTCGTCTTCTTTAGAGACTCCTAAAATCTGCAGCACCCCGTTTGGAAGAGATATGTACCTGTAAGAGAAAGAAAGAGATAAGCATTAGCATTTCTAAATCAACCGAAAGTGTCAATATGTGTGTGTGTGTGTGTGTGTGTGTGTGTGTGTGTGTGTGTGTGTGTGTGTGTGTGTGTGTGTGTGTGTGTGTGTTTGTCGTTCTTCTAAACTGAAGCTTCTTTTAAGCCTTAGGAGGCTAGACATCTGCTATTTATGCCAGCACTAAGCACCAGTCAACTCAGAAAAACATATAAAGCGGCAATACACACAAACCATACTGCAGAAATAACATAGCGGGGGAGTGAAAAATGGTAGAGAAAAGAAGTAGAGACAGACTTTATGTATAGGAGAATATAGGAGAACAGTCCAAAATGGCTGCTTGTATCTTCATAAGACCATTTCAATTTCTTTCTTCCATTTACTCTTTCTCTCTTTGTTTGCAGTGGCAAGGTCAGGTTGCACCACTAATATACATTCTATAAGTTATCTTTCTCCCCAAGAGATCGTTTTCAAATCCTCTTTTCATTCAGGACCGATATTATACACCATTAATCTTGTAGACTCATCCCCATGAGCAAGACACTCTGGCAGAAAGGCCACGAAGACCAAGGTTGGGTGAATATGTCCATCTGCGGGTTGAAACCAGGTGCATTATAGAATTCCGAATTCACTGGGGCTGTGAGAGTTCAGCTGAGGACACATCCACACCAGAGCTACACCTCCAGCAGTACGGCACCGCCTCAGCTGCGCTCGGGATGTAAATGAGAGAGTGATTGCAGCAGCCGCCAGAACACGACAGTGTGTATTAATGCATGGCTAATGTGCAAGTGTGTTCTCATTAATATGAAGAATGAATACAAAATACACTTTTTACAGATACAAAAGAAAGCACCTGATGCAAACAATCTGTATCCTTTTTAAAGTTTGTTCTCATTTGTAATTCCAAACTGCTAGACTTCAATGCAGTGACAAATACATCAAGACTACTAGAACTTACTTCTGGACTATACATTTACTGTGCCTACAATCTTACATCTAATGATTTAAAGTGGTTAACAGATGGCTAAGAGTAAACACATCTGTCTAGCAGTCTGTAATTTAGTGTTGAAAAGAGTCAAGGTCCCCCACTGGAATGTAAAAATTTCTTTCATTAAAAAGTTTATATACTGTACATACACTACCATTCAAAAGTTTGGGGTTGGTAAGATTTTTGTTTTTGAAAGAAGTCACTTAAGCTCAAGAGGTGCAATTATATGTTAAAAGCAGTTATAGTTTTTTTCTTTTTTTTTTAGAAAATTCAAAAGAACAGCATTTGAAACAAATCTTTTGGAACAACCTAAAGGTCTCTCTCTGCCGTCACTTTTGATCGATTTAATCCATCCTTACTGAATAAAAGTATTAAATTGCCCCTATTATGCTATTTTAAAGGTTCCTAATTTTGTTTTGGTGGTCAATACAAAAGAAGATAATTTAAAGAATGTTGGTAACCAGACAGTTGACTGTAGCCATTGACTTCCATAGTATTTTCCCCCCCTACTATGTCAATGGCTACCGTCAACTGTTTGATTATCAACATTTTTAAAAATATCTTCTTCAAGTCTACATAAACAAGCTCCACCCAAACTTTTTGCACTCCATTTTAGTCAAAGTGGTGGCACAGAGGGTAGCATGTTGCTCATGAGGACCCGGTTTCAAGTTCAGCCTGGGTCATGTCTCACTCCAGTTCTCCCTTTCTCTGCCTGTGCTTTCCTGTCCATTGTCCCATCCAATAAAAACAAAATTTAAATAAAACTCAATTTAATGACATTTGATGTACACCATGGCACAGTTGCTGTCATATGCAGAGAAACATTTCTCAGAGGATACTTCAACAGAAACTGACAGCAGATGATGAAATCTCTCAATGATGCAATCAGAAGACATTTAATAAAATTCTCTGTTCTCATTTGACATTTGAAAGTCTTTCTTTTTCACTCTGCATGTTTTTAGTAAGCATTAACTCTTGAAAATATCTATATTATTACATATTACTTAAAATATCTAATAGTCTTACCCTAACAACCCATTAGTAAACAGTAGGTATAAAAAACCTGATGCACAATAATAATAATAATAATATCATGCGGCTGGATATCATGAGGTGAATTGACATACATGTGAAACAATAGATATTAAATATTGATTTTAAAATCTGCAATGCTCTCCAAGGTACCAGGATGATGAATAACACTGGACATTCAGTCTGAAAGATACTGTGATTATAATATGTGTTTTAAGTGTATGCTGCACACCTACATCTCTCTATGTGCAAGTGGTTTTATGTGTTTGCTTATGTGTGTATGTGCGAGCGATAGAAAGAGAGCAAGAGATGCATGTTCTTATTATAAAATAAAAAAGACACTCTTGCTCTCAAGTTCAAGCATATGGCTGTACAAGAGAGAAAAAGAAAGAGAAGGTCGAGAAAAAGCAGAGAGAAACTGAGAATAAAAAGAAAAAAATAGAGATATCGCTCCAGCTTTCTGAAACATAGCATGTTTTTCTCCTGAATTTTAACAAACAATTAAGAATCAGTAGCCAAATGCCCTTTATGCAATCAAATCAGGAGTTTATCCTAAGATCTCGCTGTCACATTGGTTTGGGTTGTGTTGGTATTGTTCATGTCTTGAAGCCCCTTTGACACAGCGCATTGATCCCGGAAAATGGCCATAAAAGTGGCAGAGTGCCTTCTGTGTGAACGCAAACACGTTCCAGGATTGATTTCGACATAGATTCTATGATGGGGACCTACTGCAGTAACATTGCCGGGATCAGTCCCGGAACGCGCCCTGTGTGAACAAAAGCCATAATCAATGCTGTAAGGGGTGTGTCGTAGTGATGACGCTGAAGCTGAGCTGATGCATTTAGTGAAACGGTACGTGATGCGCTAGTTTATGATCGAATCAGAAAAAAAATATCCACAAGCGTGGTTTATCGAGAGAGAAATCGTAGATCATAGGCAAACTTAAGACGCTGCAGAGACATTATATCACATCGATGTCACGTGTCTTTACAGGATCTTTATGGGATGTGTGTGAACGCAAGCACAGATTCTGGAAAATCCCTGGCAGTGTGAATGAACCAAAATCAAACGATCCCAGGACACATTATCCAAGTATTTTCCGGAATCCCTGTGTGAAAGGGGCTTTATTTTGTAATTTCACGTTTCCTGGTTTCTTGTCATGTGACTTCCTTGTGATCATGCCTTGTGAATGTGCCATGTTCTGATTGGTTCGCTTGTCTATGTGTCACGTTCTCCTTGGTTCATTGTTCATGGCTTTCAGGTGTGTCTTGTTAAAGGGTTAGTTCACCCAAAAATGAAAATAATGTAATTTATTACTCACCCTCATGTCGTTCCACACCCATAAGAACTTTGTTCATCTTCAGAACACAAATTAAGATATTGTTGATGAAATCCATTGGCTCAGTGAGGCCTCTATTGAGAGCAAAACCATTCAAACTCTCAAGGTCCATAAAGGATACTAAAAACATATTTGAAACAGTTCATGTGAGTTAAGTGGTTCTATCTTCATATTATAAAGCGAAAAGAATACTTATTGTGTGCAAAAAAACAAAATAACGATTTTTCAACAATATCTATATGGCCGATTTCAAAACACTGCTTCATGAAATGAAATGAAATGAATGAGGCATTTATATAGCGCTTTCATATGTACAACTGTACACCCAAAGCGCTTTACAATCATATCAGGGGTCTCTCCTCATCCACCACCAGTGCACAGCATCCACTTGGATGATGCGACAGCAGCCACAGTACAACGGCGCCAGTGCGCTCACCACACACCAGCTGTAGGTGGAGAGGAGAGAGAGTGAAGCTTCTGAGCTTTATGAATCTTTTGTTTAGAATTAGTGATTCGGATCTCCTATCAAACGGCTAAACTGCAGAAATCACGTGACTTTGGTGCTCCGATTCACTGATTCGATTCGTAAAGCTCTGAAGCAGTGTTTTGAAATCGGCCCATATAGATATTGTTTTTTTTTTTTTTGGCGCACAAAAAATATTCTTGTCGCTTTATAATATTAAGATAGAACCACTGTACTCACATGAACTGTTTCAAATATGTTTTTAGTACCTTTATGGATCTTGAGAGTTTGAATGGCTTTGCTCTCAACAGAGGCCTCATTGCGCCATCGGATTTCATCAACACTATCTTAATTTGTGTTCCGAAGATAAACAAAGGTCTTATGGCTGTAGAACGACATGAGGGTGAGTAATAAATGACATTATTTTAATTTTTGGGTGAACTAAACCTTTAAGTCATTAGTCTTTGTGTATATACAGCCCTCATGTTTCATTGCTCTCTTGTCTAGAATTGTTCAATGTAAGTCCATGTATTTCTGTCAAGTCTTTGTCTAGTTCACCTTGGATTATATTCAATAAAACTTCACTTGGGTTCAGCACACGCACTTTCAGTGGACTGCTTGTTACATAAGCATAGCATCTGCAAAAACACAAAGAAAAAAAAAAAAAAAAAAAAAAAACTGAACAAAATGATTTGCTCAAATTAAAAATTTTATATTTATTAAAAAGATACAAATAAAATAAGGAATTAAATATTAGAACGGGGGGGTCAGCAACCTACGTCATGCAGAGGGATGTCAGAAGCACGCACCTCCGGTCTTTTGCGAACGGTTTGTTGGATCTGCGCACTAGCACAGGATATAATCTCACAGTTCAAATACCCAAGTACCTCAAAATATACATCTGTAAGCAAGTTTGAAGGACTTTATCTTAATTAAATACATACACCTCTATAGCTGTTGTCACATGCTAGTGATTATCCCTCTGCGTGCCATAGGTTGCCGACCTCCTGTACTACAAACTCAACCGATTTGGTGATCCTAACCATATCATTATAAACCCTCACAATACAGTTTTGAACTTAATTCCTGGCCTTTCACTATCATCTCCATGAGCTAGGGACCAGACAATATAGTGAGTCAAATTTAAATGCAAATGAAACATGATTATATAAATTCATTGGAAAACTCAGTGTTGCAAGTTAACATGCAATACTATCTAGACAGTATGTTCAGCAAACCTAGCTACTTCCGGCAAAATGAAATCAAACCATTTAATCAAACAGGAATTAGGAAAATTATGATAACCATAATAAAAAGGTTTTGAGCCAACTTGGACAGTAGAGTACACCATCAATATTTTACATGATTACTGTGCTGCATAGCCAGCAAGAGATTTTCCTGACCAAAAAATGATTGCAGTTTCTTACAGATTCTGTACTTGACCTTTTCAGATGGGGTGACTGAGTTACAGAAATTTGGCAGCCTCTGCTATAGTAAGCCTTCCATTTATCACATGACATGACATACTTTAAACCGATGACCCAGACTTCATTTGATGCAACAGTCCACCTTCCTTCTGCTTCCCTCCCTCTGATGCCCACCTCTTTGATGGGGCCCATGCCTAAGTCTTTGACCTCTGAATCTGATGGGCCTCTTGTACACAGAATCATTGATTGGCTTCTCTCACATACAGACTTACCTGCTCTAAGTTGACAAATTGCAAAAGCAACTTACGACATACACATACTCTGAAATGGTAAACAACTGTGATTACACTATGAGATAAATTGACAATTCTCCTAATTTTTCACATAAGAGCAGAGATGGCCATTTTCAGATTGAATGTATCTGGCTTTCAGTGTCATCTTCCTCCAGTTATTATTAGCTGTACAAAACAGCTAATTATTTATGTAATGTCTTAATTATAAACACACTGGTTTGTAGCGTAAACAGTTTTACCATTTACTGCACTTTGATATTCTTCTCATTATTTCCATATAGCAGCTAATTGATCGGAAGACTCACACATTCACAGGAAACAGCTTACTTCAATGTTGAAAAATAAGTTGGATACTGTAACATGAATTTCACTGGCTACTCTGTTTCAAACAGGAATAAAATTTTATATTTTTCAAACATACAAAACAATCAAATCCATAGGCATACCAAATTGTTCATCAATGGATTATTTAATTAACTGTTAACATGAGTCAGATTAAATAAAAATCAAATGTATTCAAATGACAACAGAGACAAATAAATTCCTTTTGCATTATGGGCGCAATAAAAAAGCAATTATTTTAAATAAAAGAGTGTCCAGGTGAAACATGTACATAACTAGCCAGTGTTCAAAACTATCGCTTTACTTTAGCCCGATTCACAACAGTAAGCTTGTAATAATGTTTTATAATTCAGGTGGTACTGGTGGGTTTCCACAGGAAATTTGAGCATGCAGCCGTTCGTCTTTGCGTCATTACGTCACATCTGTACACATTAAAAAAAGTCCCCGCTAGTAGGCTAAATCACATGTGAGGATGGAGGATCATTCATAGCCTTTTCTCACAGCAGCTGCAATAATTATAATCTTATCATTTTGATGACGGATTATAATCCAGAAAGGTCCACATGACAATCATCAGTGACAAGTGGAGAGTCACCTGTAGTCAAAAGCAAAAGTCTTCTGACTGCGGAGTGGCTACAGAAATTGAAATCTACAGGTAACGCTAATACACACTAAATACATGCAATGCTGTTGTTGTTAACATTAACAATTTGAGAACAAAGTATAACAATAATATTAATTTGCACGATTTGACTTGAGCTGAGCCAAGCGATGGTTAGATTTATTCACCAATGGCAGCGCAATTTATTGTATGCTTTTTTTCTCAGTGGGTCAGAACAAAAGTGCCAGATTTGTTATGTTGCGTTCCAGGCAACCCTTAACCCGTGTTTTTCCAACCTTCTACCCGTGAAAGTGCACTGGAACGGCAGTCAAACCTGTGACTTTCCACCCGTGAACTCGTACTAGATCGATGTACTCCCAGTAAAATAACGTAAAATAAAAGGTATAACAGCTTCTTTTGCCTTATGCGCCGTTTTTCCTTCTCTGTTTCCCTTAAATAAGCAAGGAGTAAGCACCTTTGGCAATAGAAATTATTATAAATGAGCATAAGCCCGGTATGGTCTGCCATGCTGATTTGTTTACACTCAGGCAGTTTGGTGTGACTTGCCTGGAATGCTACAAAATCACGAGTCGTGGTTCGAAGTCGTGACTTACAGGCTCAAAATCCTGCCTGGAACGCAGCATAACTTACACAACATTTTCCGGTGAAAATTCTTATTTTGGTCATACATCTTCCAAGACGCAGAATCTGTGATTCCAAAGTACAGCATCCACACAGATGTGGTGACTGACAGCAAACATTAGATTCATCCGCACTGAGGAGCCGTGCCGATGCACAACCCACGTAAAGATGATAATTCCACATATAACTGCAATTGCAGGTTTCAAACAGAGATGGCGACAAAGAGGCAAATCTTACGGACTGCAGCTTTAAATAGTCAATTAAATAAAATTAAAAAATGCTGTACATTACATTTATATGTGAAAATAGTTCTATTGTGAATTTAAAAAAAATGAAATGTGAAAAAGTACCATTAGTTATAACGTACTACGTCATCAAACCTAAATTATGTCCAAGAGGTCAAGCAAACTTTAATTATGTACCCATCAGACACACAATAAGTCCATGCAGAACTACACTCGCAGACACTAATGTCTAATGAGTTTTCACCACTGGACTCACCACAAGGAAAGTATTCTCTAAACAAGACACATAACTGGGGAGCTTCTAACTTAAAGGTGCCCTAGAATTAAAAATTGAATTTATATTGGCATAGTTAAATAACAAGAGTTCAGTACATGGAAATGACATACAGTGAGTCTCAAACTCTTCTTATATAAATCGTATTTGTTTAAAAGACCACCGAAGAACAGGCAAATCTCAACATAACACCGACTGCTACGTAACATTCAAGATCATTAATATGTACGCCCCCAATATTTGCATATGCCAGCCCAATATCGAGGCATTACACAAGGGCAGGCAGTATTAACGTCTGGATCTGCACAGCTGAATCATCAGACTAGGTAAGCAAGCAAGAACAATAGCGAAAAATGGCAGATGAAGCAATAATAGCTGACATGATCCATGATAACATGATATTTTTAGTGATATTTATAAATTGTCTTTCTAAATGTTTCGTTAGCATGTTACTAATGTACTGTTAAATGTGGTTAAAGTTACCATCGTTTCTTACTGTATTCATGGAGACAAGAGCCATCGCTATTTTCATTTTTAAACACTTGCAGTCTGTATAATGCATAAACACAACTTCATTCTTTATAAATCTCTCCAGCAGTGTGTAATGTTAGCTTTAGCCAAGGAAAAAAAACTCAAACTCATTCAGAATCAAATGTAAACATCCAATAAATACAATACTCACATAATCCGACGCTTGCATGCAGTATGCATGACGAACACTTTGTAAAGATCCATTTTGAGGGTTATATTAGCTGTGTAAACTTTGTTTATGCACTGTTTAAGGCAAGCGCGAGCTCCGGGGGTGGAGAGCGCAAGCATTTAAAGGGGCCGCAGCATGAATCGGCGCATTTCTAATTATGCCCCAAAATAGGCAGTTAAAAAATTTAATTTAAAAAAAATCTATGGGGTATTTTGAGCTGAAACTTCACAGACACATTCAGGGGACACCTTAGACTTATATTACATCTTGTAAAAAAAACGTTCGATGGTACCTTTAACCGCAGGCCATTCTGTTAAGATATTGTTTAGTTACAACACTAGAAAGCTACCTGGTAATTTTGTACATGTTGTGTAGTGATGTTGTGTAATGCACAAGTGCCATTTATACTATATATTTCACTGTATTTTTGATCAAATAAATGCAACATAAGATACTTCTTTTAAAAACATTGAAAAATCTTGCTGACCCCCGGTAGTATACAGTAGTGTATTATTAGTAATATCTATATTTTTTTTTTTCAAATAATTGTGCAGCCTTATTTTAAACAACAAAATCAGCTCCCATGTTGGACTAGCTTTGCACTTGCCATGTAGTCCTTAGTGCAAACATTATCATACTTAAAAAATGTGACAAAAAGATAATTATACATTCCAAAACTCATGCCAAGATAACTTACCTGGATGGTTCTAGAGATTCTGTGGGTGCAGGTAGTGGTGTCTGGTCCTTCTCCCAGGTGATACTTGGGGTGGGCAAGCCATCTACATAGCACTCAAACCGGGCAGTGCCACCTACAGGCACAACCTGAGGCTCAGGATCCTGAAGGAAATGGGACAAGCCTGAGAAAGACAAAAAGAGCAGATTGTGAGAGCAGAAAGCAACAAGAAATAACCAAAAAGGGAATCAGTGAATGCATTACATTCGCTTTTCATGGAATAAGCACAAGTGTTGTAGCCACATGGTGGGAGTAGAGAAGAGGCGAGCAGGGCCCCTGACCTCTACTCCGGTGCCTCTGAGCTTTGAAAATACTCTCACTTTGATCTGCTACATCTGCTAGACTAACACCGCTCATAAACCCACAGTACACTGAACAACTCACTCACAGAACAAGTGAGAGGAAACCTTATTATTCAAACAAATGGTCAATGTTAATTTCTTGGTTAATGTTAATTTCAACGTACATTAATACATTAATATTGAATAAATTAACAGTTGTGTGGATTATGAACAAATGTGAATTAACAATGAACAATAGTATATTTATAAATTAACATTAAAGGTACACTATTTAACTGTTTTGTTCAAAATTAACAAAATTTAAATAATGAGTCAATACATCATCAATACTTCTTCCAAAATATGTCTTAAGTAAGTGTTAATATTTTAGACATAGTGGGATGGTTTTAACGGGAGATTGTGTACATAGATCACTCGTCCATGCATGTCTCCTCATATTTATAAATAGAGAAAAGTTGCTCGGGCTACTGTCGCATGTATGGTGTGGGTGTCACATAAGTTTTGAGGAATTTGGAATGTTGTAAAAGGGACACGGAGATGGAGTTTTATTACTCAACAGTTAAGTAAGGTATTTTTTGAACACATACATATCCATATGTAGCTCTCTAACAGAGTTCACTGTAAAGCATTATCTGTTGTGCTAAGGTAGTTTTTACTAAGGTTGTTGCGCTGTGCTTGAATTTATTTTCAAGTACCGTATCTATTAAAGGGGTAGTTCACACAAAATTGAAAATTCTGTTTCAATTACTCACCCTCAAGTTGTTCCAAACCTGTATGACTTTCTTTTTTCTGCTGAACACAAAAGATGATATTTTGAACAATATAAGTAACCACACATTTAATGACTTCCACAGTATTTTTTTTTCCCCCCAATTCTATGGAAGTCAATGGGACCCATCAACTGTTTGCAAATTCATACAGGTTTCATACAACTTGAGGGTGAGTAAAAAAATAAATTTTTGGGTGAACTACCCCTTTAATGCCTTTACAAAATTAAGTATACTTCAAGATCCTTTTACTAAGTATAGTTAAGTTCAAGTATATTTTTCAGTAGACTTTATGTAGTAAGTATACTAATATCAATGTTCAAGAAGTTTACTTGTAAGTGTACTCTTTCAATACTACTTAGGACTAAATTGGCCCACTTTTTAGTGTATAAAAGTAAACAGTAAAGTATAAAATGTAAAGTTAAAGTGTAACAGTAGTAAACTTTGAGTACACAACTATAAGTTTTTCATTTGTACTGCAACTGTACTACAAGTGAACTTATACTGACAGTTTACTAATCAAATACTTGTAGCACACTTTAGTTTATGAAAGTACACTTTGAAGTATACGCTCAGTAAACTACTAGTTTAGTCGTTGTATACTGCATAGTATACTTGTAAATTTTCTTTAAGTGAACATAACATCATACTTACAGTTTACTATTTATATATTGTTTTTGCACAAGTATACTACTATGTTCCTACTAAGGTATTCAACAACTTCAACAACTTCAACAACTCTTTCCATTTTAAGAACATTTTATTCTAGCTTCATGCATCCTTTTTTTATCAACTTGAATATATGTAAGTTTCATAAAAAGCAACAAAAAGCTGAGAAAATCGTTATCTTTAGAAATCAATATTTTCAAACAATGTAAGTTTATAAGACAGTATGTAAAACTATGTGGAGAAAGTCCAGTATACATAAGTGCAATTTTAAGTATATTTCTGAAAAGTACATAAGGTGTATTACTGAAACATATACTTAAAGTATAATTTTGTTTTGTTTGTTTTTTGTACGTTTAAAAGTACTATACTAATTGCACACTTGAATAAACGTCTTTTTCGTAAGGGTGAGTACATCTACAGCAGTGATGGGAATAACGGCGTTATAAATAACGCGCGTTACTAACGCCGTTACTTTTTTCAGTAACGAGTAATCAAACGAATTACTTTTTCTCCCGTTACAACGCCGTTAGCGTTACTGACAAAAAAAATGCCGCGTTACTATAATTGAGCTCACTGAAACGGTTTTCATCCGAGTAAGCTCTCTCTCAGCCATAGGACCTGCAAAGTTTTTTTCTCTGGTGTGTGCTGCGGTTAGTCATACACAAATATAATTTTAAACTGATAATAATGTATGATGCGCTGTGTGTGTGTCTGTCAGAGCATGCGCGCGAAGCGCGAGCTCAAACCAGAATACCCTTTTTGATGCTTGATCGAAAATATGTGAAATTAGTTTTTTTCTAGTCGACTAGTAGTTGTTCATTTAAACTATTAATTGACTAATCACATTTATATTAATTTAATTTCTTAAATACTGGAGAGAATAAACCATAATAAGGAGCGTTTAAGGGCACGCATAATTGCCATAAAGAACCGGCAAAAGTAATGATTATGAGTGTGACAAAAACAGCAAGGAGACATTTTAATTGTTTATTAATAAAGTAATGTTTTCTGAATCAGTGTCGGCTGCAAAGATGAAGTTGACATTGCTGATTCTCATTGCTGATCATCTGCTTATATGGACGCGCCTAGAGAGATAACGCACATTTCATTCGGATTAGGCTATATAATCAGAGTAGCCTCTTTCTTTTCGTGTTTAATGACTTCATTTTCGTTAAAGTAGATATTTCAAGCATTCTACAGATATATTTCTCATGTCTGCGAGGCAAGCAGCCTCTGAGTTTCGGTTCATTTAGCCTATAAGACGCGCTCCAGTTCACGCGCCAGTGATCGCGCCCGCGCCTCCATGTCATGATTTTATTGTCTGCTATATTTACTTGTTATATATTAAATCCAAGCAATTGGTTGATGAAACGTTGATTAAAATTAAGATACAATTTTTACAAAACGAAATTCACTTTAAAGAGAGGCTTTCTATGAAACTAAACTGTTTAATTTCATGTCTGACCCACTCCATGTCTCCCGATATATTTGCGCATCTTACTCACGCTGTTCACGTTTCATAATTGAATAAATGGATTTAAAACATAACATAGGACTATTTAAAGATAAATATGAAACTACGTTTTCTTTAATGGCTACCAACACAGTACAGAGAAATTTCATGTCGTGAGCAAGAGCGGATCATGAGTCAGGAGTCGCATCAAGAATAATTTATTCTTAGACTTATATGTAACATTGGGGGCATTCAATTTATTTGGCATATTTTTATTTTTTTAAAAGTAACGCAATAGTTACTTTCCCTGGTAATTAGTTACTTTTATAATGATGTAACTCAGTTACTAACTCCGTTACTATTTGTGAGAAGTAACTAGTAACTATAACTAATTACTTTTTTAAAGTAACGTGCCCAACACTGATCTACAGTAACCTCTTCAGTTAGTCAGCTTGAGATCCTTTCCATCCTTTCCATCTTTCCATGCGCACAGTCACACAGAGCCGAAGCACAACCAAAGCAATGTTCTTCCTCAAAATGCATGCAGTTTTGCAACATAGTGTACCTTTTCCCTATATAATTAAATGCCGTAAAAACTTGTTCATTGTTATGTTAGTGCATGATAATTCAAATTTATTGTAAAGGATTACTATAATCTCAATTAAACTTCACAACCAAAACTGTCAAGACTTACGGAAACAAAATCTTTAGATTGCATTAAACTGCATTAAACACTAAATGTCCCAGATTCATATTGAATTCTTAATACAGTTTTGAATTTAAATGAGATTAATTTAATAAAAAGACAACTTAGAAATAAAAAAATTGATTTAATTTTTTATATTACGAATACAATGTATTTTCTAGGGATAGTGTTGACTATTGAAGCTTCTCTTAAGATGATTTATGGTCAGGGGAGAAGCCATCCATATACAAACAATTCAAATTTAAAAGTTCCTAAACAAGCTCACACATGAAGCACTGCGGAGTTCATAACAGCTCCGCAGGCAGTGCAGCCTGCTTGGCTGAGACCTGTTAAACATTAACACCAGATATTTTTGACTTGTACACAGCATGCGGACTAAAGCAAACACACTTTACAAAAAAACATGGGAGATTTACTGGAGCACACACCAGTAGCATGGTTATGTGTAGGTGTGAGCATCTGAACTTACAAGGCTATTAAAAAATAATAAGAAATATTCTGCCACTGAGAGAAAATGGCATTTCATAACCACAAAAAAAGTAGTATATGGAGACAAAACTATTTAAATGAGGACCTCTTCCCTCTGTCACTGTCACCACCAAGTGAGTAATAATTAATATAATTTTCATGGTAACTGTAAGTGTGTGACTGCTTCCAAGACACCTTTGCATGCTGCAGCGCTGAGGATCCCAGTCATGCAAATGACAGATAACCAGGCTAAATTACAAAACCATGTACTGACATCCCTCCCCTGGAAGAAACCTTCATTGCACCGATTTCTCAATGGAGGAAATAGTCTATCTGTTTGGACTATCTCCAATCCCAGTACCGCCTCTCTGTCCAGTTTCCAAATCTCTATGTTCTTCTGTCATTCACAAAATTCACTGACAAAGATTTAAAGTAAATATTCAAGAAATGTCTGTCTGTCTGTCTATTTATCGTATCTCTTACTTGTTTTACTTACTTGCATTAGTGCGAGGGTGTTAAAAGCCACTCTTATTTTAAATAAAATAAAATAATAAACAACTTTTGTCCTTTTATAATGAATAATAATGTCAATATGTTATTATGCATAGCCTCATATATAGTCTCTAATTTTCATGTTAGACTAACATGACAGCTTCCAACCACAATGAAATTGTGTTCCACCAAAATTGTTCCCCACAACAAAAAAAGAAGAAGAAAAAAATAAAAATAACAATAAAAATTCAGGAACTACCTTTTGTTGTCCTTTTGCTGATAAATAATTATGTCAATGTGTTACTCATGTATACTTATACTTGGTTTCTAATTTTCATGTTAGACTAACATGACACGCTCTCTCTCTCTTACACTAAAACCGCAATGTACATCAAGGTCTACAGCAGAGATGCCAGGCATCATTACTATCTACATAAAAGTAATAAAGCAAAATTGAATGAACAGAAATAATGAAGGACGACAGAGTCATGGCCAATGTAACACATAATGACTAAAGGAAATTTTCTTTATCGTCTTTATCGTCTAGTGGGCTGCCTTAAACACAAAGAGAAAGAAAGAATAAGGAGGTAAAGAGATAAAGGGGCTGAAGTCTGATATCTTCCCCCTCCTCAGGCTCTTCAGTAAACACAATCAAGTCCTTGTGCTAACCAGGTGAGAACGACACTCAGCTCTAGCCAAGCAAAGACAACCACCAACTGGAATGTGGCAGAGAGAGAGTCAAAGAGAGAGGATGGTATGCATCTAGGAGTTAAGTCAAAAATGAAAAGCCTAAAGCCCAAAATATACTTCGGCTATCTACATTCCGCAACGGTCTGGGCGCTGTCCATGTGATGTAATTTTCATCATCAGGAGGATCTGTGGACAACTGTGCACACTGTTCGTGTGCAGCACGATTTTTGTGCACATGTGTGAGTGTTTTGAGTGCTTGAAAACAACAAAGTCCACTAAACAGTGTGTATACTATGCGCAAAATGCATCTTTCCACACTCACCACCAAAGGACTTATTGACTTATTCACGATACAGCACTAGCTTTGAGTACCTTATTTCTTTTATAAAACAGTTACCACACAATACAAATATTAAAGCCAAAAATATGTATCAATGCAACTTTCATGAAGTAAACTTTCACTAAAGCCTTCCTTCCGCCGGAAAAAGTAGTCCCTGACCGTGAACAGCAACAGACGTTACATTACTACGCCATTAGATGGCGGCAAAGACTGTCTTTATGAGTGTGTCAGTCAGTAGCGAAGACTGTTACATTGAAAAGACTGAATTGTTATGAACACGGAACAAGAAGCAACTGTCAAATGCTTTGACTAGCGCTGTATGTCACAGGAAAAGCCCTTAAATGTTAAAAGGACAGGATAATACATCAGGCATTTAAACAGATTTTTTATTATGAACATAGGACTGACCTGAAGGAAAATGCTAAATCTGAATGCAGGTAATAAACTCGCTCACTCAATCTCTTTCTCGCAATACTCTT
Organism: Megalobrama amblycephala; assembly: GCF_018812025.1. NCBI lineage: Eukaryota > Metazoa > Chordata > Actinopteri > Cypriniformes > Xenocyprididae > Megalobrama > Megalobrama amblycephala. The sequence continues at coordinate 18,018,684 of NC_063046.1, forward strand.
CTACATAATACAGGAAGCTTCAATGAACAATACCAATTGAGAACATTTACGTTGCTAAGAGTGGTTGCTAAGGGTGTTGAGTAGTGATACACAGAACCGTTGGGTGAAGCGGTCATAGCCGTGTTTTATCGTGAATAAAACACAGCTATTGACCAATCACAATCAAGGACAGGAACTAACCGTTTAAAAATATAATATAATCTTTTTTAAGGCCATAACACCAAGCCAACGGTCAGCCAACGTAGGGCCATCGGTGAGGGTCTGTCAGGCTAGTTTTTGCGGTGTGTTCCACACATTGTTTCTAGTCAGGCTCACGCCAGTGGAAGCTGTCGGTGAGAGAGATCGCTGTGTTTGGCTGCTTAGTTTAGTGAACGAGTCTGTGCATGAGAATAAAAGCGATAGTAATGAAAGCGAGCAAAGAAGTCTAGACGGCACAGACTGAAGTTTGTTCTAATTTTATGTCATCATACCTGAGCATTCTAATACGCTAATATTTTGATAACAACATGAGCCATCTGGAAGGAAGAAAGTGATCAGCATGATTGATATTCAAAGTGGTAAGCAAGTGCTGCTTTGTTTATGGTTTGTATATCTGCAGTCCTACCCTTTTTGAATGATGAATATACCTGCTGATATAGACAGTTATTTCCTAATACGCAGGCTAGTTGCCTATAGCCTGTAGTCTTTTTGTTGTGTTTTGTTGCCTATAGCCTGTAGTCTTTTTGTTGTGCAGCTTTTTGGCCCAGATGCAGCCGACGTGAGATGACAACACAGTCGGCTTTTGTCACCAATAGTTCTTTGATGTCGACTTGGTGTGTAATGGCCTTAAGGTCTTTATCAGATATGTGTGTACACATTAACTGGAATGTGATGCTTTCTGGATGATGCAGATTTCAACACAACAAAAACTTTGGCTAGCCTCTCAAGTTTGAAATGATCTGGCTCTTTGATCTCTCTTAGACTCAGCAGCTGTTGTGTGTTGGAGATAAATCAGAGTAGAATGTGTTCATACTCACTGGCGAGATGCAGGGTGAGAGCCCGGCTGGTCAGGGCTCCTGTAGAGCTGGTACTTAGGCAGCTGTATCCACCCTCCACACCCGCTGGAGTCTGGCCATCCGTGGAGGAGGGCGAGATAAGCAGGGATCCGTTGGGCAAAGGCCGGATGGTCTGGCTCTCAGAGAGGACCGCTCCATCCCGCAGCCAGGTCACATTGAGGGGGGGCTCGCTGGCCCCCAGATGGCAGTCCAGCAGTAAGGGATGATCAGGCTCCAGAACCACATGGACCGGACCAGCACCACAGCTCAGCTCCACGGACACAGGCTTCTCTAATTAGGGAGTGAGAGGAGGAGAGACAGAGCTGATGTTACAACCTTAGGTTGGGAGGGATGAATTAAAAAAAGCAAAGAACAAATCAAATGAAGAAAAGAAAGGGCCAAAGAAATGATCACTGAAAAGGGTTGTTAACAGTGAATCAGTTAAATTCACAATTCACTGTTTTTTTTGATAACTTGATTCAATACAAAATTCATTTAAAGAATTAAGTACAGGCTACTCCAATACAACACAAAGTACAGGACAGTGTGTAGACTACATGGATGACCAGAGATCAAAGGATTACTTTAATAATACATTCCAGTATATTATTAGCAAATACTGGTGAGATGCAAGTGAATTTAATTAAACTGAACTGAAAATGCTCTCTTCGGGTGTATACATTCGTAACATTACTCTAACAGTGGTTAGAAAAAAGGTATGCCATGAACTTAAGTAAATATTGTCCACATAACATTTTCAGAATTTCCTTTGGTTTATTACACTACAATACAATGACAAAAGAAGCAGAATATTTCATTTTAAAACAAGACAACACGTTATAGTGTTGTCAAAAGTACCAACCGCAATACCAAGTCAGTACTGAAATTTTAAAAAATGTGACACTTTGAGCGTTGTTGAGCAGATTCGCAAACACCTCCGATTGGCAATTGTGTTCATGCGCTCATCAGATATGTCTGTGATTGGCTACAATGATCAAGGCTTCAAAAACATGTTTGACCCCACTGATAGATGCCTGCTTTTAAATGCTCCCGCTGCCGCTTTCAAATTCAAACACTTTCGTGCACTTTCAAATGCTGCCATGCGTAGCCAATCACAGACATATCTGATGAGTGCGTGAACACAAAGGCCAATCAGAGGTGTTTATGAATCCACTCGACAGAGCTCAAAGCGTCACATTTTTAAAATTTCAGTACTGACTTAATATCGCGGTCGGCAGGCTACTTTTGACAACACTAACAAGTTGTTATTTTTCTCAAACAGTATATACGGCCCTTTATACATGAACATATAGAGCTCCTTTTATATTTTAGGAAGAAATAATGGCCAAAGAAAGACCATCACTCTTCAACACAGCATATTTGTATCAATATACCATTAATAAATAAAATTTACTTTAACCAAACATTGAAAACAGATCTTGTATCAACGTACAGTAATCTGGAAAACACCATTTACTTTACACTCAAAGGAACCTGGAGAACAGAGTTATTCACGTTATCAGTCATGTCAAGCGTGAGGCAATAATTTTATAACGACTATGCTAATCAGCCATCCATAACACTATGTCAGCGCTCTGTACACTTACACACACACACAGACCACATATTGGTCCTCTACATTTTCGTGCTGCAGTAAGCTCCCAATTAATTACGCTAATGGGAAATGGAATTATTTCCTAGATTAAAGTGGAAGCTGACCCTCCGGCATCCCTGGGTTTGTGCGTGTGTGTGTGTGTGTGTGTGTGTGTGTGTGTGTGTGTGTGTGTGTGTGTGTGTGTGTGTGTGTGTGACTGAGACAAGCTAGCAAGCAAGAGCAGCTCACACAACTAGCACACAAAAAGAGGAAGGGAAAACACAATATTACTTGTTGGATGGCTGAAAGCCAGAGTGCGCAGACAAACATGTGAGAGAGTGACTTCTGAGGCAGAAAGAACACAGACTGACAGAGAGAGACTCATAATAAGTTCAGCGCAACCAGAGCTGCAGAGTCCCCGGGTGAAATCGTCAACCTCAGTTTATAGGTGAAAATAAGGCCACTAAGCCTCTGGCTCCAAAAAGGTCAGCGCCATTCCAAATGAGACCTTATTAGTAAGTGAGAGAACAAATGCGTGTGTCTGCGTGCAGATCTGAGAAAGAAAAAAAAGAAAAAAAAAAAAAGAAATGCTGCCCACAATGAGCTGTCCTGCATCAAAGGCATGAGAGATCTGTGAGCCATAATAACAGAAACACTGGCCTACTTTCACCACAGCCATTAACAGTTACACAGAGTGCACAGGATCGCTTCAATAGACAGTCATCCCAGCTCACCTTAAAGGGATAGTTCACCCAAAAATGAAAAATTCTGTCATGCTCACCCTCAAGTAGTTCCAAACCTATATGAATTTATTCGTTCTGCTGAACACAAAGGTAGATATTTAGAAGAATGTCAGTAACTAAACAGATCATTTACTGCCATAGCAGGAAAAATAAATACTATGGTAGTCAATGGGGGCGAGATCTGTTTGGTTACTGACATTCTTCCAAATATCTTCCTTTGTGTTCAGCAGAACAAATAAATTCATACAGGTTTGGAACTACTTGAGGGTGAGCATGACAGAATTTTCACTTTTAGGGCCAACTATCCCTTTAACCGTGCTTCTGTCCTCTTCCTGTCTTACTTCTATTCAATTAAATCTCATTAAATCTAATTACGGCCATTTATGACAATTTCTCTGAGAATATTTTTTGACTTCCTAAGATCTTTGATGACTATACATTATTTAACTCCCAACTTCTCTCTCAAACGCAGAGTTTGGCATGAAGCACATACAGAAAGAACAAATCCGCATACTTGAACTATGTCAAAATACACATTAAAATGAACTACTGTCCATTTGTACCACTCCCTCTCCTGTGCACGTGCAAAAGCACAGCAGCTTCCTGAGACCCTGCTGAGTTTGTGAAATGGCAATGTTTGTGGGGTGATTTCTCACCCCTATGGACCTCTGCTGCTCTGGACTCGCTTTGAGATCAATCCGGTGGGGAATCTCATGGCATGGCAGAGGTCCAATCAAATCATCACTGTTGCCCTGCCTTTGCAAATGAAGAGAGCGATAAACAGAGATGGAAGATAGAAGAGACAGTATTTTCCACTGAGACATTAGTTATGTAGTAGCCCAAAGCATCTGACAAAGCAAAGTACCAAAAATATAAAACACTCCATTGATAAGAGATCATATGATGTATTTTGGATGCAGGTTTCCTTATTTACTAGTCTCAACCAGTTTCATTAGAAAGATCAAGCTGGTCAATCTGCAACACTTCATTCAGCGCCAAATCGGCACTAACTACCATAAATCTGGACTAGAATGCAAATGCTATAATCTAAGCTAGACGAATTTATAAAAAAAATTACAAATTCTATATTTTCATTATATATACACAGTCTCACACATACACACTTAATTTTTATTTTACATGATACATGAGGAAAATTGTGGAATTCAACATTTATAAAACATTTGGGTCTCATATTGGGCCTCATTTATGAAACAAACGTATGACGTTGCATTTCCTCGCAAAACATGGCACTTATCAATATGGGCATGAGCGGTGGCTACGATCAGATGAGCCTTTTAATGACAGCATTTTGTTTATTAAGATTACTTTCTTGATCAAGTCCGACAACCGAAGCTCATTAATCGATCATTAACCGTTAAATGACTAGATTAAAAAATTGAATTAAATTAGAATAGATGGGTGTCTGTGACCCATTAAAAATACCACAAATGTTTGTTTTCCCCAGAGGTTTAGCAACATGCCCAAATAGCAGCATAAACAAGAGAACACGATGATCCACACATCGTTGCCTGCAACGCTTCTGTGAACCAAGAAATTACTGTTAAATTTAAAGGATTTGTTGTGGAGTGAGTGGAAAATAGCATAGTGTTTATAATGTTTGCAAATGTTTAGTTTTATTTACCGGTTTTTAACATACATATAAATAATGTAATTGTCTGCAATTACGAGGTTAACGGGTGTTTTTGGTGCAAGATAAGTTTCTCTATCATGAGATTACTTCCTCTTCTTGGCCTTCTTGGTTACGTTTCTCCATGTCATAAACTCTAGGGTCGAGGCTTCTAAACCGTGAATTTTTAGGGGTGTGATATTCAAATGACAACCACCACATTTATCATCATACGATCATTCGATTTCTGCGCTTGGATGTGCCTTATAAGCACTTAGTTCCAGAAAATGTTTTCATAAATGTTGTGAAATAATCATGAAACTAAAATATCTGAGATTTATATTTTACTAGTAAATTGTTTTATTCATCAAAACTGCATCATGGTATACCTAACCACAGAAACTAACCATCTAAACCATGACCCATTGAGTTATTCCACCAAACGTTAAAAAAAAAGAAGTTAATATTCACATAATGGCTAAATATCATCTGATTATGCCTGCCTGAAATCAATCTATCATAACAAGCTGGTCCATCTAGCCATACTCGGAGACTAGAACTGGTAAAAGAACGACAGAGGTAAAAGAGTTTGTGATGAAGAATGTTCTAGTCATTCTGGCTCTGATAATTACTAAAACATTTGCATTCATCTACAAGGAGATCTCCCTGCAAACACCTGACAATATATTATAAACAGTGCAAACTTCTCAGTTACACAACACCAGCCTCATCTTTTTACAAGAGATACAAAATTATCGCCTCTGCATGAGTTACTGTGAAGTGGAGGCAGTGCTCAGGGGTAGTACAGAACATATTGTCTGAACTGTGGTCCATTCAGTGAAACTTTTTTAGATTGCACTGCCAAAGGCATGAAACACTCGTGATGTGACTCAACAAATACAGCACATTGTGTTTATGCAGTATACTTCATCATCGGTGTGACATGCAGCAGAACACTCTCAACATCTGACATCTACTGAGGCATCTTGCATGTCAACTTGACTTAACTAGATAAGACATATTTTTAGAACAATGATTCTGAATGCTAGATTCTCTTGTTCATCATGCATACACATATACAGTGCAAAAGTCTTAGTATTCTCTCTCTCTCTCTCACTCTCTCTCACACACACACACACACACACAAAATGGTTTTAAGTTATTTTATATCTTTTGCTGTAGTGTGTCAGTAGGAAATATCAGTTTACATTTTCAAACATTCCTTTTGCCATTGTTCGTAATAATCCAGTGAGATTTTTCTATGCACAAGGAGTCTGACAACAGCCCGTATACCAAGATCTGATCTCACTCATTGAGTCCATCAGGGATTACATGAAGAAACAGAAAAAACTGAGACAAATTAAATCCAGATGAACTGTGGCAACTCAATTCAAAAAGTTTTAAAGATATATATATAAATATCCCTAGATTCTTATTTTTAATAAACTTTTATTTTGTAATCTTCAGTTTTAAGGACATACAGGGTTCAACCACGTTTAAATGGTTTAATTTTACACATTTTCAATGTTCGAAAACCAAATGTGAGTTACTTTGCATATAGCTGATACTTATTGCATTTAAATGGGAATGTCCGAAGAATAAATAATGTTGAAACTAGAAATGTATCTGGTTTCCCTCTATTCAAACAATTGCATGCAATATAACTCTCTATGAGTTCCAAAAGTCCAGAGCTGAGGTACATTAATTTGCTCTCAAAAGTGTATTTATATATAATATTTGAATCAGTTTCAGGGTTATTTGGTAGAAGGGACTTTGCTCATTTTAACAGCTTCTGAAGCTACCAAGAGTTCAAATACACAGTATCATAACTACTTGTTACCACAGTGACATCCCAATATCTCTGGGATTGAACCATAGGACCTTAAAATTAAGATTCCATATGAAAAGTTTCATATTAACAAGAATCTAAAATTCTCAAAGAAACCATTAAAACACAACGGCACTAATGATTTTAAATATTAAACATGCATTTTAGTAATATATACAATCATCATAATAAAGACAATATTGTTCTCTACACTGAACAAAGAGTAATTTCAACATATAAATGAATTATTTTTGTATTTTACTATATTTTCAGCTGAAATTCTCATTACCGCAATGCGTCCAGGTAGGTCTGAATGTATGTTGTGTTCTAATTTAAACAGAAAAAAATGAAAATATTCTAAAAAAAAAAAAAATTATATACGGATGTTCTAATAAATGATTTCAAATGACAGAAAAAATATTAATGTATAATATATAATAATAATGAAATAATAGAGGAAAAATTAAGAGTCCATGACTGATGTTCTCATCCTCTGCAACATTTTTTAAGGACTCTTTACACACACACACACACACAATTTTGAAATATAGCTGCGAGCAGCGATGGCGGGCCCAAGCCCGGTGGCACCGCCACCCCGGTGGCTTCAGGGCAACTGTGCACAGCGGGCAATAGGCACTTAAAACGGTTAAACATCAAAGGACTATGTCAAATTCACTCCACATTTACTGCACTACAAGGTGCCACTATAGAGCCCCTCCTCCCTGCCCATTTTCAAAGGATTACATGTGCCAAGTTTTAACATTATTCTGATGAATTTTGAAGCAAATCAGGTAAAAATAAGAGGGTGATCTCAATGTATGCTGAAAGTGACACATTTTCTGCTTCCAGTTGGTGGCGCTATTACTTTGAATCACAATAGTCACATCCATGTGATCAGCCTTGTACAACGAAGACTAAGCCGAAGTTTCATCAAAATCAATTAATGTATGCAGAAGTTATAACACTTTGTTTCCCTTTTCTTGCCATAAATTCGTTGCCTCGCCACGGCCAAACCGTTTGAGATATCCAAAATCCGTTTGCAATTAAACAACTTCAATGTGTTAGCAACAAGTTAAAAAAAGTTTGGTGTAAATTGGATAAACCCTGTAGGAGCAGTAGTATAAAATTCATAGCCTGTTTTTTCAAAAAATTAACATTCAAACCAAAATAGCTGACTTCCTGTTGGTCGGAGCTAATGAATGTAAATTAGAAAATTGTCCGGCTTGATGAGAACAATATGTGTACCGAGTTTGGTGATTGTAGGAAAAACTAACCCCCCCACTTTTGTCAAAAGGTGGCGCTACTGAGCCCCTCCACCACGCCCATTTCTATGGCTTTGTCCATGTCTACTGGTTGACAATATTGATGTGTGTGTCGAGTTTCATGCAATTTGAAGCATGTTAAGAGCCTCAAAAACACTCAAGAATATTATTACAGTTTGACCTGTTGCCATGGCAACAATATTTCAAATATCAAAAATCCTGTCATAGGTCTACATCTGCTGTGTATTGACATTACACTGATGAAGTTTGAAGCAAATCAGGTAAAAATAAGAGGGTGATCTCAAAACATTTCAAAAAGTGATACACTTCCTGCTGCCAGTTGGTGGCGCTATAACTTTGACTCACAATAGTCACATCCATGTGATCAGACTCCTATAACGAACACACTCGTGAAGTTTCATAAAGATCAATATATGTATGCAGACGTTATAACACATTTCCTGTTTCCTTTTTCTCGCCATAAATTCGTTGCCTCGCCACGGCCAAACCGTTCGAGATATCAAAAATCCCCTGGCAATTTTTAATCATCAGTGTCTTGACTTCATGCTGACCGAGTTTGGTGGCGATCGGATTAATCGTCTAGGAGGAGTATATCAAATTCCAGAGCATGCGTTTTTCAAACAACCCTTAATAGCTGACTTCCTGTTGGCGTGGTGTTTAACTTAGAGCACGAAAGTTGTTCGGCCCGATGAGGTCTATATGTGTACTGAGTTTCATACTAATACGTGCAAGCGTGTTTAATATATGGACCAAATTTTCAGACTTTTTTCAAGGGGGCGCTGTCGAGCCCCCCTGCCACGCCCGGGTACCAGCCTCTCCGGCGTCCTAATGGCCGCGGATTCCAATGTGTGTGCCAATTTTCAAGAGTTTTTGAGCATGTTAAGGCCCCCAAAAAGCCCCGGAAGACGGAAAAAAAATAAAAAAAAAAAAAAAAAAAAAAATAATAATAATCCTTAGAAGAACAAGAGGGCCCTGCGCGAATTTTCGCTTGGGCCCTAATTAAGCAACATTTGCTAGAACCTCAAAGATGGCTACCAAGTAGGCAGATCTCTTTAAATTTATCCAGTTAAAAGTTCAAAATTCTCTTATCAGACCACGGCATTTTGATTATCATTACCGTAACAGGAAATTTTCCTCATTTAGAAAAACTTCAAATTAACAATTTTCTGTGAAAAAAAGTACTTCATTGATGACTAATTACATACATTGAATAAAAGTTGGCTAAATCTTCATGGCTTCTCTGAATTTAATAAAATATGCTAAGGTACCTCATCCTCCGCAACACCATTCTCACTTACCGCAACAATTTAAGGCCAGTTGCAGTAGAGAGAACTTCCGTTTCGGTAATATTTTTAAATATATATTATGAGGTATTACGTTAAATAATATTTACTAACTGTTGGAAAACTTTTGCAAAGGCTAGGGTGACAAATTTCAGAGAAAAGGTTTACAAAAAAGAAATCTATAGCTTCGGGAAGTCTACACAAATGTGGATATTCACACACGCTGGCACATCTATCATTATGAAGACTTTCAACAGGCGTAATTATTTTGTATAATAATCTCATGTTTTCTATCCCTTAACCTCTAAACACAACTCTCACAGAACACTTTTGGTCATTTTACATTTTAATAAAACATTGTATGTTTATTTTGCCATTTGAGTGAGGTAAGCGGCTGCTTAGGGCCCCAGGGAATCAGGGGGGCCCCATTGATGGCAAAAAGCAAGTTTTTGTTCAGAGTTGAGTTCTGTGTGCTCACAATATGCATTTCAACTTAATTCACTTTTATTTATTATAGCGCTTGTCACAATCCATATTGTTTCAAAGCAGCTTTACAGAAAATATGGTATCTTTCCTTGATCGTCTGAAATATATGTTAGCAAAATGTTACGCTAGCAAAGAATATGTTTTTAATGATACTGAGTGCAAAACGCCTTGAATGCTTTTATTTTATGTTTCGCTGTAGGCTTTATGTTTTTATTTATAGTTTGGGTGTATTTTATTATTTTTATTTGGATTTTTGTTCATGTTCTGTGTGTTTTTCAAAATAAATGAACTGAATTCATTTTGAGTCTGCAATCTGATCAAATAAACGTATTTGGCGTGCTGTCCAAGGGGATCGAGGCTCCGAGCTTGGAATTTTGCCCAAATCCAGAGTTCTCCTCGTATCCCCAGCCAGCCGAGAGTGAGGAACGGGGTGGCGGAGGGATGCAGAAAACTGTCGAGGTAACTATGTGAGTCGGCTCTCGTCTGTGTATATATAACTCCTCTTGAGCTGATTAGATACACGATTTAAATGTTCTCCTCCAAAACTTTGTTTATAAAACATCATTTGTTACTTGAATTCTGAATTCTCTCGAGATGCAAACATGTAAGAGGCTGACAATTAGCTGAACATGTACCAGTTTAATTAGTGACACAGCCATCAGCCAATCACCGTGGGCATAGTCCATAGCAACGAGGTCAACCCACCTTTTCTCTTAGCTTAGCTTTAAAAGGAACACTCCACTTTTTTTGAAAATAGGCTCATTTTCCAACTCCCTTAAAGTTAAACAGTTGAGTTTTACCGTTTTCGAATCCATTCAGCCGATCTCTGGGTCTGGCGGTACCACTTTTAGCATAGCTTAGCATAGTGCATTGAATCTGATTAGACTGTTAGCATCTCGCTCAAAAATGACAAGAGTTTCAATATTATTCCCATTTAAAACTTGACTCTTCTGTAGTTACATCGTGTACTAAGACCAACGGAAAATGAAAAGTTGCTATTTCCTTGATTATTAGACCAGTTCCTTGATTATTACACCAGAATGAGAGTATAGTTCCTAGCTATATCGGCCTAGAAAATCGCAACTTTTCATTTTCCGTCTGTCTTAGTACACGATGTAACTACAGAAGAGTCAAGTTTTAAATGGGAAAAATATTGAAACTCTTTGGTCATTTTTGAGCGAGATGCTAACGGTCTCATCAGATTCAATGAACTATGCTAAGCTATGCTAAAAGTGGTACCGCCAGACCCGGAGATCGGCTGAATGGATTTGAAAACGGTAAAACTCAACTGTTTAACTCTAGGGTAGTTGAAAAATTAGCCTATTTTCAAAAAAAAAAAAAAAAAAGTGTTCCTTTAAGACTTCTCTCTATTCCTTAGTAAAAGTTGGTCTCAGCAGCTTTGTGAATAGGTTTTAACAGAAAACTCTTAGCTAAGAACTTTTACTGCCATTTAGGAGAACTCTTAGTGGTAAGATAAAATGTTTTGTGAATACGGCCCCAGATGTTTATTTAATATTTATTTAATAGATGGAAAAATAGTTGTTTGCTTTTAAATGCATGTGCAGAATATATACAATATGTACTTTCAAGTTTACTACATCATTTTGAAAATATGTCAGGTTTCACTGAAATATATATAAAAAAAAAAAAAACAGGTTGTAAATTGTGGAAGGTGTTGCAGTAATGAGATAAATCAATCAAAACTAAAAAAAAAAAAAAAAAAAAAACTGCTCATTTAAAAATAAATGTTATTTCAGAATTTCAAGTAGTTCTCCATGACTGTTAATAATCCATTTTTAAAAATGTGAAAACGTATTTGATTTTCTAATAGTGTTGATGTTTTCAGACTGTTGCGGTAATGAGATTAGGACTTGTTTTGGAAATTGTGTGCAAAAAAGGTCTTAAATTGTAAGTACATGTTTTTAAATTAATGTTCACAAATACTCCAGGCTTCGTTTCTAATGTCTGAAAAAAAATATATATATATATATTTTCATGTTTGAAATTTTTAAAACCAAGTTTTCATACAGGAATTAAATGTTTTCATTCTAGTTGTTTCATGTGACAAAAATATGTACTGTACAAGTTTAACAAAATTATAGTTTATGAAAAAATGACAGAGGGAACCATATCTCTTGACCTGTTCATGTCCTTGAGAGCAATTATTTGAACTATTTAGTTGAGCAAAAACCACTTCACCACCAAACAAATAACTGACTCATCAAAACTTAGTGAAACAAACCTTATCTTCTTAAATGTATTGGACCACAACAAATCCCTGAATTATATATGGACTTCACAACATAGCGTTTCTATAAACATATGCTTGTCTTTATTATCGTTCACACATATTTAAAAAAAAGTTGAGCACTGATTGAACGTTTAGCATGCTCTAATGGACTGTTTGATTAAAACACAAACATATATTTCAGCACAGCATTTTATCCTGTATTGATCACACATACACTCACCATCGTAATGACAGTCCACAATGTCATTTTATAGGTCTGGCAGAGATCTTACTGACTATATGAGCCACAGTTATATTAATTTCAGTCACAAAACTAAACGTTTATGTTTAAAAGAACTGTATAGCAGTTTAAAGTGTTTAAATCATGATCAAAAGAGAAAACAATAACACACTCAAACATCCCGCATATATCTGAACAGATATGCTGATGATAACAACAATAAGAACAGATACAACATCCTAGCTGATGGATTGCAGGAGCTCGCACACACCTTGTAAACACTAAATCAGGCTTCAGTTCACACTCACATGCAGCAATTCTGGTTGGCACTCCTGCCAGCTATTGGCTGAGAACTAAGCACTGCACGAGGTGGACAAAGGTGGAGCTGTGTGTGAACACGCGTTTGTGCCAGCTGGATGTGTGACATATGCACCGCACAACCACTAATGAAGGCTAGGAGGACAGGGACAGATGGTCTGATTGATAGCCCAGTGCAACAAACCATTTAAATTCAGATGGCAACATGTCTGTGTGGGTGCATTTGTGTGTGTATCCTGGGTACAGTGCCAGCTATTACTCAGCAGCGAGGCACAATTACAGAGAGAGAGAGAATAGGTGAAAACATGACCACAGAAACAACATACATGTAACATGTCACATCAAATTTTGATAACATGAGTTATACCAAATATTAATCACATACAGAAACAGTTTACAGATTAGTTTATTTCTCACTTGATGTGTTACTTCAAATATTCCAGGATTTATCATATCGATTTCACAATGACAAATTGACTAGATTTCACCTTATTTTTATATTATATTGTTAGTCATTTTATATTTTTGTGCTTTTTTATATTATTATGTTAGGTTTATTCAAACAATAAAATACAAAACTACTGAACAAGAGAGACCCATCAGTGCCTGGTTACAGATGACATTGCTTTACAACTGTCACATATTTTCAGTAATTAGGGTTGAATTATTTGTAGTCTGCCTTGAAAAAGTTATGATCTGTAATATTATTATGTTGTGTGTGGGTTTATTTATCTTTACTTTGGAGACAAATTTGTAAAATTAATGTTTTTTCCCCTCAATGCAAAATATTTTCTTTTAGGGGTAGGGTTAAATGAATAAAAAGTACCTTTACATAAAAATAGAAAAAGAAGTACTGTATGTAAACATTCTTCTTTTCACTGAAAGAATAATCATAAATTCACAATTTATTTTGTCCTTTTTTTACAAGCTATTTGTAAACAAAATGAATACAGACAAAAACTAAAAACAACATCAAAACAGAACAACTAAATAAAATAGTTGCTTGATGTCTGGTTGTTTTAGACATGAAAATGGGAGATGATCACAACTCATATTTCTCAAATGTTTCTCTACACGCACTTTTCTCCACCACTTACCACCACATGCTAACTCAATGCAACATTTCAACCTTTGGCTTGGAGTGTAAGTCCATATTTATAAGATGCGCTTATTTGCAATACCTAGTCACATTATTTTTTGGTTCATTATTTCTGTCCAGGATCTGACAGTTTGTTTTCATATTGACAGAATTAGGATTAGGGCTGTCACTAATGATTATTTTGGTAATTGAGTAATCAGTCACTTATTTTTATAATTAATTGAGTAATCAGATATTTTTTGTGGAAATAAAAAATAGACCTGTATGTGTGTGTATTTATATATACATATTATGTAAACAGAAACTTTTATTTTGGATGCGATTAATCCCGATTAATCGTTTGACAGCCCTATTTGCTATAGGGGGTTAGAGGGGTTGCTATAGTAAGGGGGGTCTACTGTTGCTGTAATGATGAACAAGTTGCTGTTTGTGTTGTGGATATTTATGTAAAAAGTTTGCTTTGCTTCGTATATTCAGTTTAACAGCTGTAACTGAACTGAAAGGGCTTAGCCAAAGCCAGGATTAAGCCTTATTCAATTACGGTATTTAAGTAGTTTTATTTTATAATTTATTTTATAATTATAGTTTATAGTAATTTATAAACGTTCAATAGAAAAAAACATTACTCGTGTGCATCTTGAGACAAAACAATAACACTGACATATTTTAAGATCTGTCAGTTCAAGTTACTTTCACTTAAAACAGCTCAAACTTGCATTTTAGTCTGGGACTAGCTTAAGCCTTGTCTGTGAAACCGGGGGAATATTTTTTTTACACTTAAATTATGGTCTAAATGAATTGGTCAAATGCTTTTCCAATCAGTCTGAATCCACTCGCATTTGTTTGGACTGTTTCTCAGTCAATAAAACAGTATCGAGAGAACCTGTTGTTTTCCTCTGTGAACATGCACTAAATGAATGTCTGACAATTTCATTGCTTTTTGAAATTTTTGGATTTAAAAAAAGTTTAAAACGTCTAGAGATGGAGTACACTCGTTCTGCGATACCGTTGCTCTCAATGATGGTCTGAAAGGTGTGTAATAGTTAGGCTACGTATGCTTTTTTTGCATTACAGTGTTAAATAAAGAAACCCTTTATGCGTATCCTGCAGGCGTGTATGGATTCTCCATCCATACAATAAATGCACATCCTTGAATGAGCGGAGATTTCTAGCATATTTACTTGAACTTCTCAGGTAATATCTAGTATGGTTTGACCCATTCCAGAGGCGATCAAAATCAGAATTTAAAATCGGCTGAATAAAGCTCTCTACAAACCGCCCTGGCTGTATGCGCGTGAATCACGGACACGCACACAATATTGTAAGTTACTGTATAATATTTTTTTAACAAGCAGAATAACACAGTCACGATAAACAGTCTCAATTTTAGCTATGTCTTTTAACTACTGTAGTATTATAGTATTTTGAAGAACAAAAATATGAAGTATAACTATTGGCTTTAAATCATTAAGTCAGCTATCACTTTACTTTGGCGTGAGGCCCTGGGGATGTGGCACAGCCCTATTTAGATATATATACAGTGCTTAGCGTAAATGAGTACACCCCCTTTAAAAAGTAACATTTTAAACAATATCTCAATGAACACAAATAAAATTTAAAGTTTTATATAACATCTGTTTAACTTATATTATTAACCTTTCATGTTATAACTCAAATTAGGGTGTTGCAAAAATGAGTACACCCCACTGAAAGTCTCTGGAGCAAAGCTAAATTTTAGACTACAAATGTCTAATTGAACAAGAATTCAACCACAGGTGAGTCTAATATTCATTACACAGGTGTCCAGCAGACAGCTGACTATAAAGGGTGTTAAAACCCCTTCCCATTTCATGCTGTCAGCAATGGCACCACATGGAAGAGAAATGTCACAAGACCTGAGAAAGAAAAGCATTTCTTTACACCAGAAAGGTGAAGGCTACAAGAAGATCAGTCAGAATACTGTAGCAAAAGTGGTACAAAAAATTAAAAAAGATGGAACTGCAACCATCTCAAAGAGACGTCCAGGTCATCCATGGAAGTTAACACCTCGACAGGAGCGTCTTCCGATGAGAAGGGTTGAAGAAAATCGGCATACAAGTTCACTGCAGTTATCTAAAGAAGCAGAAAGCCAAACTGGGGTGACTATTTCCCGTGACACAATACGGCGTACACTGCAGAGGAACGGCATGCATGGGTGCCGTCCATGAAAGAAGCCTCTCCTAAAGCCTATGCACCAAAAAGCCTGCCTAGAGTTTGCCAGGGCCCATGCTGACAAAGATGAAGACTACTGGAACTCTATACACTGGAGTGATGAGACCAAGATAAATGTTTTTGGAACTGATGGCTTCAAAACTGTATGGTGTCGCAAAGGTGAGGAATACAAAGAAAAAAGCATGGTGTCTACAGTGAAACATGGTGGTGGCCGTGTCCTTATGTGGGGCTCCATGAGTGCTGCTGGTGTCGGGGAGCTGTATTTCATTGATGGCATTATGAATTCACAGATGTACTGCTCTATTGGCAAGGCAAGGCAATTTTATTTGTATAGCACACTTCATACACAATGGCAATTCAAAGTGCTTTACATAAAGAGGAAGAATAAAAATAGAACATAAGAAATAGAAATAACAGTAAAAACAGAGAATTTTGTTATCTGGATGGAAGAGCTAGGAAGTTTCAGGGAGTTTTTTTGTTGTTGTTGTTGTTGTTGTCCATCAGAGTGGATCTAAACGGATCTATCCATCGGAGCGGATCTAACTGGATCTTCCTCACACGTCAGGACCGCTGTCTAGCTCTACCTGTTAAGGCACCTTGAACTATACTGAAAGAGAAGATGCTACCATCACTCGGTGCCCTTGGTCGTCGTGCACTTTTCCAACATGACAATGATCCGAAACACCACTGTTGGATTTCTAAGTTATATTATTAACCTTACTTTCATGTTATAAGTTAAATAGATGTTATATTAAACTTAGTCTTGTCAACATTTTGGAAACTGTTTTTGTGTTCATTGGGATATTGTTTAAAATGTTACTTTTCAAAGGGGGTGTACTCATTTACGCTGAGCACTGTACAATAAGGCAATAATATTTGGTTCAAATAAAGTATCAAAAGCAAGTAAACATAGGATTTTATAGAATGCTTAAGATACATAATATAATATACAATATAATAAACGAATCAACTTATGTACATCGTGCATTATAACAAATGCCTGCAGAGGGCGCCAAAGGCCTGGTGTTGTTACACTTTACAACAGATCAAATCCTTGTTTAATATTGCCATTTAATCTTCACTTAATCTTTATATTTGACTTAATATTTGACCACTTACCATAGAAATGCTACAGCCACTGTAATTTCTTGAACAAGAATATGAGGACATTTTTTAAACTTTTATTTTGAAATCGCGATGAACAGTTCGCACATTTAGAAACATATTGTATGTAATTGAGGACTTTTTTTTAAAATAGAGTACTTGAATTTAATTGAGGAATCGAGACAACCCTAATTAGGATAACATGTTAACTTCTAACATGAGGGCGAAAAAGTCAAAACTATTTCTACTTCCTAATAATTAGGGGGAAAAGAGCTGAAAAGATTTCTCAAAAGAAGCTAAATCAAGTGCATATTCCTGTGCAAATTTGGTCAAACTTTTTTTGGTGAAAAAAATGTTTTTAATAATAATAATAATAATAATAATAAGCTAATATTTATCCACACAATATTTTGGACCACACTGAGTTTTACTGTATGGACAACAACAGGTGAAACGTTCATCAAAAAATTATTTTCTGTTCCACATTAGAAATCATGGTCAATCATATTTACTACTCTTATATACAGGATTAGAATGTATTAGAGTAAATGATGACATAACTATCCCTTTAAAAAAGGGATAAAGAGAAAGGCTGCAAAATGTGCCTGTATGTTCAAAAAAAGACCTAAACCTGATGACGATCAACAACATCCATGTGTCATGCTGGTAAAATTTCTACACTATACAGCTTGGAAGAATAAATGGGCACTTGCTGCAGCGTATGGGAATTGAGTGGGAGGATTTCAAACTCTCCATCTTTGAGTATATGACAAGAGAGAGTGCAATGATGAGGAAACAATTTACCACAGCATTCCCAAGTTACCATGGGATTGCAAGGTCGAAATACTGTGGCTCATCCAACTTCACTGTAGTTCTCTCTGAAGAGTTTCACTAGTCAAGAGTTTCACTGGTCATGCAGAAGCATAAGATATATAAGAGAACATATTCAACTGCAATGAGGTCATGAGTATAATATATATATATATATATATACACATACACACATATACACACACATATACACACACACACACATATATATACGTGTATATATATGCCATCCTAGGTGTATATGACTATTTCCTTTCAGACGAACATAATTGGAGATATATTTAAAAATTTCCTTAGTCCTCCAAGTTTTATAATGGTAGTGAATGGCTGCCCAGATTTTGAAGACAAAAAAAAAAAAAAAAAAACATCCATCCATAAAAAACTCCAGGGGGTTAATAAAGGCCTTCTGAAGCGAATCGATGTGTTTGTCTAAGACAAATATCCTTATTTGTCCAAAAAGCGCTAACTTCCGCGACTTAATACACAATGCCATGATGTTATACACTACGCCATGACGTACTATGATATATCCTACGCTATAACACGTAGCACATCATGTCATTGTGTAGAACGTTATGTCATTGTGTATAGTCATATACACCTATGGCTTGAAGGTGAGTAAATCATGGGATAATTTTCATTTTTGGGTGAACTAACTCTTTGAGTAAAGCAGCACATCCTGGCATCACAAGACAACAAGTTACTAAACAAAATGAACAACAAATGTAAAAAAAAAAAAAAAAAAAAAAAAAGGATGACATTCCCTTATGGCATCAATGCACTTTATCTATGTTTGTTATTCATTCTAATGTGTCAGGGAAATGTTCTTAAAGCACTAAACAAAGTAACATCATACTTTCTGTTCTCTTCTTTTTAAAGAACGTCAAAAGATGCGCTTGAACTGCTTCTTGAATCAGAGCTCTGGCGTGACTGTGCTCAGCACACTGTACCACTGTAGTTATGTTAACTATTTTAACGATGTCTTTACTACTTTTCTGGACCATGAATGTGGTCATTTTGTTGCTTTCTATGGGGGATAAAAAAAAAACCTCTCGGATTTCATCAAAAATATCTTAATTTGTGTTCTGAAGATGAACGAAGGTCTTACAGGTGTGGAACGACATGAGGGTGAGTAATTAATGACAGAAATTTCATTTTTGGGTGAATCCTTTAAGGAAGACAATGGACTGCCAGGGTTAGGAGAAAAAGAGCTTCTTTTCAAACAGTCACAAGATCTTTTCAAGCCAAAGCATAAAAATATGCAGATTTTTACATTTGTTTTTTAACTTTAACATTGTGCCATCTCAGAAATCAGCAAAAGTTTGGAGTGTCAAATGTATTGGGGAAAATGTATTGCTTAAGCCAACAGGACAAAGAAAATTTTGACTTGAAAGAAAACATTTGGAAAAACAAACCAGTTAATTAGAAGGAAATACTAGAAAACAGATTTTAGCAAATCTAAAAATGAATATGATCATCTATTTTTTTATATTGTGAATTATAATATTGTATTGCTTACATTCACTTGAATTTTAATATCAACCATATAATGAAATTCTTTAGTTTAGTGATTTATTTTACATATGTTTAAAAAAAATCATCTAGAATTTTAATATTCATATATAATGAAAATAATTATGGACTGTCATGCATCTCTAATTTTAAATTTTTAAATTTTCAGGTTATAAAGTCATCTGTCACAAATAAGAGGCTGCATGTGTTTTTGTTCCTCAGACAATGTATTAAATTAAAAATGGATGCCTGAGGGATTGAAGTAGGAGGAATTCAGAGCAGGCATTGACAGTACAGTGACAGATGAGTCATTTGGTTGTAAAGTGACAATAAATAAATCAGAAAATTAATAGAGGTGCAAGCAACAACACACTAACAAAATAATAGCAGGCTGTTAGTAGTGACGTGACTGCAAGACCACTGCAGGGTGATTATTTTAGGAGCTTTTCTCAACATCACTGATAAGTGTCCTGTAAGATCTGTAGTGCAATAGCTTTGTTGATCTGTTTGGCTAGTGAGAAACCAAAAGGGGAATAAGGTGTCTAGGAGGAAGGAGTGAGTTTGACAAGCCGCTCAAAGCACTCGATTACTGAGGTCACTGCTCTTGAAGCATGTAAGGAATACTGACAGACTGGAAGATGGTAGTGAAATATTAATGTACGTTTATACATTTATAATAATGTACATTTATAACAATGTTGTGCTGTTGTGCTTTATTTCCTTGCATTCAATTACAGAAAACTGAGTGAATGTTTCAAATACAACAGCTGAGGAAGTGCTAGCAAATTTGACATTTTTCTCTCTTCTGACCAATCAATCTCTCTGTATAGGCCAATTCACACCGCACCGACAAACGCCAACAAACACCAACAAACGCCGACGAACAAGTTGGCCGTTGGATTTAGAATCCTATGAGAAAAAACTGTCATGTTCACACCGCCCCAACAAACACCAACAAACGAGTGACGTCTGACTGGGAAAATTCCACAACTACATACAGGTAACCATGACAATGTTGTCAGGCAAGTTTATTACATTAATAATACAGCATCATATATATTTTCATTGTATTAAAGTATTGAGGCAAAACAAAAATACTAACCTGAAATCCGAAGCGCTGTAGCCATCGATCTGATCGTAACCTATTGCGGTGCGGTTGGTATACACCGGTTTTTAAACTTTTTTTTTAGCGCGACCCTTTTTATTAACGAGACCCATAAGCATATAAAACCATGTAGCTAAACGAGCCAAAACGAATTATTAAAAAACGAAACTGAAGGTAAACCTGCGTTGCTCTCATGGTGGTTATAACGTCGTTACCTCTATCTTTCGGTGAAGTGGAGCAGCTGCTCTTGCTGAATGGCACGGATTGCACTATGGACTACGAATACGATACGAGAATACGAATCTGACGTCACGCCGCATTGAGTTCTGGGTAACTTCTTTGTTTATTCGCCATCTTGACAGGATCGCGCAGCCTTTCCGTTATTGAGTTTAGTGCAGTAATTTGTTTTCTGTCATGATTGTGAAAAATGTCACCATTGTATGTCATTAATGCTGCATCGATAATTGTGATAGTAACTCAGATCATCGTTCTGAGAGAAAACAAGACAGTGAAAAACGTTTTTTCGCCTTTTCTACGTGTAAAAACACCAAGGGAAGCAGGTCGAGGAGATGACGAGAAGACGCCGGATGGCAAATCTATTATTAATGGCACTGATTAAACCCACTGCTTATCACTCAATAAAAGAATGGCATTGCTAAGTGTTTTTGAACGTTTTGATTTCGTTTGGTTTAATAATTAACATTACCTTTGCAAGTCTGACTCTCACTGCGCTCGTGAATTAGCAGAACTTGACGGGGACATTCAAATGCTTAACAAGAAAAACGCTTCATGTGACAAACAAACAATTCTGTACATGTTTATTAAAGCATACTGCGTGGAGATACGCAAATGAGCCCAAAATATGAACGCAACACGTTTATAAAAACGGTTTCCTCTCTGTCCTCTCAAGAAAAGGCTTAATGCACTTAGACTGATATTAAAGAGACCAAATTCTATTTACAAATAAAGCACATGCAGAAAAACGAATGAGACCAAAATATAAACTTTCAGTATCACTTAAAATGCAAGCATTTTATAAATTTTCTTCATAACGGTTTTATAAAGGTATGAAATTGCTTAGTGTGGTTGTCATTTGTTAAAATAAATATAAAAATACATTGTGTTCGTGTCCGTCTGTCCGCTGAATTTGACCCATAATCTCTGATTCTCCTCATCTGTGATCATGGAAAAGGGGGATTACAATGACAACAGTTGTAAATTAGGCCTACTCAGTATGCTCGTTTAAGCACCATTTAAATGTTTCCAACAAATAAATGAATCG
The DNA here is from genome assembly GCF_018812025.1 of Megalobrama amblycephala. Classification (NCBI taxonomy): domain Eukaryota; kingdom Metazoa; phylum Chordata; class Actinopteri; order Cypriniformes; family Xenocyprididae; genus Megalobrama; species Megalobrama amblycephala. The sequence continues at coordinate 18,040,498 of NC_063046.1, forward strand.
ACTTTTCTCAGTGTGTTGATCACATAGATTTATTTGGATATTCATACGATGGCTGAAGCAGCGGTGAGCGTCCAGCGTGTGACACGGTAAACAGATCAACATTGTAAACGAAATTCTACAAAACTTCAATGAAAAAAAATAAAATAAATAAAATGATCATGCGACGCGATAAAATAGCTTCTATTCCCTGCAAACGATACCATTAAAATGTTAACGTTCCACTTATTGGCAGAAACAAAACAAAAGGAGAAACAAAGCAAGAATCCGTATTAATTTCAGTACGAGTAATAGAGGGCTATCCTGTCAAAATGGCGGCGCCGCCCTGGCATGCAACGAGGCGTGACGTCGGTTCGTATTCTCGATTGTACCTTTTGTAATATTTTTATTTTTAACTGTATTTTATTTTTTATAACGAACAAGCTGCGATGTCACGTTTCCAGTACTTTGTTGTGTGTGCGTGAGGCGCGGGCGCGATCAAACAGCTGTCTATTCAGGGGACTTGCCTCATCGTCATGGCAACGGTTCATAGCCAGGTCAGATTACGTCAGAGTTTGTTGCCGTTTGTTGGAAAACTGTTCACACTGCGCAGACATTCCACGACCCGACAAACGCCGATTAAACATGTTCAGTCGGGTGAAAACCGACTCCGACCAACGCCAACAAACGCCAACAGGGTTATCACACCGATCCAACAAACTCCAACAGATGAGTTTGTTGGCGTTTGTTGGCTGTTGTCGGGGCGGTGTGAATTGGCCTTATGTTTGTTTCCTCTTTTGGAAAGTCGTAGAAACAGTATTGTGGATTTTAACAAATAGGAACGCAAAAATTATATTTGTTGTAGTTTCTGTTCACTACTATAGAAGTTTACTCAACTATGACGACTTCCGCTTCTGAGAACCCCAGAAAAGTGAAAAACATCCACTGACAGTTCAGGCAACATACTCAAGCAGGGCTGGGTAAAAATGACTGATTTCTTGATTTTAATCGATTCTCATTTTTATGAACCAATATTGATTCTTAAATCCCAAGATTCGATCTTTTAGTCTGTTTTCAGTTGATGAACAGAACTTTGTAGCATGCCCCCATCCAATAAAATGTGAATAAGCTTTGTGACTTTTGATATGAAACAAAGTCTCAGATTTCAAATTCTGTCCATTTTATTACGAAATTCAAACAATAAATACTGCTTTGGCGCTCTGGTGTGACAGGTCATTGTAGCATCTCAGTTCAAGTGAAGCAGCAGCGCAGAGCCCACAAGAACTGATCATGTCTTCCGCTTTACTAGTTACAACAAATAAACATGAATGAACACCAGAAGGTATGTGGAAAGATATAGTACAACTTACCAAAATCGGTATCATGTCTCATGTAATTGCTCAATCAGTGTTTCAACCATGGAAACACGTCAATAAAACAGCTTGTAAACAATGTGTCACGTAATGTTACATTTACCTCATAAAAATCATTTAAATGACCATAAACTTGTTAAAAAAATGAAATGTGTCAATACCCAAACCAAATCCGCAGTGCATTTACATGTAACTTGTGTATTCACCGATGTCTCTATACTAGCAGGAGGGGTCTATCAACAAAATCCAGCATACATTGCAACTGAATCTATCTAGGTGCACGTCTTATCAGCAGAGCTCCAGGATTTAGTATTCTGATCTCTTTACCAAACCAATATGGCATCCCAGTTCTAGGCAAATAAGGAAAGCCTCTCAGGAATATTAGAGAAGCGATTACAATACACCAAAAAATAATAAATAACCACAGTGCTCTAGGGAGATGTGCAAACAATTACAGGACTCCAAGCAAATCTCACTGCGTTCAAGATGAGGATGATGATAAGGACTTTTAAATTGCTTGTTGAGCAAGTCCTGATGAGCCGAATGAGCTGATGTTATTCAAGAGGTCACAGCTTCCCAAGTTGACAGCCAATTCTGACAGCCTAACAGTGTGTTAAATAGGGCTTCAAGAGCAGTTGTGCAAGAGTGCCGTCCATTCAGTGGTCTGTGCTGAAACAACTCGACTTAAAGATAACTAATCTACTAACACTCTACAGACACACTAAAGCTTGAGTCGACATTGGCTATTTTTTTTTTTATTTTACTCAGCAAACATTTTGCATGTAATGCAAGATGAATTCTTTATAAAAATAGATGAATCCTTATTAAAGTTACTAAAGTTATTCAGTCAAGAGCAGTGAGTACTTTTTTGCAGTGATGTTTGATTCACATTAAAAACACAGACAGCAGCAGGAATCGTACAATTTGCTAGCCACTGGCTAAGTACAGACATTTTTAAGTTGCCTATAGCGTGAAATTTACTCTGAATATATTTAAATGGAATTTATATGGATGCTCGCTTCCACCAGAGAATAAAAAAAATGTAAAAGATAATTGTGACTTTATTTCGCAATTCTGACTTTTTTTTTCTTCTCAGAATTGCAAAATATAAACGTAAACAATTCTGAATTTATAACTCGCAAGTTTTGCGAGTTTATGGCATGGTTTCACAGATGAGGCTTAGATTAAGCCAGGATTAGGCCTTAGTTCAATTATGACATTTAAGCAGGATTGTAAACATGCCTTAGATAAAACATTACTGTTTTTGTTTTGTTTGTTTTTTTAAGATATGTCAGTGCAAGTTGCTTTCGTTTAAAACAGCTCAATGATGCATTTTAGTCTGGGCTTAAGGCTTGTCTGTAAAACCAGGGGTATATCACGTAATTCCAAATGCAATTGCAATTGCAAGAAAAAAAGTCTGAATTGTGAGATAAAAAGTCGCAAATACCTTTTTTATTTTGTTATTCAGTGGCAGAAACAAGCTTCCATAGCTTGATGTCTCAAGCATCAAATCTCTCGCAAAAATTTTAAAGTCCCCCTGTAGTCAATAATTTTATCCCTTAAAACTCCTCTTTGATCACCAAAATGACACATTTAAACATTTTTTTCCTGTGAAAAAAAAAAAAAATTCTTCATGCCTTAAAATAGCTTGAATGTAACTTTACACCATTGCCTCATTTATTATATGGGGATCTATGAATATGCTAATTAGCCCAGCCTCCACTCATTGGTACAAGCTCAAGAGATCCACCTTAATGTCAGTGGAGAAAGGCATATAGTTCATCATAACATCGTTATATATATATATATATATATATATATATATATATATATATATATATATATCATACACCCACTATATTGCCAAATCTACCCAATTTTTTATATCAACAGAAAAATATACTGGGATATATTCTCTTGAGACTCTCCTGCTTCAGAGCGATCACGGTTAATGATATGCTAAAGCCCGCCGGCACGTTGATGTGATTGGTTACAAGGTAGATTGTGATGTCAGAAACACCAGCGATTTCAAACCACGGGTTTGAGACTGTCTTTTTTTCACTGCAGTTTTAAATAGAAAATACTTAGCAATGATGTTGACATGAATTTTGCACATGGTTTGTCTAAAAGCATATTAAAAACACCACATAGACAAATAAACAACATTAAAAGCTTGAATTTCACCACAGGGGGACTTTAAGTACAAAAAAGTAAAACCAACTTTCTTTCTGGCTGTGGCAGTTCTGGCATCCATGGCCAAAACAAAGTTCCTTTGGAATGGACACGTTATATTCTCAGACCATGAACGGAGAATGACTCACTCGCTAGACTTTGCACATCCTGCAGCTGTGCCACTGCCATGTGAACCATTGCAACTGGACTCAAAATGCAGTAAACCATGATGTCCATTACCACTTATACGCATTTAAGTTTTGGGTCAGAAAGATGTGAGAAATTAATACTTTTATTCAGCTAGTAAGCATTAAATTGATCAAAAATGACAATAAACACATTTATAAGGTTTATAAATGCTGTTCTTTTGAACTTTTTATCAATCAAAGACAATGTGGTTTCTTGACCACCAAATCAGCATATTAGAATGATTTCGGAGGCATTATGTAACACTGAAGACTGAAGTTTTCTGAAAATGCAGCTTTGTCATCATTAGAACAAATGACTTAAAATTGATTAAAATAGAAAACAGTTATTTTAAATTGTATAAATGCACATAAATAAATGCAGCCTTGGCAAGCATAAGAGACTTCTTTCAAAAACTTTCAAAAATCTTACTGACCCCAAACTTTTTCACAGTAGTGTACACACAACACACATTAATGTTAGTTTTTGAGGCAAAAAAATTATTGCTTTAGTCCATCTGAAATAGAACCTTTAAAGTGCAAGTAAATACCCTTCAAGTCTGTCTGAAAATCTAAAAGGGCAAAGTGAAAACATCTATAATCAATGGCAAAAGCATTTCCATTGTCACAGGTGCTATCTGTATGATAAGAGGTAACAGTCACGACAGTTACGGAAGCTTCAGCTCTACCTCTTTATCTGTAAACCACAGACACACATACAAAAGTTCTAACATGATATGTATTGATGTTATCTGTCTCTGAATATAAAATTCTGGGAATTCTGCTTAGGGAAACTCAGTGCAGCCAGATCAAAAGCAAAGGAGCAGAGCATAAGACAGGTAACACTAAGGCTAGGAAATAGTACGAGATTTATATTATAACTGAAAGAAAAGGAATCTGATAACTGAGTCTCAAAAAGTAAGATGTTGCAGCAGATGCACTAAGATCATTTACACATATGGCATGCTATCTAAAAAAACTCGCATTGCATTCAAGACAATTTATCAGTTCATGGAATGCATTTCTTGGGAATCGAACCTTTGACATTGGCTTTGCTAGCAGCATCCTCCACTATGTAAGCCACAGGTATGCTATACAAAAATACGAAACACTATTTGAACACCTCTTTCCACCAAAAACCAAGTCACATATGCAAACAAATGACAGACAGAGACTTTTTTTTAAGGAATTTCTGTAATTTCTTTTAACCAACTGCTCATATAGTGAATGTATGAAGTTGTTTTCTCTCACAGTTCACACATATAGTAACTCACAGATGTAAAGTAGTCCATCATAGAAACATGTTAAACTAACATTTGGCAACCTGAAAATGGCAAAATACTTCTTGACTCCGTTTTGAATATATTATTTTATAAATTTAAGACTACCAACCTTTTTGTTTTCCGTTTTGCTTATACTGTCTTTCTTTTTTTTTTTTTTTTTTTTAAATGCCAATTGGTTTGATAATTAGAAGTTTTATAGTTAGGCTATATAATGGATATGGCATTTTAAGTGTGACTTAAAGTGTTAGTTCACCCAAAAATGAAATTTCTGTCATTAATTACTCACCCTCATGTTGTTCCACACCCATAAGACCTTTGTTCATCTTCAGAACACAAGTTAGAGGTGCCAAAGAACATGTTTTCAAAAGATGTAATATAAGTCTTAAGTGTCCCCTGAATGTGTCTGAAGTTTCAGCTCAAAATACCCCATAGTTTTTTTTTTGTTTTTTTTTTTAACTGCCTATCATTATAAATGCGCTGATTCAGGGTACGCGGCCGCTTTAAATCTCGTGCTCCTCACCCCAAGAGCTCGTGCTTGCCTTAAACACCATAAAGTTCACACAGCTAATATAACCCTCAAAATGGACCTTTACAAAGTGTTCGTCATGCAACATGTCTAATCGCGTAAGCATAGTATTTATTTGGATGTTTACATTTGATTCTGAATGAGTTTGATAGGTGCTCCGTGGCTAAAGCTAACATTACACACTGTTGGAGAGATTTATAAAGAATGAAGTTGTGTTTATGAATTATACAGACTGCAAGTGTTTAAAAAAATGAAAATAACGACAGTCTTGTCTCCGTGAATACAGTAAGAAACGATGGTAACTTTAACCACATTTAACAGTAGCTACATTAGCAACATGCTAACGAAACATTTAGAAAGACAATTTACAAACATCACTAAAAATATCATGATATCAATGATCATGTCAGTTATTATTGCTCCATCTGCCATTTTTCGCTATTGTCCTTGCTTGCTTACCTAGTCTGATGATTCAGCTGTGCACATCCAGACGTTAATACTGCCTGCCCTTGTGTAATGCCTTGAACATGGGCTGGCATATGCAAATATTGGGGGCGTACATATTAATGATCCCGACTGTTACGTAACAGTCGGTGTTATGTTAAGATTCGCCTGTTCCTCTGAGGTCTTTTAAACAAATGAGATTTATATAAGGAGGAGGAAACAATGGAGTTTGAGACTCACTGTATGTCATTTCCATGTACTGAACTCTTGTTATTCAACTATGCCGAGGTAAATTCAATTTTTGAATCTAGGGCACTTTTAAGATATTTTTGATGAAATCCAATAGTTTTTTTTAATCCTCAATAGAAAGCAATGAAATTGCCACATTCAATGTCCAGAAAGGTAGTAAAGCCATTGTTAAAATAGCCCATGTGACTACAGTGGTTCAAACTTAAAGGGTTAGTTCACCAAAAAATGACACGCTCCGAAGCTTCCTGAAGCAGTGTTTTGAAATTGGCCATCACTAAATAAGTCATTATTTTGTTTTTTTGGCACACCAAAAATATTCTTGTTGCTTTATAATATTAACATGTTACCACTGTACTCACATTAACTGATTTAAACATGTTTTTAGTACATTAATGGATCTAGAGAGAGGAAATGTCATTGCTGGCTATGGAGGCCTCACTGAGTCATCGGATTTAATCAAAAATATCTTAATTTGTGTTCCGAAGATTAACGAAGGTCTTACGGGTGTGGAACGACATGAGGGTGAGTAATTAATGACAGAAATATCATTTTTGGGTGAACTAACCCTTTAAGCGTCCAAATACATTTTGGGCCACTGTATAGTGTACAGAATATGTGTGTATTATTTGTATTCTTTGTAGATCTTGCAAATGCTTTGGCGATACACTGTACCTTTTCATATCAATATAGCACCTTTGAGTTGACTTGAAATATTGAGCTGTCCTGTTGTATGCTCACTCTTGCTTCGGTATCAGGGTGAGTAATAAATGACATTATTTTCATTTTTGGGTGAACTAACCCTTTAATGTTATGAAACGTCAAGAATGCTTTTTGTGCGCAAAAACAAAACAAAAATAACTACTTTAGTCAACAAATTTGTTGAGTTAAAAAAAAAGGGGCCAGACAAATCCAAATTAAACCCTGCAGCTCGTGACGACACATTGATGTCCCAAGACATGAAACAATCGTTTTTTGCGATAAACCAAACAGTATTTATATCATTTTTTTTTTTACCTCTAATACAACACAATGTCCATTGTTTTAACAATGTTTTACTACTTTTCTGGACCTTGAATGTGGTAATTTTCGTTGCTTTCTATTGAGGATAAAAAAAACTCTTGGATTTCATCAAAAATATCTTAACTTGTGTTCTGAAGATTAACAAAGGACTTACGGGTGTGGAACGACATGAGGGGAAGTAATTAATGACAGAATTCTGATTTTTGGGTGAACTAACCCTTTAAGTGTCCAAATACATTTTGGGACCACTGTATAGTGTACAGAATATGTGTGTTTTATTTGTATTCTTTGTAGATCTTGCAAATGCTTTGGCGATACACTGTACCTTTTCATATCAATATAGCACCTTTGAGTTGACTTGAAACGTTGAGCTGTCCTGTTGTATGCTCACTCCTGCTTATGCTCAAAATAACAGTACTGTCTTTTTATAGACTTTCAAGAGAGTCTCCCAGTCCACAACACTATAATAGTGGGGTCCCCAGATGGCCCAATCCTGGCACAGGTCTGGTTAAAGACCACATTTATTTACACATAACAGTCAATACTAAAAGCAGGAATTTAAATAGCTCAGTTGGAGTCTTTGACGCATTTACAATTACTTTTTCTCCTCTGTGAATTAATTGTGATTTTCTTTTGACAAGGCAATTACTGCAGTCTTTTGACAACATTTTAAGGGGAAATTCAAGACAAAGGCACTAAGACAGACAGCCAATTGCCAAGCTGAAAAACATTAAATCATGTACTGAAAGCAAAACACCTGGTGAACCGGCAAGGTTATAAACCTTTCATGAATCTGCTCTTGTTAATTATCTTCACAGCCTCTTTGTGTGTCAAGAATTTTATAACAGTAAGTATCTGACATGTTTAATACGTCTGCATTGAAGAAAAAAAAAAAATACACCCTTGTAAATATGGGTGCTTGCATCCACAATCTAAATTGTCCTTAGTGATAAATGGCTCCCCTTCCTAAGGCATGCCTCCCCACCCCACTATGAGCCCTCCTTTGTGTTCACGTGACCAAGTGGACAGCAGCACGGAATGGAAGGAATGTGATCGGATGACTGTTTACCCAACCAGCGTCATGAGGAATAGACCCCGCTTCACACACTCGCTCACACATGCACGCACCGACACATACATTAACATGCCACTTTTTTCTCATAAAACACACAGCAGAATGACTTCAGTTCTACACAGTATATATATATATATATATATATATATATATATATATATATATATATATATATATATATATATATATATATATATATATATATATATATATAGGCTGATGAAGGCTGGTGTGTCATCAGTCATAATACATGACAAAATATGGCAGTTATGTTGCTGTAAGTAAAAAAAAAAAAAAAAAATGACATATATATATATATATATATATATATATATATATATATATATATATATATATATATATATATGTCATTTTTTTTTTTTTTTAATAAATAAATATATAAATAAATATTTTTTTTACTTACAGCAACATAACTGCCATATTTTGTCATGTATTATGACTGATGACACACCAGCCTTCATCAATAAATATCATCATTTTGGACCAAACATTTTCTTTCCCAAGATTAATTCAGAGAATATTGTCCACCCATTGAAACTATCATTTACTGAACAGCAGTGACAATCTTCTTTCTGCTTCAGCAAATGTATAGAGCATACACAAAACCCAGTGGATCACGACCTCCTTTCACTGGCTACAAACGTTCACACAATGTGAATCGCTGTAGCCTACATATGGCCTTGAAGCGTTTTTTTTTTTTTTTTTTTTTTTTTTTACTTATGCAACAAAAACAGATACTGGCACAGTTTGGACATTTATATATCAGATGCTTCTTCAAATGTCCATTACACTTGCATGCACCAAAGTAATTTTTTTATTTGGATACAAAAGAGTTGGGATACTTGATTCAGACAAAGTTCTGCTGTGGTCATTCTGAATGGTGTGATAGTAAAAAGAGCAGCTATGCATTAAGCTGCAGAGACTCAAGTGGGAGCTGATGAGTTGCTGAAAAAAGCATTGTGGATGTTGATCACTGTGGGGGAAACATTTCTGGCTACGCTCAACAGCAAGTTGTCCAAAAAAAAAACAAAACAAAAAAAACAAGGGAATTGGATCAAATCTGATTACGAACAGTAGAAACCATTAATAAAAGTTCAACTTTATGTTAAAAATATTCTCCAGGCTCTTGGCTAAGAGGCCCTTGGCAGGGCTTGAATGTTCTTGGCAGTTTGTATGTAAGCAAACAAGTCAATTATCAACTAATAGAGGGAATGCAGTGATGCATTGAAGTTTGACTATATAGTTTGGTCTTGAAATAAAAAAAAAAAAAAAAAAAAAAAAAAAAAAAAAAATCACAAACCTGCTTTCACATAACTTTAAAGGGGTAGTCATTATTTACTCAATCTCATGTCATTTGAAATTGGTATAATGCTCCTTCTTCTGTGCAACAACAACAACAAAGATATGTTTGAAGAATGTTGGTAACCAAGCAGCTTTGGTGACCATTCACTTCCATTTTATTGACAAAAAAATTAGAATATTTTCTTTTGCGTTCAGCAGGAAAAAAAAAAATCATATAGGTTTAGAACGACATTGTTGACAGAATTTAATTTCTCTTTAAGACAGACAAGCAATCACTTTAATGATCATTTAAACAGGTAATACTAATTATTCCAGTTGCTCATGAAACATGTCCATTCTCCCATCGACCCATCCAGTTCCTCCCTTTGTCCTTCTTTTCATCTCCCTTTGACCCATCTGAGGTTCTATCCCTGGTCAAGCCCCATGCTGATAGATTTTGACAGCTGTTATCCAGGTCACAGTATCCCTGGAGTCCATGTGTACAAATGTTGAACTCAAATAGCCATTGCAACACCGAACACAGAGAGCTAAGCACTAGCTTCATATAGATCTGTTTGGGGATTCTTATTGGACTTATTGCAGGTGGTCAAATATTTGATACATTAATGTAACTTTTTTATCCAACAACAACTGAATCACTTTCAGGTCTTACTGCTTAAAACATTAAGTACATTACACAGATCATTGAAGAGATTTGTCAACCTTTCCTAGGGTCAACAACCTGCGGCAGACCTTTGTAAAGACTGACAGGAAGTATGATAATAAATAACTTCCTTGTATGATTTCCTTCTCCTGAAAATTATTCACCTCACCACTGACAAGCAAACCTGGCAAATGCAAAATACAAGGAGGCTTAAAACAACCACCGACACCCAACCAAGAAAAGAAAAGAAAAGAAAAGAAAAGAAAAGAAAAGAAAAGAAAAGAAAAGAAAAGAAAAGAAAAGAAAAGAAAAGAAAAGAAAAGAAAAGAAAAGAAAAGAAAAGAAAAGAAAAGGGCTAGGCTAAATAATATTAATCAACCTGAATCAACTGTCTTACTGTCAAAAGTTAGGCATAAAAGAACAAAGACATACACAATAAACCACAACAGAAAACCATAAAAATAACAAAGAGAATCAAAGAAGAAACTTCTTAACTGAAAGGTGGGCTGCATGACCTCAAGTCACCGTGAAATCAAAATTGTTTATGGAATGTTGCAGTGTTTGTTATAAATTATTTATATGTGTACATTATTTAAAAAAAAAAAAAAAAAAACATGCCCCGCAATGACATCTCTTTTCTGTTGATATGCACACTGGCGCAAGGACTGGGCAATAAGGTTTTCCAACAGCCAGACCAGTTTAAACCAGTTCCCTACAGAAAACTGGCAATTAGCAAAGGACAATGATCCAATCATTTCCTGATGGACAAAATCAAGACTCGCCCTACATTTCCTTCTCATTCAAGAAGCCGTTTCACTCAGATTTACCTCACAGCAAGGAATGAAAGACAATAGCAATTTCATGCCGACTTTAAAGGGCATTCGAACTAACAACAACCTACATCTACAAAGTAGGGCTGCACTATTTATCGCAATTAAATCGCACGCGATTTGGCAAAGGCTGCGATTATTTTATGCGCAGCTTGTCATAGCTGTACGGCTCTGGGATCAATAGTAAATGTTTCTCCATCTGAAAGCCAGAGGGCGCTCTCGCACAGAAACTCTATATAAGCCCAGAAGTAGATAACACGCGTCATTTCACTGTAGCTGAATAAACTGAAGACTGAAACGCTTTGATTGATTGAACATGACTAATAAACACACGACTGCCTTATTCTGTGTAAGAAGCAACATCATCTCACAGATGGAAAATCAACTGTCGAGTGAGTTTGGAGTAAAAACATGTTGTTCCTAGGTGTATATGACTTTCTTGTTTCTGATGAAGACAATCAGAGAAATATTAATAGATATCCTGACGTATCCGAGCTTTATACCCTGCTGCGGGGTAAGTTGTGCCTTTGGGGAGAATACGTAGGGGTAATTTGTGCCAGTCATTTCTGAAGTAAAACAGAACATTTTAATGTTATGAACTGTAATGCTATATGAAAGCAAGACAAATTCAATACAAAATTACTCATTTAAGGTTTATTTAGATATTGTCACCCTATTAAACTGTTGGAATAGGCTAAGTCATATTTTGTAGTTTTTGGGAAAACACAAAAAACTTAAATACACAAAATATGATATTTGTGAATCATTTCAGGCAAAAAGGCTTTGGCAATAGATGCCTGTTGACATACATAGAACGCTGTCTCTCAATTATAAGAATAACATAAGAACACACCACGTTCCAAATTATTATGCAAGTGACGTATCAGTAAGATTTCAGTAGAATAAACATTCAGATTTTAGTTTTTCTAAGAAAATGTTTGTTTGTTTATTTATCCATGTCTTATAACTGGTATCAGTCTCAGACAAAATAATTTGCCAGGTCTATGGAAACCCTACTTAGAGGTTGTTCCACATTATTAAGCAAGTCACAGTTTTCATGCAAAATGGGGAGGAAGAAAGATCTTTCTGATGATGAAAATACCTGTTTGCTGCTCCAACACTGGCTTTTTTTTATAGCTGCCCTTTTAATACAATTAATTTTTTTTGACAGGAACTTTCATTAATAAGCCTTTATCTGACCGAGTTCTGCTGTGCTCTAATCACTCACAAATCTTATGATAATTCGATAATCTCCATTCAGTTTTCACACAATATTAGTTGTTTTCATGCCTTTTGCACAACATTGGACCATTTCATGCTTTTCATCTTCAGAAAGTGCGTTTTATAAGTGTGTGGCATGATGGGTTTTGGTCTAAAATCAAGAATGTCACATAGTTTAACTGCTAAAATGTAAGAGTACAATGTACAATTACAAATTAATAATATGTTGAAAATAATCATACGTGGGGGTGAGTTGTGCCACTGGCACAACTTAACCCAGGCCCTCTGGCACAAATTACCCCGGACCCACAAGTTTGAAAAACTAGCATGATCCAGCAGTTAAGAGCTAACATCATGCTAACTGTTTAGACTCATTGTGTAGCCTGCTAAAGCACTAAAACATGTGTGAAATGTTTACAAACTTGTCTATAATTGTTCAGACACTACAATCAAAAAACCTTGATCATAGAAATTTTACTTTGAAAGGGAAAAAACAGTTTTTTTAGCTAAAATGTGCTTTCCTCTCATGCCATGTGTCTCTCATCTTTGGAGGATGAGTAAAATGGATGGCTTTTCAAAATTATGTGGTTATATGACCAATTTCTTCTATGGTTTTCCAGAAACAATGGGTGAAACTACTTCCCCCTGGCACAAATCACCCCACTCTCCCCTACTGTATGCTACTATAACTACCGCGACTTCAGAAGCGTCTGCTTCAGTCTACATTTTGTGCAGTTATTGAAAATCTCTTCATCCCTCTCAGGGGCATTAAACAATATAAACACTTGTTAAAAAAGAGGGAAAATGAGGTCATGAAGGGATGCTTTAATGGAAGTAATGGCAGAAGTGCTGCAGCAGTACTAGAGAAAGATTACACAGCAGATCTAGTGATGAAGCTGGAAATAAATGCCATGGAGCACAAAAGAGTAACTCTTTCCTTTCTGCAGGACAGGCTGTGTTGCACTGATGTGATGATCAAAACATGGAGAGCCCCCCCTGGACAGAGCACACACTGCAGCACTGAGTCACGGGTTTTGGAGCAGCATGCCTGTGAGACCATGTGACAGTCCCTGTAAAACATGCCCTCTGGCCTCTACACTGCTTCTACCTTTTTTGGTGGTGGTGGTGGAGGTGGAGGGGGTCTTTAAAAAAAGCTGACAACTGTACATTGATTTCTAGGAGAACACTGGAATGTTAGACAACATAATATGGAAAGCAAAACATAAGCTTAATAAGATTTTTAAAGTGGAGAGGTGCAGCCTCATAAGTGCATCAGCGTACCAGTCCTCATCTATTAACCAAGAGTTCACAGATATTTTATGTGATCTTTCTTGTGGAAAAGCAAAGATCTCCGTTTATGAATATGAAGTGGAAAAAAAGAGAGGAATAGATAACTCCAAATCACCCTCACGATTCTCCAGTATCACGTACCACAAGAACACACTTACATATAACAACATTCCTCTTCCTCTTTGTAAACCTGGCACACAGCCTCAGGGAAACCCAGCCTGAATTTGTGGGTACAAATCTTAGTGGACAGGAGGGAAGAAATAGCGATGTTATGTTCATGACTTTCAAAGTCACTGGAAAGATCAACCTGAACTCTCAGACTTACTCGACCACTCCATCTACCTTCTCAAAGTAACGTATTTGCTTACAGCATCTCTTGCGGTGAAACCTGTCAAAATACTGCGCTCCTCTGCACAGCCTGTCCATAATAGAAGTCTCAAAACATCTCTGATCTTCTTCTATTGTTATGATAAACCACAGGTGCTCAAGTCAGCATTTCAGCCGATTTTCTCATTCCAACAACACAATAACAAACCTGTACATTTCAAATGAACCCCGAAGAACCATAACTCAGGTGTGTTTAGTAATAGTTAAGACTATAGGAATGGATTTAGGTCTTTTGGAAAATCTAAAATGTCTTCACCCAGTTTTATCTAGAGATTAGATTTCACAAACTGGATTTACACCTCACTGAAATTCTCAATAATTTTTTCCTCATCAGGAAGGATTATAGGATTTTAGTTTTGAGGGGAGGCGGGGGGTTGGGCTCAGTCCCGACTTCCAACATGAGCTTATGCGTCTCAGCATAACACATCTTGCCTTAAAGGGATATTGGGCAGATTGGGTAGCATTTCATTTTGTGAATGCACTGGAAGATAAAGCGTTCGGAGGCGAGATGGGATGCAAGTCTGTAACAGCTGTGCAGGGTAGACCTTAGAACTAGAACATTGACTGAAGTCCCCTTGTAGTCAATCATTTTATCCCTTGAAACTCATCTTTGATCACCAAAATGACACATTTAAAAATTTTTCCTGTGAAAAAAAATTCTTCATGCCTTAAAATAGCTTGAATATAACTCATTTATTATACAGATTTATGAATATGCTAATTAGCCACGCCTTCACTCACTCGCACGAGCTCAGACGAGATCCACACGGGGAACTTACTGAGGTAAACGCTGCAATGGTATCGCTTTTTTACAACGTCGGACACATAATGGTAATTATATGACTAGCCGTTTGCTTGACTACATTATCAATCAGCAGATTATTTGTTTTGCTAATGTTACACAAACCATGTTCCCGTTTGCAAGTAAGACAGCTGCCTTCTAACAATCAGTAACCATAGAAACACCTTAACGTCAGTGGAAAAAGGCATATAGTTCATCATAACATACATCGTAAACCCGCTGTATTGCCAAATCTACATGACTTTTTTTTAAATCAACAGAAAATATCGGGATATATTCTCTAGTCTAGAAACTCTCCTGCTTCAGAGTGGTCATGGTTAATGATATTCTAAAGCCCGCCGGCACATTGACGTGATTGGTTACAAGGTAGTTTGTGACATCAGAAACACCAGCGATTTCAAACTGTGGGTCTTTTTTTCACTGCAGTTTTAAATAGAAAATACTCAGCAATGGTGCTGACTTATAAATTTGCACATGGTTTGTCTTAAAGCATATTAAAACACCACATAGACATAAACAACATTAAAAACTTGATTTTCACCACAGGGGGACTTTAATATGATGAACATTAAAGTTTATTCATATACTGGTGCAAAGAAAGGTATGTGGTCTATATTGGATTGTTTCTGTCAATCTTAAATCCTCCTCTAGCACAAACCAATACTTATCACAAAATCTTACTAATGTAATTTTTCCAAGGAAAAGGCATCCCTGAGGTCTCTACTCTATTGTTATGAGGAAATAATATTATTATCTTAAATACTGGGACATGGGAGCAAAAAAAAAAAAAAAAACCCTCATAGCCAACAGAGGGAACAGATTGTTACTTCATTAAACAGCAAAGTATAATCTACAGGTCTAGCATGCAAATCAGCAGGGCTCATGCATTTATCGTAATAGTGACAAATACAGATAATAGTGTATGAAGATAAAACTGTACTGTTAAAGGTAGGATAGGCAATGTTTTTCATATAAAATGTTTGTTATACTGTTTTGAAACTCCCTTCACATCCTGATAGCAATCAATAATAGAAGTGGTCTAAATATTAAATGTACATTTATCTTCTGTGGAAGTCTCAGGTCCAAAAAATGTTTGTCCAATCATTACATTCGGTCCGATAGGATGTCCTACCTGCCAATCTATGTATTTCCATACATCCTCCACGCACCCTGCTCGTGCAGATATCACACGTCATCAGTGTGTTCTGTAAGGCTATTCAGAGCTGTAGACAGACAGTCACCAAGTGCCGCAAACAAACAGCAATGACCTTTTATAGTTCCTCCTGAACCAAAACAACAAGCTTATGCTGCTTTCACATCATGTCTTACTTGTTGTAATTAAGAGATGGCAACCCATGATGTTCTACTCGGAGCCATTCACGTCCTCGGACTCGGAACTGTGCATTTCTATAGCAACATTACCAATGGCAAAATGAAGCTGCAGCAGTCACAAGATGCATCCCAATTCAGCCAAGACGCATTAGCGTTTACACGCGTTTCAAATGCATCGCTTGTGATCACTTACATTCGAATTTCGTCAAGACCCTCCCCTCTTATTTCAAGACACATCGCTTTCGGTGCATAAATACTACTTAATGAACAAACCCGTTTTACGTGGCTTATGCAAATTAACCTAATATAATATGTAAGGGATAATGTACATCCAGCCAGTTGTTATCTCAGAATAAACCCAGACAGGGTGATCTTGCATCAGCCTGAAGGGGTTTATTCTGAGATAACAACCAGCTGGATGTACATTATCCCGCTTATTACACGGATACTTTGAATAATTATACACGGCTAAGTGAATAATTATACACAAAATATTGATCTGAGTCTAAATATTTTATTAGCAAAAGCTTACAAAGCTTCAGTGGAGAGAGCAGTTGCTGGCGTGGCAAGTTCAAACTAGACAGACATTTAAGGAATACGGTACAGTCACACCACTTATTAAACAGCATTTCACCACATAAATAATTATGGGGATACGAGATATTGATCTGAGATTAAAATGTTTTAAAATCGTACCCGTTTGTTAAATAATCCAACAGTGTACAAAACAATAGTCGCAAAATGTCAGCAGCTGCATTTGTATGAAACGAGAGAGTCCACAATACTGGATGACATAATTAAATAACTGTACTCAAAATATTGATTTTAATGAGTTGTAATAGTTTATTAGCTCACCAAACGCAAAGCTTAGATAAAGAAAAAACGTTCCTAGCAAGCATATATAGTGCTGCTGACTTAATCCGGATAAGCCTGTGTTATCTGTTTTCAGCGGTTGTTATCGGGGAATAACATATTGCTGGATGGTGTGATTGACCAATCAGAATCAAGTATTCCACAGAGTTGTGTAATATAATATAATGTAATATTATTCTTTTTATGTGCACTAACTCCCGTAAATAAGTTTTTACAAGATGGGATGTCTGACTGGTACAAGGTGGTACAAGTCAAAGCTCTTTAAATTGTTTACGTTCATTATTATTGTAATGTGCTTTGAGACATAAGGTAATTTAACACCCTCTCGTGACGCTTTACAGACTCTGCTCTGGCTGTGAGCGTTCATGTGTTTTGGAGGAAGCTTGGCTTTGGAGACACTCTGAAGGGAGGGTGGGATATTATGCTTTCAAGGTTAGCTTGCTATTAATAATAATAATAATAATAAACTTTATTTTCTATAGCGCCTTTAAAAGTAGCATCTCAAAGCACTTCACAAGAATTAAATAAAATAAAACACAAAACAAACAATACATTAATGAAAGTTAAAGCTGCAGTCCGCGATTTTTCCTCTTTGTCGCCATCTCTCATTTGAAACCTGCAATTGCAGTCATATGCGGAACAGTTATCTGTATGTGCGTTGTGCCTCGGCACAGCTCGTCAGCGCGGATGAATCTAATGCTTGCTGTCAATCACTACACCGGTGTGGATACTGTACTTCAGAATCACAGATTCTACGTCTTGAAAGTATGACCATTATAAGAATTTTCACTGGAAAATATCATCTGAACAAGTAAGTAACATTTCTGCCACTTTTGTTCTGACCAACTGAGGAAAAAGGCATTAGGCCTACAATAAATTGCGCTGCCAATGATGATTAAATCTAACGATCGCTTAGCTCGAATCATGCTAAACCGTGCAAATTATTATTACTGTTATACTTTGTTCTCAAATCGTTAATGTTAACAACATCAGCATTACTATGGCTATGTGTATATTAGCGTTACCTGTAGATTTCAATTTCTGTAGCCACTCCACAGTCCAAAGTCTTTTGCTTTTTGACTACGGGTGAATCTCCAGTTGTCACTGATGATTGTCTTTCTGGATTACAATCCGCCATCAAAATGATAAGTTTAATTATTTCAGCTGCTGTGAGAAAGGGCTATAAATGATCCGCTACCAACATCCTCACGTGATAAAACCGACTAGCCTGGACTCCTTCTTTCTGTTTACAGACGTGACGTAATGACGCACAGACGAACTGCTGCATGCTCAAATTTCCCACGGAAATCCATCATGTCGCTCTTATTATAAAACATTATTACAAGCTTACCGTTGTGAATCGAGACAAGATAAAGAGATAGTTTTGAACACTGGCTGGTTATGTACTTGCTCAAAAATTGATTTTGGATCATTTTTAATCAAAAACAGTTACGGACTGCAGCTTTAAATACAAACCAAAAAAATAAATAAAAATAAAAACATACTATCAAAAAACTTCAAAAAGTAAAAAGAAAAGTATGACCATTACAAAAATAATCAGGTAAAAGCTACCCTAAAAATAAATAAATAAAGGTTTTAGGGGAAGATTAAAAACACTTATTCTGCTAAACACTTATTCTGCTTGCCTAATCTCAGCAGGCAGAGAGTTCCAAAGTTTTGGAGCATTTAAAGAAAAGGCCCCATCACCCATAGATTAGTCTCAGCCATAGACGTCACGCCTACAGACCGTTGGCTGAACATCTGATGCATATGGCACACAAAATGGGAAACACTTCAGCAGTTTCAAAGTCATCATCTGTTAAATTCTAGAGGACTTCCTGGATAATAATAATGAGCGCTTACCAGTATCAAAAGCATGTGAAGTTTGCGGCGCCACTGTTGTAGTAAACTTGCACAACGTTCTTGAATGAATAATTTATTAGATGCATGCCGGTCTGTTATTGTACTTCTCATTTTCACACCCCTAAACATGACGCAGAACAAACAAACTGTGATTCGTTGCTTTACACGTTGGTCGGACGCTGTCTTGGGTGATCCTTGGCCAATGAAAGCTGCAATGAAGACTAACTTGTTATAGTCAATCCGAAATTGCCTACCCTACCTTTAAGGTTAATGTTTCAAAAGAAATCTGTCAAAACAATTCTGGAAGAAAATCACAAGTTGTATTTAGAATTTTCTAATAAATAAATAAATAAATAATATTAAATTTTAAAAAAAAAACTGAAGTACTTTAATGAAAACAAAACCACCCTACAGCAGGTCTGCACAGCGGTCTAGAGCAAGCATTTTTAATGCAATTGATCACTAGTAGGTCCCGCCCCGCTGTAAATAATCTATCCACTACAGCACTGGCACTAAAATCGTTAACGGAGCTCAAAGATGACACAGTGTTTTGACCGCTGTGGTTGCTGTTTATACTTCCCAGTGGACATTGGAGAGACAAGGGCATCGCTGGATGCCAAGAGGTGCCCATGTGTTTCAGTGCACTTCTTTGTTATGTAAATAAGGTGTATAGTCTTTGGATAAGTCGCCCTGACCATTCCCCACCCCTTTTTCCTCCAGCGCCTGTGACTGAATTCAAGTCGCTGATTCCTGCCCGAAGCTCCTGCACTGAGCAGCACTCACCCTTCACGAGCCATAACAACACTCCTACTGCCTTTGATCTCTCCAATTTCATTACATACCATCCAGTGTGATAAATATATGCCATAAAATTACAAAAAAGTGTGGGTGGTCTACACAACAAGCATCAAAGCCTTTTGTAAACTCATAAATTAAATAATGATTTGATTTAAATGTAAGAATAAGCTAGATAATAACAAGCTTGTGCCAGTAATTTTCCGCTTACCCAAGTCACCATCTCTCTATTTTAAAAAAGGGTGCGATTTACACAATGCCTTTCAGCGGGGTCAATTTTGGGGGGTGGGGGTATTTTGGCCCAGTCCCCCTAGTGGGTGACAAAGGCACCACAAGCTACAAAATGCCTATTTATTTTCATGTGTTACCATTTTGGCACACTTAGGGAATGTGGGCAAAAATGCAGAATGCATAAGCAATGTATGTATATGGAGAATATATATATATTTTATGGTTTAAGTTGTAGTACACAGAAATAAAAAAAGTGTAAAGACAATTAAAAGACACTGTGAAGCATAGAAAGAAGACTGCCTTCTCCTCCACCTGACCTGTTCAACTCCCTGTCATCTTGTAATGTGTGAAAGGCACTTTAGTCGTTTAAAAACAACAAACAGAACATCCTACTCGTTTTCTAGTTCAAACTTGTAGTCGTTTGAACTTTTACATATACATTTGTTACAATTTAGTTAAACAATCTGAGGAATTATGACTTAGGCTAATGTGTGCGGTTTCTTAAGTTGTTTTTTTCAGCGTCAAGACAAACATGCTGCTTCAACAAATGGTCATTTTAGCAGATTAGTTTCATATTTTCAACTCAAGGACACTCAGGGTAAATATGTGAGTTAATGGGTTGCAACGTTTAAGTAATTACGTGGACTGATAATATGGATTTTTTAAGGCCCCCTCCCCTCCCTAATTTTGACGTCCATTGGTGGTCTTCTAAATAAGTCCAAATAAGGAATTCAAACAAACCCCTTTAAAGTCAAAAATTTCTTTTACCAGTTTTACTTTTAATTAATGATGACTATGAACCTGTACATTCCGAAACTAGAGCCCCCCCTATTACATATCCGCCCCTCTGAGCAAATATTGCCTTGCCTTTATGTATCTGCATCCATTTGTTTTATTTTTAATATCGTTTCAGTATGCTGTAGGACTACTATTACATCAAATTAACCAAACGGTTATTGAACGCATAATATGTTTTACAAAAGTGAAGTTTGGATGTGACAAAAAAGTTTAATCCACAAATAAATATTGTAGGCTACTTCAGCGTAAATAGGCTGCCTGTTTGCGTAAAGTAAATAAAAAATAAAATAAAAAAAAGGAATAACGTTACGTGAAAAAAGTAAAAGCTCCACAACGCTGCAACAAGCAAGGTGCACGATTTCTCTCTCCAGCCCATCTACTAACATATCCTGACAGATACAAAGAAATACATAGATATAGGCTACGAGACACACACACACAACTTAAAAGACATTGGACGGGGAAACACCGGCTATTAGATTTAGCTTGTATTACCTTGCACGGATAATCCACAGTAACCCAGAGAAAGTAGACAGAAGAACCAGATATTCTCCACCGCCATGTACAGCGTTTGATTTCCAGCAGCGGGGTAAAGCAAGTGTGCTTTATATGACCGCTACAATCTACATGCATATAATGGAATTCGGGGAATAATCTCTTAAGGTATAATTAGTTTCGCGTAATTTCATGTATTTCCCTGTCGCGCGCTCCCCCCACCTATAACATAACGTGGTTGTTTAGTCGGGGAAGAGTCGTCGTGTCTCTCGGCGCCTCATCGCCATGTTGTGTCCAAATGTTAAGTGTGTGAGAGTGTGTTAGCTCTCTTTACACACACACACACACACACACAGTGAGTCCCGCTTTAGGTGTCCACTGGAGCTGCATGAAACGCTGCCAGTATCCTCACACACCCCCTTCCCGTGTACACGGGTGCACGCTAGCTTCTCTGAACGCGCTGCGCCAAATACACGACACAACAATGTAAAATGAACATACACTGATTTATTTAGAGCCTCGTATTTCGCTTGTAGCAGTGAGAAAAACACCCTTATCTAATACGATGTGCTGATATGTTCCTAAGATAGCACTTCCGAGTGTGCTATAAAGTCAGATGTGTTCTAGGCTATTTGCATTAACTGTAATTTCAATATTACACAGGTGATTCCATGTGCCACTATAAATCACAACAGAATCTATCAATCCGATAACATTCACTTGCTCATTGATATGCGAATCATAGATTCACTATAGCTAGTCTGCAACACACACAGCTGGGGTTGCAGGACCCTCTGCCATGACCTTCAAATGGGCTGAGAGAGAATTCTTCTCTCCTGGTGTCTGAGGGGGCGAGAGATCACATGTGCATCCGTGTCATGTGCTCCTACAGCCTGAGGATCCCACTCCGCCTGTCCACTGAGACAGCCATGTGCACGGGACCCCTACTGTCTACACAAACAACTAATGGGGTCAGCTCAATCATAGACTCATAGAACACAGCACCAAGATTCTTTTACAAGTAAACCAATCTATCTATATATCTGAAAGAAGAGAATGTTTATACTCTTCGCACATCACAAAACCAAACACTGAAAGATACCAGGTATTAATGATGTTATCATATACACCAAATGGCAACATTTTGAGGAAGAGGGTCCAGCCTTGTGTATTTACAGAGCATATTAGAGAAAATAATGGGAGATTATTTATTCATTGCCCATGGAAATATGTTTAATGGTAAAGACCTTAATATTTCATAGTGTATGTGTATGTGGATTCTGCCGTGGGCAAGTCATGTTGAGAATGGGCTGAGAAATTTTATCTCTCCCAAGTCCCAACTGCAAAACGAAGGGCTTCCTGGGGGTAACTGTATCCAAACCGCAGAGGGAATGAAACAGATCAAACAACGGGGATGTCCCTCCTGCAGCTGCTGTCTTTCCAAACAGCACCGCTCCTGTAAGCAGAGTGTATTCACTCCGTAAATATCTCCTGCCTCTCTGTGCTGTTGTGACTCTATTGCTCCACTTCCACCACATCAAAGGCACTTTTGTCATGGCATAATGGAGTGATTGTAAGCTTGTTGTTTTAAGGGTAGGCTGCTTTTGCTTCAAAACAAAAACAAATAAAAAGAATGATTATATGCACTTGTTGCAGACACAAAGATTCAGCCCAAAACACAAATATTCTGTGTACACCTCTCGAACATCCACTCAAATGAGTTAATTTGGGGTTATAAAGCTCATTTAGTGTTATGAATGAAAGCTCCCTCAAGAGGCCTGAGGACATGCAGTTAATCAGTTTTGCTGATCTCATAAAACTTTGTATTTGTTAAGCCGATATAGAATTAGGCTATGATATATTTTAGATCTAGTCTCAAGATGCAAAAGAAAGCAAGCAATCAGATGCCTTTGAAGAAGTCAGACGAAGGGCCCTAATGTCGTTCATTGCATGATTCAGTGAATGAATGAGATGAACTTTTCATCCTTGAAACGACACATGCCAATGAATTTAAAGCCAAAGCATTTTCGAAGTGGGTAGGTATTCATCATTGAACTCTTTAGCTAAACATCTAAATGAGAAAATCAATACAGTATTTTTTTACAGACTGAAAGACTCAATATTTGACAGGACATGAAGTGAAAAAGCTGTAGAAGTGTGTTTCATTTGAAAAATACAATTTTTACCCTTTTTGCAGGTTTTGGGTGCAGTGCACAAAATAAGGACATGGATTGCACTTTTATATAAGAATAAATCAAATCAAATCAAATAGAATAAATAAAGATTTTAATATTATTCAAAGTCAGGGAATATAATGCCTCGCTTCGAGTTTTTTCCCCCTGGACAAAATTACCTATCATGTATTTAAAGTGAACCACAGTAGAGCCAATCCCCAAATATGATGGTGTTGTAAATAACTGCCCTGCCCAGTTACTACCCCGCTCTTCTGTCATTGTAAGGGCACCAAATGTATGCTTGGCACAGTCAGCATGTCACCATGGTTACTGAGACTCAGGAGTATAGGCATAGGACAAAAAGCTCAATGGTACAATTGGTGGTCCAGTGCCACTTGGATACGCTGGCATGCGGCCCAGAGAGGGAGTAGAGAGGTATGTTGGCTACTACTGTACGAATGGGGTGGCACCCAAACAGTAGCCTGAAATTCACAATATATTGAAGGTCTGGTTTTGCTTGGCTTATTTTCCTGGACTCCAAAAAAAGTTTTAGCAAGAACCACTGATGTGGCTAAAAATATGATTCTTGTTGGCTTGAATGATATCCAACTCTCTCTAGCTCTCTCTCTCTCTCTTTTTTCCCTGGGAACAAGCAATTGCTTGTTATTATTTATACTAACATTTCCTCACTTAGAAGCTGAGGCATATTTGAAGTTTATGGGAAAGACTTTGCAAGAAACAATGAATATTGCATTTTATACGACAGTGTCAGTCATTGAATCTGATTGGCTGAGCAGTCTTCCAAGACCGCTGATATTTAGTCCTAAAGCAATGGGGCTTTTTTTTCACTCTGCTTGTCTAATATTTGTATCGTCAGTGTATGTTTTAGAGGTGGGGATTATCAGTAGGTTTCTGCAGGTTAAATCTGTAGTAAAATAGCAAAATGTCCACCTAGCCCAGTGGTTCTCAACCAAGGGCCCAGGGGAAACTAGGTGCCCTCAGCAAACTTTCAAGGGGGTTTCAGGATGACTTGAAATTTAACTTTTTTATTAATATTGTTGGGGAACGAACAGTTTTAGGACCCTTGAGACCAGATATGTTGAATAAAGACCCGGAGTCAAAGTTTTAAAAAAATAAATTGAAGAAAAATTTCATGAAGAATAGTTTGCAGTTTCATCAGCAGAAGCCAGCTTCAAGTCTCCCAAGGAGTTCGTAGGCCGCTCTGCGTACATTCACATTTCCACAACAATTATACTCTAACAGAGTCTACTAACTACGTCATTACTTCAGGTTGAATGATTCTGATTGGCTAAGAAAAATAGACAAGATTAGAAATTTTTCCACACGTGGACAGATAGTAAGAAGCATATCTCCCTTCGTCGCGGTGATGACGAGGGGGACCCTGGATTTAGGTACCGGATGTCCTTTTGGGGTCATGATGTGGCGTCTGCTAGTCTCAAGCAGAATGCCAGTTGTCCAGTACAAAGGGACCTGCACAAAACTCTTAGCACACATACACAGAGACACATGATTCACAGCTTCTTCAAGGCTGAAGTTGATCTGAGATCTGCTCTGAGCAGGAAACTTTCCCCAAAACATACTGATAACATGTTCTTTTCTCTCAGTGAGAGGTACAGAGGAAAACAGATGCTTTAACATACATTGAAGAAGTCATTCAAATATTTTAACAGAAATATAAATGTTGATTAATAACTTAAAAGATATATATTGAAGCGGCAGTGGATTCCAGAATCCACCCCTTCAGTCCCCTCTTAAAAGGCCAATGTGAAGTCTTAAACACCACATCTGGTCTTAACAAATTAGGCCGCTTCAAAATTTAACGTTGCTCACCCATGCTCCCCTGGCAGGTCACAATTGTATAAAATAGACAATAGGTTTTCCCTCTAAAGGCTTAACTAGAACAGAATTTTCTACAGAGCACATAGTGCATTATTGACCTTCAGTCCTTACACATAGTCGTCTTTACATCAATCTTTGTGATTTGGTTTATCATCAAATTCCTTGACTACAAAGCAAATACATATTTATTCTCTGGAAGCCGGGCTAAATGAGCAAGCACTGTTACTGCATTCCTGGCATGGGCCAGACCCTCAGTCACTCCTCAGATACTAAATACAGACATTGCCTGTAATCATAAACACCAGGATCTATACACTGGTTTTTAGAAAAATATAATTTCCAATTCATTATATATTACAAGGTGATGGATCATAAATCCACTCCTTTCACTATACCTTTATAGATAATTTTTAATATTAAAAACAAAATTGTGGTCTAATTCAAAATGAACAACAAAAAATAAATAAGACCATCATAATCCATCTAAGTATTATAAGTTTCTTAAATCATTGTTCAGTTTACAGACATAGCATGTACCACCTTAATTGAAGAACATCTTTTAAATCTCTTTTTTTTTTTAAACACCTTTAAAAATAGAAATAAAAGAAAACATTTACATGACCGTTTCAATTATCATTTTCAATAAAACATAGAATTGTTACTTTTACTTAATAATCCTTTTGTTAAGATTTCTTTTCACAACAGATCCATTATAGCCCACAAAAAATAAATAAATAAATAAATAAAATAAACAATATAAATAAAAAATAAACCTTTGAATTTTAAAACATTTCGTTAAAAACTTTTCATCAAAATGACATAATCATCAAAACATATAAATTTAGTTAGAGTAACAATTTCTTTGTCTTGACTGATATCTTTATCATGACATTGACTGTTAATAATACTCAATACCTAATTATTATTAATCTGAAACTCAATTTTCACAACATTTCACAGTACTCAGTCCATGTCAGCAGTACAGCATTTGAAATCAAATAATTAAGACTTCCTTTAACGTCAGTTTTAAACTCAAGTTTCTTGTCAATTATAACTGCATAGGCTGACCAAAATCTTAATGACCAAAATCTTAACCCTCTTCTTTGGCAGGGATCTTTTTCATTATCACTCACTGCACCAAAATTGTCAAACAAAAACACAAACGGACAGATTTTCTTCCATAACACTTATAAATTATACAAATTTGTACTATAAGACATTATCAATTTCTTTAAAGCTGTTTTTGAAACAGTTTCTCTCTCTCTTTTTTTTTTTTTTTTTTTTTCACAATAATTTAAACTGCTTATAATTTTGTCACATCCTATCAAATTGTTAGTCTGCAGATCTAAAAATATATTATCGTTACTGTCTCAGTCCCACTTATCTCTACTGTGTTTCAGAAACCAAAGTATTATTTTTCTCAAATCTCAACCCCTAGGTTACACGGACAGCCTTATAGCTTCTTTCACCTTCAACCCTTATTACATAAATTATATTTCTCTAGGCATCTAATGTCATGCATCAATTTAATGGATGAAAAATAAAACTTTTATCAGTTATATTCACTCCTCCTTTGTTTGCCCACTGGCCTTCCATAAATTTGAGGGGTTTCTCTGGATAATTTACTAGTGACTTAGCCAATGTGTCACTTTGTCTCTGCCGTCAAAGCTTATAACATTTACGCTTATCATTCTGATCAAACAAATAAGACAGTGTTTAAATTTAGACCCTCAGTTGAATTCAGACAAGGGTTTTTAACCCATGGACGGCAATCTTCAATTACACAATTCCAATTTATATAAATGTTCTTAAAAATGCTAATCCAGAGAATAATTAAAATCAACATCATACATGACAAAAGTCATAATTACCATTAGCAGACAGAGCTGGATATCCAATCCACTTAAAGCTTGTCCCATGTTCTGTATCGTCTTTTCATAAGATTCAATCCGAAATATCGGCTTGTCAAAATTTGTCATTTCATGATAAAACACTCATTCCAGAGGTTAATGACATACACACGCTGAGGACAGATTATTTCCCCAAACTAACACATACAAAACATAAAGTTCAGTCAGCCTCACACACACTAGACACATGAATATGAACCGCTCATTGTCAATGTTAGCTTTTTGTTTTAATTCTAAAAACACATTTAAATTTCCCATTTTCCTGTAGGTTTATTCTTATTCAGTCTCAAAACATCTCTGTTCATTTTAATTCTTTTTCACAAAAGTCAGCTGGGTTGTTTTGGTTCTAGTCTCATTGCTTTGTTTTGTTTAAACTTTAGCAGACTGATAACAGACAGACAGAGTGTCCTTGCCTCTACCCCAGCCGTCTCTCTCTCTCTTACTGCACAAATAATCAATTCAGCAGCCTCAAAAGTCTGTAACTTAGACAGAATTTAATATTAAATTATTATATGGAAACCTTGGTCATTCACAGGTTAAAATGTACTTTTTTTTTTACTTCCAAATAAAAGCCATTACCATCATCTAAAATGTTATGCTAGTAGCCATTTTTGAGGTTATCTTTAGTTTAAATGCTGAATGCACTTATCTGTCTCTTGACTCTTCAAAATCAGTCTTTATCTTTAACCACCACCATGTCTACGAATTATTCTCTGCCATGTCCAATGACCTGCAGGAGTAAAAACTATAATACAGACACATTAGTTCAAAATCAACACAGCCTCATGAATTCAGGGATTCACAGTACTGTTGAATCTAAAACTTCTATACAGTTCTTGCCAATAGGGCAACCAACATCATGTTAATTTTACTCTGGTCTCCCCAGAAATTACGGACAATCACCTCATGATCTCAGTCGGCTCTTGAAAGCTCATTCCCATCAGCTCTTTATCAATAATCTTCTTCTCCTCAGGGTCTTGTCCCCTGGCATAGTTGTGGACTTGTCACAATGAAAAACAAGCCATCTTAGGAATGCGGTTTTTGGTGAGTGGTATAGAGGAACATTTTTGGGGCAGACTGCTGTACCTCTGACAGCTCCCCCCTTTTGATGCTGCTGGCCTCACAGACATCCGCTCCACTCTCATACCCATCTCACATAACACCTCCCATCAGGGTAGGTGCCCAGTGGCGGCGTGACCCCCTGCCTTAGGTTGTCCTCGTCTGGCCATAGAGGATCTTACCCGTCTTTGAGAAATCACCTCGTGCACACTGGTACCCGCTCTTTCCCATTCCAGATCTTTGACAGTTTTCTTCACCAAAATCAGGTGTTTTCTGGAGCTTAGGGAAGTTGCATTCAAGATCCACCAGAGCCATTGGACTGCCTAATAGTGTTAAAACATGGAGACAGGTTAATGACAGCAGTATTTAATCACTAAAATCATTAGACTGCATTCTCTCAGCAGTAACATATTAGTGCTGAGATTATACTCAGTGAATTTAATTCTCACTGTCCATTCAGTGTAATGTTCTGTCACATCTGTAACTGGAGCCATCGGCCCTGCACATGGTGGTGACAAAGATCAGACAAAAAGTTACTGGTCATAGAAAAAAAATTCATCAAAATAGTCACATTCAAGGTTTGTATTACCATTTTAAAGACATCTTTACTCTCATTGAGTGTAAAAGTTTTACTTTGACACATTTAACAACAAATGGCCCTCTTTATGGCAATCATTTCTTTTAACATCTCTGTGTCCATGATTTTCAACTTAGACACTGTGCTTCACTATAAACAGCTTGTTATCACTTATGACACAAGCTCAGATAGCAGCATTTATCTGACTTTGAGTGAGAGAGAGACTCTGAGGATTTCAGGACTGGTACACTGCCTTTTTATAACTTTTAACATCAAACTTTACCTATTTCTTGTAACTCTGGCCCAACTTAAGACTTTGCCAGAATTGACATCTGTTTTCAAATAAACATTATTTTTATATTTGTCTTTCACCCATATATCAAGGAACTGAGACATTACAAACTTCCGATCAGGTTGAGTCTCTGTGACAATGGCAGTCTCATTTTTGCCATTTAAACCTTCTGTCACTTTGACCATCAAAAATCAAACATTTAGAACTTAGAAGTCCTACATTATTTAGTTATTCACATTCACGGTAGTGATGTGTTAATCACAAGATAACATACTTGAGACTGTTCAAACATTTCTCCATAAAGTGAAACATTCTTTCAGAACATTCAATCATCCCTATTTTCATCCTCTACTTACTTTTTATATATTTTTGTAAATCACGTTTTAGATTTATTTTCAGTAATTTTATATTAACCTGTTTTTGTCCAAAACTTATTATTATAGTTTTCCCTTCAAAAGAAATTCCTTTTGACCTTATTGTTATCTCTTGTTCTTTCTCAGTTTCACAAGCTCTCAGACAGAGTGGAAGTCTCTTTTTTGTTTCTTTCTTTCTTTTGTTTACAAAATTTGTGGCTATGGCCAAGTTTCCCACACTTGTGGCATTTTAACGGATGTTTACGGCATGAACGAGCCAAATGCCCTTTCCTACCACACTGGTAACATTCTATGTTATTTTGTAGATTTGTTTTGGCTTCAACCACAGCAGCAGATACTTCGCCTATATTTTGATCCTTATTAGCTTGTAAACGGCTCCAGCATACAGCACACCATTGAAGCAGGCATTCCCAGTTTGGAATGTGAACAGAGCCACTGATAACCAGTTCTCTGTTCTCTGTATACTTTGGACAATCCTCCTGTGGCAGATTCAATCACAATAGCCGAATCATAATCTTCATCATTATCATTGGCAGCACAGTAATTTTCATAAGCTGCTCGGAAACGCTCAACATATTCTAAAGGGCTTTCACCAGGTTTTTGTTTGACTTGCGTTACACTTGTCCAGGGAAAGGATCCCCGACCCAAATTTTATTTTACTTGTCTTTTATAGTCACTGTAAGCCATGCAATATTGTCCCCAAGTTACTGGGGCCCTAGGGCCAAACTCAATTCCCTGAACTCTACGTAATTTACTTGAGGGAACCAGACTTTCTACCAGAACCTGTACATCAGCTATGCCCAAATTTTGTTGCCTAGCAACTGCTTCTATTTTATCCCACAAGACTTTGTTTGGGTTAAACTATTTAAAAGGTTCCAATCCTGCAAGCAAACTGTTTTTTCTCAGAGGCTGAGAGTCTAGTCCACTCTCCGAGCTCAAAAGCGGCTCCCACCTCTATGTTTCTGTCAACATTGTCAGAACGTCTGACTGGAGCAGCTGAGACAGTCCCCCTGGAAGTGACCACATTCAGTTCCATGGGGGTCAGACGGAGATTTCTGACTTCGGGACCTGAGTAAGGTTTTGCTTGCATGGTAGGAAGCTCTGGGGTTTCTGCATAAGTGTGAAGGGTATTTGCAGCAGCAACATTCAATAAACTGCACATCTCAGTGTAAGGGCAAACTACTTCAAGTCCTTTACTCCAACTACTCAGATCAAACCCTACATCAATTCCTGTGATTTCACATATTTTATCACGTTGGGCAGTCAGACTGTACCATCCCTCAGTTACGTCTGGGATTTTCTTTTCAAGAGTTAAAGGTACACCACCCATTTTACAAATCCAAGAATAAGCACAAACAGCAAGAAATTTAAATCTTTCAGGCTCTTTCTTGGTCTGTAGCCAGTCAAGTTGTTGAACAACATTCCAATCAGAATCAAAGTCCTGACTAACCATTTTATTGATTAGCTCTGCATATTTCTTTGAAGTGAGAGCCTCAGAGCAAAGCTGCTTACAGCGTTTACTCCCTTCTGTGTCATCTGTATCAGGACTGATCAAGTTACTCCATTTGTCAGCCATATCTTTGTAAAAGTTAATACTCACCTGAACAGATGGAGGCGGCGATCTTTAAACAACACAGCTTTGGATTCTGCTTGATGAAACTGCAAAGTATACTCCAAAATCACAGTTACTTACTGGTCCAATCCAATTAGGGTCATAAAGTTTTTACTTTTCTCGGAATCGTTCTAGATGCATCCCAGGCAAACAAGAAACCCTATCTCTATTTAATTTTTATTTTGTAATTAACTAATAACTTACTCCCTAACTGTCTGAATCACTAAGCTCGGGGGTCCCCCTATCTGATGTGGAAGAGACAGAGTTAGGTTCACGGTGCCACTGGAGCCTCCAAATCCAGTGCCTTACACTCCCTGTAGGGGTACCTCTGTACACCACGCCGTGTCTCATCACTTTGTGTCCCTGTATTGGAGTGCGTCCGATGCGCTGCCTGCCGTCACATGGCTTCAGCGACTTCTTATACTACCAAATTCAATGATATCATATCATAAAGCTAGTATAATTAGTGTACCTCCCCGGCCTCCAAATCCGGTTCTACGGTACTCCTCACTCACGTCTGAGTGAAGCTTTGCCGTTCTCCTGCCCCAATCTCTTCCACTCAGACAGCCCTAACCAAATAATAAAACAACTTCCTACCTTGTTTGTTGCTTAGCCAGGGATGTCACCGAAGAATGATTGCCCCGCTCAATCTCCACCATAAAACTGTTGGGGAACGAACAGTTTTAGGACCCTTGAGACCAGATATGTTGAATAAAGACCCGGAGTCAAAGTTTTAAAAAAATAAATTGAAGAAAAATTTAATGAAGAATAGTTTGCAGTTTCATCAGCAGAAGCCAGCTTCAAGTCTCCCAAGGAGTTCGTAGGCCGCTCTGCGTACATTCACATTTCCACAACAATTATACTCTAACAGAGTCTACTAACTACGTCATTACTTCAGGTTGAATGATTCTGATTGGCTAAGAAAAATAGACAAGATTAGAAATTTTTCCACACGTGGACAGATAGTAAGAAGCATATCTCCCTTCGTCGCGGTGATGACGAGGGGGACCCTGGATTTAGGTACCGGATGTCCTTTTGGGGTCATGATGTGGCGTCTGCTAGTCTCAAGCAGAATGCCAGTTGTCCAGTACAAAGGGACCTGCACAAAACTCTTAGCACACATACACAGAGACACATGATTCACAGCTTCTTCAAGGCTGAAGTTGATCTGAGATCTGCTCTGAGCAGGAAACTTTCCCCAAAACATACTGATAACATGTTCTTTTCTCTCAGTGAGAGGTACAGAGGAAAACAGATGCTTTAACATACATTGAAGAAGTCATTCAAATATTTTAACAGAAATATAAATGTTGATTAATAACTTAAAAGATATATATTGAAGCGGCAGTGGATTCCAGAATCCACCCCTTCAATATCTTAAAATATTAGAACTCTAATCTAAATTAAAATTCTAAAAAATATATATATAAGATCAAGATATAAACAGAAATAATCATAATCTGCCCCATATTTCTTCTGGAATCATGATGTTTTAATGGATTGTGGTTAATTCATTTAAAGGGTTAGTTCACCCAAAAATGAAAATTATGTCATTAATGACTCACCCTCATGTCGTTCCAAACCTGTAAGACCTCCGTTCATCTTCGGAACACAAGTTAAGATATTTTACATTCAGTTCGAGAGCTTTCTGTCCCTCCATTGAAAACGTATGTACGGTATACTGTCCATGTCCAGAAAAGACAATAATCGCGTCACTGTCCGGAGCAGAAGGGGGCGGTAATGCACCAATAAGCTGGATGCCAACCGCCGTAAAACAGGAAAGAAGAAGAAGCAGCAGCATCACTGTGGAGTGAAAGCGGATATACAACAGACCCAGAAGATAATACAATGCTGAATAAATTCGTAGTTTTTGTTATTTTTGGACCAAAATGTATTTTAGATGCTTCAAAAACTTCTAACTAACCCACTGATGTCACATGGACTACTTTGATGATGTTTTTATTACCTTTCTGGACATGGACAGTCTACCGTACATACACTTTCAATGGAGGGACAGAAAGCTCTCGAACTGAATATAAAATACCTTAAACCGTGTTCCGAAGATGAACGGACATGAGGGTGAGTCATTAATGACATAATTTTAATTTTTGGGTGAACTAACCCTTTAATGTATGGACACTCCCAGTTTCTGTTAATACAAAGTTTGAAAACAAGCAGGATTTTCATAATTGCAGCAGAAATACTGGAAATATAGGCCTATAACCTATAAGGAAGCTCTTCGAGTCAAAAAGGTTGAGAACCACTCACCTAAATGATTCCTGATTCAGGAATGAAACACTACTGCGTGTTAATTCTGCTGTGGCTTCATTTGGAATGATTTCAGAGCAAAAATAAACAAAGTAACTGACATTATTATCTAAATGTAAAGGAGCTGTCACATTTAACGTTGTTTGGTGAATTGTTATCAACTCTTCATTATGTATCCACACGATTGGGAATTTTGCATGGGAGCGGAAGATGCAGATTTCTCAACAGGACTAACAGAAAGTTGCTTGTGAAACAGTTATGTTCTGTTTTATTATCTTGGTGTTTTGGTTTCCCGGTTTGCCTACCTGTGTTCCCTATTAGTTTCCCTAGTTGTTAAGTTCCCACACCTGTTTTGTTTGACATTGATTACTCTCTTCATGTATTTAAGTCCTGTGTTTCCTTAGTTCTTTTTTTTTTTTTGGTCATGTATCATCAATGTTAATGTGGTTGTGTTTACACTATCTCCTGTGATCTCCTTAGTGTTCTGTTCTGGATATATTAAAGACTGTATTTGTTCCCTACTCCTTTCGTCATGTGCTTCACCACAACCAACCGTTTTGAAAGTGACAATTCTTTGCAAGTTGAGTTTTATACATAGCTATATTATTGACGATAATAAAACCTTTTTGTTCAAGAATCTTTGCAGAAATTTCACTAATGTGACCACACCTTAAGTCATCCTATATTAACTCCTTGCTTATTGAGTTATTGTATAAAAGAAATAACACTTGCTCAGTCGTGCCAGGTCTGAAAATCACCTGAGGAATGAGGTCGGTATTTAGAACAACAGAACTTTGATCACTCTGATTGGCATAAAGACACAAAAGACCAACTCTTAACCTGTTTAAGTGAGAATAAGAGAGAAAGAGAGTGTTGAGATACATTTGGACAAAAGCAGAGTGGGAGTGGCAGACAGCAGAGGGACAGCAGCAGTTCTGTCTCCTCCTCAGGCAAACCACTCATTAGACACACAAAACCTGGCTGTGTCCAGCCCTTCCCATTAACAATGTACACAGCTCAGTGGAGATCCACCCTCAAAGGGATTCTACCTCCTCGATAGCCTGTCCATCAATACTAGACCCACTATACTCGCATAAATCTACATAGACTTAAATCCATCCGTTCTAAGATAGGTTTGCATAAAAATGCATCACAAAGATGCCATTGATGGAACCATGAACATGACCCTATTTTCCCGTATAGTGAAGAAGAGGAGGACAGTGGTTAAATAGAGAGGGAACTCTCATCAAAATGAGCATAAAAGTGGATTTTAAATGCTCGTAAAGGAGTGCATGCTAGAGACAGGAGGAATCCGTCCAGTGCGGCTGACCACCGTGCCATCATGAACATCCCATAAATGGGAGCGTTGTTAGCCAGCGGGAGGGAAACCCTTTCCCAGAGTACACTTATCTACATTTGGACTCTCTACTGAATGTCATTAACACACTGCTCCTAACAAAACCTGTGAAGAGTAATAGTCCGACTTAACCTGATGAATATTCATCAACGGGTATATGGAGGGGGAGGAGGGGGGCTAAAGGGAAGAGAAAGACAGCAGAATGGCAGAGGGAGGAAGAAAAATGGCGAGGAGGGAAGGGATGAGATTGAGGTGAATAAAGGTTGTAGTGTAGAGACATAAACAACAAAATCTGAATGCAAAATAGAGCCCAAGATGAGACGTGTCAGCACACAATAGATGAAAATGAGACACACAGAGCTTCAAAAACTCTGAAGGTTTCCTTTTTAAGGTCTGGTATTTAGGAAAATAAAATAATTTATAATAATATAAATAAATAAGTGAAATTAATCAAAGCAGAAGGGGACCATTATAGGGGGAGGACAGAGGAGATACAGACAAGGACAGGACAGGACAGGAAGTTTAAAGGACGCTAACAGAAAAAAATATGAATAAGAGAAAGAAATAGAAAGATTCAGTATAAGAAACAGATTCAGTAGAAGAAAGCAACTAATAAAGATTTTGCTGGATAGGCCTTCCTGAATTTTTTTTTGACTTTTTTGTTATGTTTTCTCTTTTCATCTTTTATTTATTATACATAGAAGCATGTGAACAGAAGCAGACTACTGTTCAAAAGTTTGGGGTTAATACGTTTTTATTTAAAGGTGCTAAAGAGGATGTTTTGTTTTATACATTTTTGCAATATTACTTGAAACTGTCTTTACTAAATGATAAAAGACTATTTATTAGGTGCACTGAAAGTAATAATATTAATATACATCATCTGTGCACGAGGTAGGGCCTTAAAAACATCAGCCAGTCGTTTACGCGATCATCGCGTAAACGATTGGCCCTCTGGCTTGTCAATCACTGCCGTGACGTTCCTTGTGAGAGACAAGCGCGGCTGCGCGCTCCAGTAACTTTCCACAATCCACAGGTGCCGCATGCAATGTTTTTGTCAGGAGACAGGAGTAACAACTGCAGATTATGAGTTACCTGCGGTGAGTCCGACATAATGAATCCAAAAAAACACGACACAGCGAATGCCGGTGGTAAACACTCGTGTTCCAATACGCGTGCACGAGTTTTGGGAGGCGTTCCTTTGAAATGAGCTGTGAAGGAGGGGGGCTGTTCTTACGCATGCGCTCATTTCAAAAACTCACTAACAGTCTTTGGATTCTCAGTCGACGAAAAAATCCTCTCTATCACCTTTAATCAGCAAGGAGACATTAAATTAATAAAATTGTTGCAAAAAATGTTCAATTACAAATTAATGTTTTTCTTAACTTTCTATTCATCAAAACCTCCTGAATATTTTATATATATATATAACAGCACAACTGTTTTCAACAATGATAATAATAAAATGTTTCTTGAGCAGGAAATCAGCATATTAGAATGATTTCTGAAGGATCATGTGACATTGGGCTGCTAAAAAAATTCAGCTTTGCCACCACTGGAATAAATTAAATTCTAAAATATATTCAAATAGAAAACACATTTTAAATTGTAATATTTCATAATTTTACCGTATTTTTAATCAAATAAATGTAGCCTTGGTGGTGCACATGAAATACTTCATTCAAAAACATAGGGAAAAAAAAGTTTTACACCCCCAAACTTTTGCTAGTAGGCTAGTATACATTTGTCATGGCGATAAGACCTATTTCAGTCCCTCTGGAGGAGAGCGAATAGGAGAGACACTGACATCACCTGCAGTTTAGTGACAGGATATTAAGGACAGTGAAGACTCTTGTGTGCTTGAAAACTGACACAAAAAAATATATATATTTTTGACTCTCCATGTGTAACTCACTAGGTCAAAATCAGCTGACTTAACTGGTTTCTTGCAAACTAGACATTGGAAACCGATTGGCATGTCACTCCTTTCCCTCTTTAGGATAGGCATTCTTCAGCCTGTATCAGCGAGTCAAGCTGGCCTTTTGTCCTGGAGAAGATATGAAATCTGTCATCTAAGCTTTAAAAGACATAACAGAGATGTCATCGCTGTGCATGGTACATATTTGAAAAGTGCTTATTAAAATGAATGACAGATGTCATGTGAATGCGATAAGGGGGTTCTCTTTGCTTAAAAATGCATCGACAAGCATTGAGTCGTGGAGAAAGTGGATACACAGCCCCCTACAGACGATACTACCAAAATGCACCTATAACAAACATCTCTGACACCTATAACAGCATGTCTTTAGATTTGACGTTAGAAGACAGCAGACATTGTCTGGATGACTGTTTAGCATCATAATAATGCAGTATGATGTATTAATTAGCCTATTTAGTAATAGTATTTAGCATTTTGTAGTCATTCTATGATAACTAACTGTTGCAAACAATATAAAAATATGGAGATGTACTTGACTAAGATTAGGGAATAAGAAAATGGCAGTTTCATTCTAATAAGACTAAAATAGGAATGTGCTTTTTAAGAAACTGTAATTTTTGCATGCTGATGTCATTACCACCCTTTACAAATAATGCCAGAGAACTGTCACAACAGATGAATCATTTATAACTTAAGTTTTTTAATAATTTAAAAATAATTAAGTTGTGACATTCATGGAAGCATAATGGTAAAATGCTAGTCACACATTGTAACAGTTAGTGTAGAGGAAATACAACTTAATATTATTCTTGTAACTCAATGTCTTGTACTATCATACATTGACTTCTTTCAGTCTGAGCACTTCAGTCCTCATAAGTGAACCTGATTTCATCCTATTATACACTGAGCAGAAACAAAGGTGGACTGGAAACAATCAATCCCAAAGCATGGACCTTTCACATCAACAAAGAACAATGTAAATCTTGTAAAAGTTTCACATTTTTGCTGTTGGATTGAGCTTAACTTGTATTGAACTTGAAATATTCCTTCAAAATAAAGTGTATTCTTTAGTATTAATTTCCGTCAAATTATTTTGAATGAAACGCAGACCTGAAACACTTTGACAAAGAAATGGTTATCGTAAAGGGAAATCAGATCACTCTCTTTGGCAATAAACATGTTTAATTATTTTCTTTTTAGTAAGTGCTTGGGCAGTACAGCAAAAGCATTTTTAAAATGCTAAAAGGGGCTATAATCAACTGGGTACAGTACATACATCAGCAAAACATATTCTCTTAGGGATCCACCAAGAAGCACAAGACCAACACAGAGTTCAAAACAATAATAAAAAGATGGGAAAAAAGATATATAAATAACTCTGTAATAACTAAAAGACTTTTACAAGACAAAAGAGAACATTAAGCAAGTTAGATATCAACAGTTTCACAATGCTGGATACTCGCACACTGTCATATTGGCATAAAAAACCCTGAGTAACCTATGAGATAAAGTCACAAAATAAATTATTCAGTCAACTTTGGGGTGTGATGTTGTATCTCAGAAAACGGCCTTGAGAATGTGATCACATAAAACATGTGACTTTCAGGACATGTAATCATCTGCAGTTCACTCAGAATTCAGTGACCATTGGCAGTGGACTTTCGCCCTATCGTCTTTGTCTACTACATATCTAAATTGAGCAATTCCAGCATTATGGATATAACTTAGACTTAGGTACATATAAACAAAATTAGACTGCATCAATTAAGTATATAGGTACTTAAAGTAGTGGAGTGCAGGAATTCATTTTTTTTAAATTATGATCTTCAACAGAAAGATAAAAATGTCAGTAAAGAAGCCGGATATGATTAAACACAACTACTTGACGCCTGCAAGGTATCATCGATACATTAGTTGGTTTGGTTAGCTAGCTAGCAACTGTCCACACATTTCCATAAATAAATAAGTGCATAAACATGCTGTTTTGTTCAAAAAGTACATAAATAGATATATGCTGTGTAAAAAAAGGTTATGCCCATGACACAGAACACTTCAAAATTGAGAAAAGAAACTATTTGTTAAATACAAACAACCTTGACAAAGGTTACATGTGCACAGGAAGTTAGAATACAATCCCATTTATTTCAATTCAGGTTTAAAATTTCACCTGTGTGAATGTGAAGACACAATGCTTGCAAGTTAAACAAAAATGCAAGACTGTGCAAGTCAACTTTTTTTCTTTTTTTTTTTTGGCTATGCAACAGCATGTCTGAAGTCATTATGTCTGTAAATGCCTAAATCATGAATTAAAAAATAGTTTTATGAAATATATATATATTTCACTCTGAGGCAGACTGTAATGTGGAATTGCCCAATTTATCTATACTGTTTGTTGTTATAGCAAGTGAAATTTAAAGTAAGCTAATTCTGCTGGATTAAACAAAAAACAACAACAAAAAAAAAAACTTGTTTTCCAATGTACTGCATCATCATGTTTTGTTTTGTTGGACGGTGTGCTCGGCAGAGATTGTATGCAGCACTACAGAGCTGATGGGGTTTGACAGTGGCAGGAGTGAGCGCTCCAAACTACTGTTGTTTGCACTCTGCAGGCTGAGGATCCCCGGGCTAGAAAAGAGATAAAAGATAGGGACGGAGGAGAAAGAGAATTTTTTATTCAATAACTTAATACGGTATCTGTAAGTTGAGGCAGGAAGAGTGCAGGAGAAAGAGAAAGGGAGATATATCTTCATCACAGAAGAGTGGCTAATGAAAGCACATTTACACTGACACATCTCTCTAGGCATCTGTAGGATCAACAATGTGAATGCAGTCATTAATTAAGATAAAAGTAAGAAGGAATCTAAAGTGAATCACCACTCTTTTGTATTGCAGATACATCACTATCACTAAATGGGAGAAAGCGTGTTTCACCACAGCCCGATCCACCGGAAGAAAAAGTGTTGTCTGAAGCAGTTGTTTTGCATTACGGGTCCTATGATAAATATCCCTTCAACTTTTGAGAAAAAAAAAAAAAAAAAAAGGTTGATTTATTAAGAAAAAAAAACCCTCAAAACTTCCTCTCCCATGCAGGGAGACCACTAATAAACTGCTAAAACTCATTCTGAAATCCTTCAGTTTCTGTCTCTATAAGCCTAAAATATTAACATGACCACCCACATTTACACAGCATTCCTTTGGTCCATCCAGTCATGGCGAAGTGACTGAAATGGTCAAGAAAAACAGGTTGACTAACATTATAAGTGGACCATAGGGAAAAAAAAAAGAAAAAAAGAAAAGAATGTACACTACTGTTCAAGATAATGTTAAGCTAATGTTTTTAAAGTTTCTTAAGCTCACAAAGTCTGCATTTATTTGATCAAAAATACAGTAAAAACTGTAATATTGTACAATTTTAAATAACTGTTTTCAATATTATTGTATTTTAAAGTGTAATTTATTACTATGATGGCAAAGCTTAATTTTCAGCTGCCATTACTCCAGTCTCCTGTGTCACATGATCAAAGTCCCTTTCAAGCAAGTCATTTCACTCGGCGGCCATCTTTGAAATGCCTCTCGGACAGCTATTTTAGTCATGCAAGTGCAGCTCCATAGCAGCTCAATAGCAACTGGTGCATCTAAAGACACAATGACTTTAGTAATTAACTCTTTTATTTAGAAGGCGGGGCTTATTCTGCCATATTGCATGTTGCACTTTCTCCAATTCATAGTAATACGAGTGGCACCATATTTGTATATATCAAGTCTTTGACATCCTTCAGAAATCATTCTAATATGCTGATTTGGTGCTTAAGAAAAAATTTATCTCAAACATTTGAACAGTAGTGTATGATATGATCCCTTTAATATATGACATAAGACAAGAAACACCAAAACTGAAGCACTCGAGGATCAGGGTCTAATGTCAGCTTAGACCTCAAGTCTGTGCTTTGTGGTATAGTATCACCTTGAATAGGTGGATGTGAAATAAGTTAGAGAAAGATATTATGGTATTCAAAAAAGGATGGCACAAATCTGAGCTGGAAATGTTCTTGATCTACTAAAAACCATCAAAAAGTATTAAGCAAGATCGTGGTGAAAAAAAAAAGACTACATGGAGCAAAATAGATGTCCCAAATTCTCTAATACAGCAGTCGTGATATTGTCCTCTTCTCTGTTCTTTTACAGTCATGTTTGGGCAAGGCCTTAATAATATGATATGAAATGAGTGGCTAAATATTATGTTACAGGGTTGCTGTGGGGATGGGATAGCAGACGTAAAAAGAGGGATGAGGCCGAGGGGGATATGAAGGCAAAAGGTTAAAATGGACTCATGACATTTCTCTCTTACCTAGAAATGTATGAGGTGAGAATGACTTATGCCTGTCACTAGGGCAGAACAGGAGGTAGAAAACAACCACAATCATCATTAATCATCAAACATGCAAATAGACCACAAACATTCATCCAAAGAAAAAAAACAGAACAGAAAATTAAGTTACAGAGAGTGAGGAATGCTGAACAAAGAGACAATGCAGCAATTCCTTTTCAAATTCAACTAATTCAGATCAAGTTATAATCTAAATCCGAACTGACCTTGGAATCTCCCTCCTCTTCATCGTCCTCATCCTCCTCATCTTGGTCCTTTTCACAAAACATCTTTTATTTAGTTGTGAAGTTTTATAAAATACTGATTGCTCCATTTATCTTCAACACCATGTATATGGTGAACTCACCTCCTCTTCACCCTCATCCAGTTCCTCCTCCTCAAACTGCATCGGCAGACACAAACAAATGAATGAATGAAAGTATATTATAAATGAATGCACACTGGAACTACTCTGCGGAACCACAGACATCGTAAGACAAGAAACCGTTGTTTGAAAATACGTACACTTTCATCATCCTCCAGAGCTTCTCCTGTGAAATACAAAACTGCTCTCGGAACGATTCTTTCCCTGAAGAAATGACCAATTTCAAAATCTGTGGCTAAGGTGTACTCTGAATCCTCATCCTGTTGAACACAAAGGAATTATATCAACTGCTCAGATCAACTGAAAAAAATAAGTCTGATTATTATATCTAGATCTCTGGAATGATTCTCTAAACTTTCAAAGTAAACTAACCACTCGTGTCTATCAGAAGGCATGATAGTGGATAAGGCAGGCAACGTCATATTTTTCAGACTACAAAACCCTCAATTCACATATAATTGGTATCACACAAACTAAATGCCTAGATAAAACTAAACAGGATGAGCTAAAACCAGAAAGAATAAAGAAACAAGATACTCACCAACTCTTTATCTGGTGAAACTAAAACAGAAAAAAAAAATATTGGTGACTTCATGTGATTGAAAAAAGTAAACCTGTAGTATGTAAAACATCTGAACGACAGAATATAAATATTAATCTGAGAATTACTTAAAGGATTAGTCCACTTTTAAATACACTTTTCCTGATAAATTTACTCACCCCCCTGTCATCCAAGATGTTCATGTCTTTCTTTCGTCAGTCGAAAAGAAATGAAGGTTTTTGAGGAAAACATTCCAGGATTTTTCTCCTTACAGTGGATTTCAATGGCTACCAACAGATTGAAGGTCAAAATTACAGTTTCAGTGCAGCTTCAAGGGCTTTACACGATCCCAGATGAGAAATAAGGGTCTTATCTAGTGAATCGATCGGTCATTTTCGAAAAAAAAATACAACCGTTTATGCTTTATAAACAAAATATCGCCTTGAACGTACTTTCCACTTCCGCATTCTTCAACGCTTACGCTGAATGTTCTACGCCTTCCCTATTCTACTTACGGAACGAACGTGGCGCCAGTTTCGCTTTTTTCCGTAACTTGAATAGGGAAGGCGTAGGACATTCAGCGTAAGCGTTATGAAGAATGCGGAAGCAGAAAGTACGTTCAAGGCGATATTTTGTTTATAAAGCATAAACGGTTGTATTTTTTTCGAAAATGACCGATCGATTCGCTAGATAAGACCCTTATTCATCGTCTGGGATCGTTTAAAGC
This sequence comes from Megalobrama amblycephala, assembly GCF_018812025.1. Taxonomy (NCBI): domain Eukaryota; kingdom Metazoa; phylum Chordata; class Actinopteri; order Cypriniformes; family Xenocyprididae; genus Megalobrama; species Megalobrama amblycephala. The sequence continues at coordinate 18,083,125 of NC_063046.1, forward strand.
CCTTGAAGCTGCACTGAAATTGTAATTTTGACCTTCAACCTGTTGGTAGCCATTGAAATCCACTGTAAGGAGAATAATCCTGGAATGTTTTCCTCAAAAACCTTCATTTCTTTTCAACTGACGAAAGAAAGACCTGAACATCTTGGATGACATGGGGGTGAGTAAATTTATCAGGAAAAGTGTATTTAAAAGTGGACTAATCCTTTAATGCAAACCACCGGCTCACTGGAACAAAGTGTACAATCAAAATTTAAGAGGGCTTATGCAACACTATGGCCTGGTTTCACAGACAAGGCTTAGATTAAGATTACTCTAGCTTGAACTAAATTACTCTTTTCTTAGAATTCAGCTTGATTCCTCTTAGTTCAATTAGGGCATTTAAGTAACTTTTTTTAAAACATGCCTTAGAAAAAAAAAAACATTACTGGTGTGCTTCTTGAGACAAAACAATGGTACTGACATATTTTAAGATTTCAGTTAAAACAGCTCAAACATGCATTTTAGTCTGGGACTTTAAGCCTTAACTGTGAAACCGGGGATATAGCTGTAAATAATGTTAATTCAGAATAAAGTGAAAATGAGATATAACAAGGAACCTAAAGAAACAGTAACACCTAAACTAAACTCAGTTAAAGAACCATACTGAAACTTATCGTGACATCACACAGTGGTGATCATACAGGGAGTGCAGAATTATTAGGCAAGTTGATTTTCTGATCATATTTTTTTCCCAAGCACATTTTACCAATTCCAATCCACATCAATCTTAATAACTACTATTAATATTGTTTTTAATCATTTATAAGTGATATATAATTGTTCATGAAGGCTGGAAATGAAAAATGCCTTATATTCAGGTGTGCAGAATTATTAGGCAAGTTTTCTTTTACAGGCAAAATGAGCCAAAAAAGAGATTTAACTCAGACTGAAAAGTCAAAAATTATTAAATACTCATGAGAAGGACGCAATACTAATGCAATACTAGAAATTGCAAAGTTAAAGCATGACCAAGGGACAGCAAAATGCTCATTGGGTCAGCGGGGTCAGACAAAAACAGGTGGAAAAGAAAAGACACGTTAACTGCAAAATAATTAAGAATTAAGGTGAAGAATTAAGTGTGAAACCATCAGGAACCCTTTAGTCTCCAGCGCCACCATTTTCCAGAGCTGCAACCTACCTGGAGTCTCCAGAAGTGCAAGGTGTTAGGATCTCAGAGACTTAGGTTAGCTAAAGAATCCTAAAAAATGACCTGCACTTGATAAGAATCACAAGCTGAAGTGTTATAAAATACATGAAGACTGGGTTTTAATAGGGCTTATAGACAGACAGCTTGAGAATGACTCCTGATGGACCAGCACCACATCCTCTTGTACCACTGTTTGAAGAATTTATCCAGAATCTGGCAGTAAGGTGTTTGAGTTCACTTTTAGTCCATCTCTTATCCTGAAATGTCTGTCTTGCAGAGATGGACTAAAAATGATCTTCCAAAACTTACTGCCAGATTCTGGAAGATAAATTCTTCAAACGGTGGTACAAGAGGATGTGGTGCTGGTCCTTCAGGAGTCACTCTCAAGCTGTCTGTTTATAAGGCCTATAAAAACCCAGTCTTCATGTATTTTATAACACTTCAGCTTGTGATTCTTATCAAGTGCGGGTCATTTTTTAGGATTCTTTAGCTAACCTAAGTCTCTGAGATCCTGAGACCTTGCACTTCTGGAGACTCCAGGTAGGTTTCAGTTCTGGAAAATGGTGGCGCTGGAGACTAAAGGGTTCCTGATGGTTTCACACATAATTCTTAATTATTTTGCAGTTAACGTGTCTTTTCTTTTCCACCTGTTTTTGTCTGACCCCGCTGACCCAATGAGCATTTTGCTGTCCCTTGGTCATGCTTTAACTTTGCAATTTCTAGTATTGCATTAGTATTGCGTCCTTCTCATGAGTATTTAATAATTTTTGACTTTTCAGTCTGAGTTAAATCTCTTTTTTGGCTCATTTTGCCTGTAAAAGAAAACTTGCCTAATAATTCTGCACAACTGAATATAAGGCATTTTTCATTTCCAGCCTTCATGAACAATTATATATCACTTATAAATGATTAAAAACAATATTAATAGTAGTTATTAAGATTGATGTGGATTGGAATTGGTAAAATGTGCTTGGGAAAAAAATATGATCAGAAAATCAACTTGCCTAATAATTCTGCACTCCCTGTATTTACTTCCTCTGCCTTATGCCTCACCGCAAAATGACATCATCACGGTGTGGCTCCCGCGTGCGTTGAATGCAAGGGACCCCATTTTGCGTAGCAGAGCAGGAATGTCTATACTGGCAAATTTATGAATCCAAAGAAGCTTTTGATGTGAAGTTCAAACTCCATCAGGTGCTTTTTCACACTTTGAGGCCCTTTTTGAGTCTAAGGCTCTTTATTTTTATTGTATGTAAAGTTTATTTTGTTGTATATAAAGTTTATTATTTAAATGTAGAATTCATTTAGATGGCATTTAAAACAATTTGCTTAAAGTTGTTTTGTATATATAGTTTGATTAATAAAAAAACAAATGCTGAAGATTTTTTTGTGGCGTAATTGAACTAATTTAATAATTGATGATCTTTAAAACGGAACTGAATCAACACTGAACTGACTTCAGCTAAACAATGACACTTTTTTCTTATTAGAGCTGTTTACAGCCGAACACTGTTTGCATCACTGATTCATTATTATCCTGTTTATCCCTGTAAAGCAGCTTTGAAACAATCTGCATTGTATAAAGTGCTATAAAAATAAAGGTGACTTATTGACATATTGATAGATGACATATTGCATACCTTTAATAGGGTTGAAAAAGTTGAAAAAGGAGTCATTGGGCACTTGTTTGGTGATGACCCTCGCTGTCCCTCTGCCTTTGTGCTTCTGCTTCTTCTTGATTGTTTTAACCGTCACATCTTTGCCCTTGTGCCAATCAATTTCACACCTGCCAACAGGAGAAATCATGAATAATGAAAAAGTGTGAAAGTCTGTTGAAGATCCGAGCAAATATTGTTTGAGATGACTAACTGCTCACCCCTCGCAGTCGATGATTTCTGGTCCCTCGAATGAAAATGGATCATCTGCATCTGGCTCCGACTTCATTTTGTAAACTTTTGTGAGGACTGTGTTGGTGAAGTATTCATTGGGTTCAAAATAGAACTCTAATGTGAAGCTCTGTTAAAAAAAAAAAAAAAAAAAAAAGATATATATATATATATATATATATATATATATTTCTGATTTTCCAGCAGTTAGCAATATGACAAAATGTCATAATATGACAAAAACACATCTAGAACATCATGTTCACAGGGTTCAATATAAAATCATCATAAACCTTTAAATTATTGTCCTTACCATAGGCTGATCAGGACCAGAAAATATCACTTTAATATCTTGAAGATGTTTAAGAATTGGTTCATCATGCTCCTGTTGAGAAAGAGCACAAGCTTTCTTTTCATTTTAAATGTGCTGGAAAAAAAGGTGTTTGAATATTACCATGTCTTTTTCATGAAAATGTATTAATATTTTTTGAATAAATAAATAACTGTATTCACATTCATAATATTAAGTTGTATATTGTCTTTCCAAGGTTACAGGGTGAGAGCAAACATTAAATAATCATTCATCAGAATAGAACAGAGAATTCAGAGAAGGTTTCTGTTGAATATCTGATGTTCTGCTGGTTCACCTGCAGCATATCGCTCAACATGTCCACACTCCGGAATATGGTGAGCCAGAACTCTGGAATTCCCTTGGGCTTCTCCTCATTAGCATCTTCTATCTTTTCCTCTATTGCCGCTTTATTCTTCAGATCTTCCTGAAAAAGAAAAGTCTGCCTTGGAGAACTGCTCTTCTGTCAGTATCAGGTCTGATTTGAATGTGAGTGGACAGATAATAATCACTGCTAATGCTGCTTCATCCTCATGGTCACTCTGCCATTCACACTCCTCATCAGTTGGTTCCACTTCTCCAGAGACGATGTTTCTTCTCTAGAAACACAAAATATCATATTACCCAGGCAGACAAATGAACGTTTGCATTCAGTTCAAGAGATTTTCTGTGCTTTAGAGTCTACAGGACACTGAGGAAGATTGTTCGGCAATAGCAGGCCAATCAGAGAAATTTATTTTGTAATTGTTTTTCTGTCTGTCATACACAAAATATATTTTTATGTAATACATAGTTATGCATTATAATATAATAAGAGAATTATATATAGGGCTGTCACAATTCCTAGATTAAATTCGAATACTCGGTTTTAAAAAATCCTTGAATGCAATTTACCTGTGTCAAGTAACCTGCAAATTACCGGAATTCCACTGACGAGAATCCATCAACCTCATTATTAGACCGTTTTTTTAAGGCTACACCATGTATTAAAACCATTAAAAACCATATTATAGCCTAGTGCTATTGTGAATTCACAAAGGCTTTGATTCAATTATAGGGTAACACTTTACAATAAGGTTCATTAGTTAATGTATTAACTAACATGAACTAACCATGAGCAATACATTTTTTACTGCATTTACTAATCTTCGTTAACGTTAGTTAATTAAAATACAGTTGTTCATTGTTTGTTCATGTTAGTTCACAGTGCATTAACTAATGTTAACAAGATTTTAATAATGTATTAGTAAATGTAGTAAATTAGTAACAAAGATTAATAAATGCTGTGTAAGTTCAGTTCATTATTAGTTCATGTAAACTAATGTAGTTAACTAATGTTAACTAATGAACTCATGCAAGTTTCTTTTCTGACAGCAAAAGGACAGCAAAATGCTCGTTGGTTCAGCAGGGTAATACAAAAACAGAACACGAAGAAAAGACACATTAACTGCAAAAAAAAGAAAAAAAAAAAAGCAGGAATTAAGGTGAAGATGTGTGAAACTATCAGGAACCCTTTAATTTTCATTGCCACCATTTACCAGAATGACAAACTACCTGGAGTCTCCAGAAGTACAAGGAGTCAGGATCTCAGAGACTTTGCTATGGTAAAGAATCCTGAAATACGATCCACATTTAATAAGAATCTGTCTATAAAACCTTCAGACAGACAGGTTGTCTATAAACAGTCTTTGTGTGTTTCACAACACTTCAGCTTGTGATTCTTATTAAGTGTGGGTCATATTTTTAAGATTCTTTACTATAGCAAAGTCTCTGAGACTTTCATTGCGATTTCAAAATAAAAGTTTAAACCCTTGGTCTGAGTTAGCATGTTTTGATGTCCATATTCAATTACAGTGGCCGTAGCATATCTATCATAAAGAAGTTGCCAAATATTAAAGATCATGTGAACATTTGAATTAAATGTCATTTGACCAATATAAAAGAGGGATTTGATCTGTTGTAAAGTGTAACAACACCAGACCGTTGGTGCTCTTTGCAGGCATTTGATATAATACATAATGTACATGAGTTGATTGTTTATATTATATTATGTATTTTAAATGTTCTTCTATAAAACCATACGAGTCATTGCTTTTGATATTTTGAACCAAATATTATTTCCTTATTGTTATTAAATATGTATTTTTAGTCATTTTAAAGATTATTGTTTGTTCAGGTCTATTTTTATTACCACAAAAATATCTGATTACTCATCAAAATAATCAACCTATTACTCGATTACCAAGATAATTGTTAGTGTCAGCCCTAATATATATAGAGATTAAAGTTGTTAAATTTCGAGAAAAATGTCGAGATAAAATGTTGAGAATAAACTCGTTAAATTACGAGAAAAAACTCGTTAAATTTCTAAAAAAAAAGTCGAGATAAAATGTTGAGAATAAACTCGTTAAATTTCGAGAAAAAAGTCGAGATAAAATGTTGAGAAAAAACGTGTTAAATTTCGAGAAAAAAGTCGAGATAAAATGTTGAGAATAAACTCGTTAAATTTCGAGAAAAAAGTCGAGATAAAATGTTAAGAATAAAGTCATTAAATTATGAGAAAAAAGTCGTTAAATTACGAATTTGTTCTCATAATTTAACAAGTTTTTTCTCATAATTTAATGACTTTATTCTCATAATTTAATGAGTTTATTCTCAACATTTTATCTCGACTTTTCTCGAAATTTAACATTTTTCTCATAATTTAACGAATTTGTTCTCGTAATTTAACGACTTTTTTCTCGTAATTTAATGACTTTATTCTCAACATTTTATCTCGACTTTTTTCTCGAAATTTAACGAGTTTTTTCTCATAATTTAACGAGTTTATTCTCAACATTTTATTTCGACTTTTTTCTCAAAATTTAACGATTTTTTTTCTCAAAATTTAACAACTTTAATCTCGACTCTCAAGATGGTTTTATTTTTTTATTATTGCTTGGTCCTAATCCTCTTCCGTATATATATATATATATATATATATCTCACAAACACACACACAATAATACATGCACACACAAACTCACTTTGTCAAATATTGGCTGATAAAGAGCGCTATACTTTCTCTCCAGCTCATGCACCTCCTTGTAAAACTTGGCTTCGATGTGCGTGCTGTTGACCTGAAGATTCTTTAAGGCATTGACTCTTCTTTTCACAGACTTTGGTAAGCTGGACAGAAGTTGGGAGTGGAAGAGAAGACAGACATTGCGTGAGCAGATGGGTGTCCAGTAATGCACAGCTGGACCGGTGCATTTCCCTGCTCTCTGGGGTCAACAGATGGGTTTGAAGTATGAGTAAGAGATACAAGATCCCTGTTCAAACCACATCGCAAAGTGTGCTTAACCTCTGAGAACTCAAGTCAGAAGCTTCATGTAAACAGCAAAGACATTATAATAAGGTTTGTGCTGCAATTGCTGAATTTGTTTTAGTCAAAGTCGACTGCTTGACTCTCTACTCAGCCCCCTTTCCACAAGCCTTATGTTTGGTCTTGCAGTGACAAATGGATTATTGCTGTTTTGTGCAAATATTGTTGTCCGTGTCATCATTTTCATGACCACTACAGCTACAGCCAAATTCAGGGAGCGAACTTAGCCTTCATGGGTGAGTGACCTCTCTCTGGGCATCCTCAAGCTGACTCAAACACACATACATGTATACACACACCATTAGGACTGCCTTCTGTGTGAGAACTCAACATGCAGAGACAGATTTTAGGTGGCAGGCAGATGGCCTGACTAGAGTTTTCCCCCTTAGACAGACGGTTATATTACACTAGCAAGGTTGTCTCTCTATGTAACATTAGAAACAATGATAATGCAATGTGCAGTTTTAAAATTCCACGCAGGAAATACGAGACACATCCAGTCAGGAAATAGCTTTAGGAAACAATAAAAACATGATGCCATGACCAGGAAAAAAAACAATGGCGTACAGAAATGTTGTTTGCTCTGTTAGTCTCTTTGGTTCCCAAGTTATAAATTTGGTTTGTAAGAAACAGTCTTAGTGTTTCACTGCCTGTGTCTTGCTTACCTGTCCATGATGGAAGCACTATGTGAGACACTGTCTATTTTGTCCTGAAGAGCTGCCAATGCCTGAGGGTTCTGCATCGCCTGGTCGCTCACCTTACCTGAAAATAACATGCCATCACCAACATAAAAAAAAAACAATGAATGCACTAAATCATTATTCATCTGTCATATGTCTCAAAGCATGTTTATTCTGCACACAGTCCAGACATCCACTTTAAAGGAAGCGTAAAATCATGTTCAGCACAGTGAAACACACCACTGTTCTTTCATATTTTATAGTTTATACTTCAATATTGCTCTCAGTAGGTTTGCAAAACTTCTTAAGAGATCCTACAAAACAATCTTTTCCATTAAATCATTGGCAGCAGAGATGTGTTGAAGCTTCATGAAACTTTTACACTGAAACATTATACTGGCTTTTGTCTGAGCAGCACCCGAATCAAAAAATAATTTACAAGACAGTCTGAGCAACGCACATAAAAACATTTTCTCTGCCAGCTCATAAATGTGTCAGTATTTCGAAATCTAAAAAGAATATATGAGGTACATCTCATCTTAAAAAAAAAAAAAAAAAAAAAAAAAAGTGAACTTGATAATAATCAAAGACAATACCAGGAATTCTTAGTTCCTTTACCTTTGGCTTCATTGTCAGCATCCATCTTGCTACCACAGCTCAAATATTCTATGAGAAACACAAAACGTACAACTTGTCTAGAAGTACAGCTTGTTTAAAAGTATATTTTTGTCTGTTGGTTAAGACGAAACTACATATTTTAATTAGCTTTACTTATATATTTTTTTAAAACAAAATGTATTAAAACGGGTGTTGCTGGGAACTGCAAAACCAAAACAACATTGTAATAAACCTAAATGACCACAGTACAGAGCCAGAAGTTAATTATTTTTTAACCATGAAAACCAATGTGGCATCCATTTGTTTCAAAATGTTTTCTTCATATTCAGTGACTTGATTTTTTATTATTATTTAAAAAAAAATAAATAAATAAATAAAACCACAAGTTACACATTTAACAAAATTTGGCATGGTAACGTTAATTCCATAGTTAATGTTGTATCATTATTATATTGATTAAGTTAATGTTACTAAAATAAAACCAATAATTTGGTATTAGAAGCCAATTATTATTATGACAACTATTAAAGATAACTTACTCTTGAGCATTATTATTAACTAAAGATTTACAAAAAGTCTTAGCTTGAAAAAGAACATTTTTACATTTTTATTTATGATTTATTTTATTGATTTATGATTTCTATTATGACTTTACTAATTTGGCGGAACCTTTGCTTTCCATAGTAAATGCTGGTAAGACAAAGCCAAATACTTCTTGTTTCAAAGAAACGATTAAATTGCAAAACTGTAATGATCAAAATCAACATATAAAAGGTACAAACAGATGTGTTTATGTTGACGCCCATCAGATACACACTGACACTCACGCTAGCAGCTAACACGCTAAACTAGCCGCATACAGATCATAACAGATTAAATCAGATCTCATAATCGCCACAAGCAGAGTTTAGCACAGGTGATGGTGGGGGTCATAACAGAGACAGAGGGCGGACGCTGGAAGATCTCCAAACGAACACTGTAGAGGGGTGAAGTGTAAATGTCACATCACTGGCTAGCAGGCTAACGGACCCTCACAAAAACACACTCCGTTTCTGAGTGTCTGCCACGGTAAACAGGTTACAGAATCAACTGGCTTGTACTGAAGCTGTAACAATTCACAATAGTGACTCGTAACTTTATCAAAACAAAGATGGCATGCAGTGAGAACACAAGCAGCACACTGATATGAGACATTTACAATCACGATAATATAATCCATTCTGTTTGATATAAACTAGACATTCATAATATATCAGGTATTTCAAAGTAAAATGCCTCGTTTTGTTCAAACATTTTATTCAGGGAGATTGCTGTTCTTACCTGAATCAGCGGGTGTTATTCAGCTGTGGACTCGGCAGTAAAGCTGAAGCGCATTGGCCAGTAATACTCCGCCCCAGCGACAGTGATGTGTTGAATCATAGACTTGAACCGATTCTTTGACATGTATTGTTCGAGAGAACCGATTCGCTGAGTCGGATTACAATCTCTAAAACATTCCAATAAAGCTGTTTATTGTAATTTAACGTGTTTTAGTTTAATTAGAACCTAAATATAATTCGCATTTACATCTCTAAATGTTTTGCAAGTTTTAATACATTTCCAGTACGTTTCTTTTGTGACATTTCTGCTATTCAAGTTCTCTTTCCAAATGCTCGTATTCGGTTCTCGGCTCATTAAAGGGATAGTTCACCCAAAAATGAAAATTTGATGTTTATCTGCTTACCCCCAGGGCATCCAAGATGTAGGTGACTTTGTTTCTTCAGTGGAACACAAATGATGACTTTTAACTCCAACCGTTGCGGTCTGTCAGTCGTATAATGTGTGTCAATGGTAACACAATCTATAAGAGTAAAAAAAACATGCACAGACAAATCCAAATTAAACCCTGCGGCTCGTGACGACACATTGATGTCCTATCACGAAACGACTGGTTTGTGTGAGAAACCGAACAGTATTTATATCATTTTTTACCTCTAATACACAACTATGTCCAACTGCCTTGAGCGCGCCGGTGCGTGAGGTGTGTACACGACTGCCGTAGTTTAAACATGGTAGTACAACAGTTGTTACACAAATGGAAGTAAACCACTAAAAAACATGGTTTTATTACATCAAAACTTTATTTTATTTTGTTTATTTTCGTAAGGGCAGCTTTACAAATAAAAAGGACACATACAAAGATCTTGTTCACATACCTATTGATATCCAGCCGAAGAGCAATCAACCATAACTTCAGGCGAGCAGGCTCAGAAGTTGGGAATACGTGGAAAGTCACCACTCCCGAATGAGTTTGCGCGAGAGAACGTAATCTTTTAGTTCTAAGTCGGTTTGAACAATCCGGATGAGCGCAAGTACCATTTTAATTAGCCGTTGTGCCTGTGTAAACAATGAGTGACGTATACACGCGAGAGATCACTTCCGGCGCTTGCGTAAACTATGCCAGTCGCGTACACACCTCATGCACCGGATGCTGTGCGCGCGCTCAAGGCAGTAAAAAAAATGATATAAAAACTGTTCAGTTTCTCGAAAAAACGATTGTTTCGTGTCTTAGGACATCAATGTGTCGTCACGAGCCGCAGGGTTTAATTTGGATTTGTCTGTGCATGTTTTTTTTACTCTTATAGATTGTGTTACCATTGCCATGCATTATATGACTGACAGACGGCAACGGTTGGCGTTTTTTGTATTTTTCCCCCTCTTTATTCTATTTTATTTTTGTATGCATTTTATAATGTTCAATAGTTCATTTGAAAATAAAATGCATGTATAATATTTTTTAATGGCTTCTGAGCTGCCTACGTCGTCTGAGTAGGAAGTTCACTAGGTTTGATTATGTGCAGCTCTGTGCATGTTTTTATGACGTGTATTATCAAACCTTTTCTAGAAAAGTCTTTATGGCAAAAAAAAAAAAGAAAAAAAATGTAGAAATAAGTTAGTAAAGACAAATAAGCAAATCCTTTTTTATTTTGGTATTTCATGTTCTTATAAAGACTATGTTAATACTAACAGTAACTGGTGCTCTTATTTGTGGTAAACCAAACCTGAGGTCCCTTCACTCCTGTATCATCAGATATGATTCTGGATGAATCATTTTTTATCACTTGTGAATGTGTAAACAGTGTTTCAGAGAAAACGCCTACTTGATCAGCCAGATTTTAAAAATCAATAATGAAAACATTAAATGTTTGATCCATTTCCACAATACCAAGCTAAATAGTTCTTGCATACTTCATATAAACCATCAAACCCACATTAGAAAAATTATGATATGCTTGCATCTTTGTTCGAATTGTGCAAAAAGCACACAATTTAAAGTATACATCCTTAATATTATAGTCATAAAATACCTCTCAAAGTCATGTTTGCAGAGCATCAGGAAAACAAAGACCCTCCAACCCTGACCTGAAGGACTTGGCAAACCTTGCCAAAGTTTAGAGCCAAAACTCACAGATGAGGTCTTTAAGTTTTGCTGCCATTTCACAAACACAAGACAAGTTCACAACAGACACTATGGGCGGATTGCAGGTTGCATCAGACTCAATGACTCATGTTCTCAGCTCCCATTCTGAGTCAACTGGAGGTATTCATTATACAGCTTCTCCTGAGCCTCGTAAAGCTTGCGAAGCTTTTTGGTCAGTCCCTTACTGAGCTCCTTCCCCTCAGCATCATGCGTTGGGAAGCCCTGTATATACAAAGAACAGACGTACTATTAGCATTTCAGAATAGATGTAACCAAATGATTAAAAATTCATAAGGACTCATCCATCCCCTATAGACCAATAGTCACCTTGAAATGGATCCAACATACAGTAGTGTGACATACTTATGACAAAAGAAGACTGAATGATTTGCATTACCGTTTCATCAAAGCTGGAGTACTTTTCGGTCTCTGAACGGAACATTTCATTGGGTTTAACCTTCATTTTTGCCAACTTTGCCATCTAATCACAAAAAAAAAAAAAAAAAAATACAATTAAATTAATAATACAAATTATTAAAAACAATGGAGCACTAACAGGAACACGCTTCTCTCAATGTACTTAAATGTAAAAATATTTATCAATAGATATGGGAGACTTTCTACATGACGGTGACTAAATTATGCAGTGTTTCAGGGGTTTCTGTAATCGCTCTAATCACCTCTTGCTCTTGTTTCTTCCTGGCAGCCTCCTCTTTTTTCTTTTTCTTTTCATCTTCCATCTTGAAACGTAAAACAATGAGTGGAATGTAAGTATTATGCAAGATAGTAATATTAACATGTCACATAAATAAACCAAACTAATAAATAAACTAAACTAAAAGTAATATCGTCCTTTAACAAAACATTTAAAAATTAACTATATATACCCTGGACCACAAAACCAGAAATTGAGATTTATACATCATCTATATAAGCTTAAATAAATAAGCTTTATAAATAAGCTTTAAATTGATGTATAGTTTGTTAGGATAGGACCATATTTGGCCGAGATACAACTATTTCAAAATCTGGAATTTAAGGGTGCAAAAAAAAAGAAAAAAAAAAAGAAAAAAAGATGCATATCCACTCATAAAAATAAAGTTTTTATGGTAGGAAATTTTACAAAATATCTTCATGGAACATTATCTTTACTTAATACCCTAATGATTTTTGGCATAAAAGAAAAATCGATAATTTTGACCCATACAATGTATTGTTGGCTGTTGCTACAAATATACCTGTGCGACTTATGACTGGTTTTGTGGTCCAGAGTCACATATAATAATTTCAACTTAATAATTGATAATAATAAATGTTTCTTGAGCACCAAATCAGCATATTAGAATGATTTGTGAATACTGCTGAAAATTAATCTTTGCCACCACAAGAATAAATAAATGCAGCCTTGGTGAACATAAGACTTCTTTCAGAAATATTAAAAACTTGGCAAGTAGTGTAAAAATTATATATAATGCAAGTATCAGACCACACCCTCAACCACACACACACACACACACACACACACATAGTTTCTCAATGACCATGTCAGGTGGATCATGATTGATCTGTAAAACGTGTCCTAAGCAGTGCATACAAGGTTCAAAGGAGTAATTCAAAGACGGTATAACAATTAACCAGTGCAACTTGAGTCCTTACAATACATTCTGAAGGCTGACATTTACACTCAGAAGCTCGAAAGGCCCAAATACATTTTTCATGACCTGGTTTGCATCTGAATAATTTCTTTTGTGATGCCTGAGATGCAAAAAACTTTATTCCATTGACAGAAGAAATGCATCACCTTACCCTGGTGGTGAGATAACTTTGATTAATGGCTAATTTTAACTTAATACAGTGTACTAAAAAACCAGTACATCTCTGGCAGTGCCGTATGTGAAATGGGATACAAAATCTACACCACTGAAACAGAAAATATCAAGTAGAGAGATCATAGTACACCGCGATATAGATGGATTCTGCCATTACCTTTTTCTTCTCTTCTCTTTCCTTCAGAAGTGTTTCTTTGTCTACCAACTTCACCGATGTGGGGAGTCCTTAAAAAACAAGAACAAAAAAACATTGTCATTTTCCATGACATTTAGGGTTTAAACAAATCTCTATTTCTTTACTTTACCATCACGATCCTCCAGTCGGACACCCAGCTCAGGTAAAGTGTCATCACGCAATTCGTCACAGAGCTTCAGCAATTCTGTCACTGGAACACAAACAAATTTCCCCAATGAATTCTCTTTTCTGCATAAAAAGTACAACCTGTATTGTATGCAAATGTCTGCTGAAGGTACAGCTACAACAAAAACCATAAAAAAAGAAACAAATCTTTTTATAAAAGAAATAAATTATAACAAACCAAACAGCAAGAGAGTTTTACCTTTCTTCTCTCTAGCAATTTTTCTGACCTCTTCCCTGAAATCTGACAGCACTGACAAATAGGGCATTACCGTGCTCTCCAACTGAAACACAAATCAAAAGATTAAGACGAGTTTAATGGCAGATTAGTCATTATCATTACAATCCACAAGAAAGCATTATTAGATTCAATCTTACTAAAATGTCTTAACACGTCTGGCTTTGTAACATTTTAATTAAAAAGAAAACCTTTGATGGATTAAACATGATCTGAGTGGTGTTGCTTACATCAGTATTCTGACCGTTTCCTCCAACAGGGAAGCCAATGGGTTCAGTTCCCTCAATCGCTCCAAATGTCTGTCAAAGCAGAAAACAGCTTTAGCAAGCACTTCACTGTGCATCCACTGTTTCAGTTCTCGCTCGACATCTCAGCTCATAGAGATTTCAGGAAAGGACTAGACCAGTGGTTTTCAATCATTTCAATACATTTTGTACGTATGTCTCTCTTATAATAAGGAACACATACAAAATGTGCAGAGCAGTGGCTCCCCAGGACCAGGATTGAAAACCACTGGACTAGACATTAAGGTTTAATGTAGCAATTTGGGTAAAGATTAAAGAGAATACAGAACCAAGTGTTCCTTTTTTGCATCCAGGTTTCACGTATGTCAAAAGTCAAGCTCTTTTTTTACTTTTTTTTTTTTTTTTTGTCATGCTACCTTGAGCATGTCGGTCAAGTACAGGGCAATGCTCTCCAGCAGCATGCGGTTAGGTGGCAGTTTTGCACTCCTTCTGGCAGCCATGTAGGTGTTACTCTGACCGACAAGAGCCCGCATCTCCTCCAGAGCCGAACGAGTGTCTATGTTGTCACACAGCGCCTCATGAACTGAAGTTTTCTTCTCGTAGAAGCTACGCAGACACATACACATGACTGTAATGAGTGATAAAACTCTATTTTCACAAGAAGAAGACAATGTTAACAATGAAGGAACGTATGCGTCACCTTTTGTTCAGTTCAATCTCCTCAGCTTCCCATTTTTCAAATTGGCCAGTGATGTCTGTAGGGCTCCTCAGAATATCTTTAACATTTAAGAAGAACTCCTGTGGAAACATAAAATAATATTTCAGTTTAACAACTGTTATGGACTTACAATGCAAGTCTATAGGACAATCATGGCTTTTATTTTTATTTTTTATAAACTGTGAGATGAGTATAAATTACACCATACTGTTCTTACATTTGATACACCATACCGTTATTATATTTTAATCTAATGTTAACAAATACAACTTTTGATTTTAATAATGCTTTAGTAAATTTTGAAATTTAAATTAAATGCTGTAGAAGTATTTTTCATTCTTAGTTCATGTTAACTAATGAAACCTTATTGTAAAGTGTTACCAATATTTTTGTGGAAACTGTGATCCATATTTTTCAGGATTCTTTGATGAATAGAAAGTTCAAAAGAATTGCTTCCTAAATTTAATTAAAACAGTAACCATGTAAAAGCTTTTGTAAAAATCACTTTTGATCAATTTATTGTGTCCGTGCTGAACAAAAGTATTAATTTCTTTTTCCAAAAATGTTAAAATATTACTGACCTCAAACTTTTGAATAACAGTGCATTTTCTGTGGTAATAAACAACAAGCCACAGATGCTGTTGATAGAGCTTGTGTTTAAATCAATTATATTCCTTTAATTAGCTTAATTGATTTAAAAATATTTTACCATACTAAGAGTTAACATGCTGAGACAATCCAGTCTCTAAAATAAAAAAAACAAGTCCCTATCACTTTAAAGGTGCCCTCGAATGAAAAATTGAATTTATCTTGGCATAGTTAAATAACAAGAGTTCAGTACATGGAAATGACATAGAGTGAGTCTCAAACTCCATTGTTTCCTCCTTCTTATATAAATCTCATTTGTTTAAAAGACCTCAGAAGAACAGGCGAATCTCAACATAACACCGACTGTTACGTAACAGTCGGGGTGTACGCCCCCAATATTTGCATATGCCAGCCCACGTTTCCAACATTATAAAAGGCATTAGACAAGGGCAGCCAGGATTAACGTCTGGATGTGCACAACCAAATCATCAGACTAGGTAAGCAAGCAAGATGGAGCAATAATAACTGACATAATCCATGATACAGTGTTTCCCATACATTGACTAGACTGTGGCGGCCCGCCACGTTCTAATTTGTCCCGCCACAGTCTCAAAATGAAACGGAAATTAGGTTTGTCGCGATATTTAAATAACCGTCTGATAATTGCGCTCTTTTTGGAAAAAGTGGGAGTCAGAGAGCAAAATAAGTAGATTAGCACCAATTAAGTTTTCGTGCACTATATTCAAAGCCATCTGAAGCCATTCCATAGCCTCATGCGAGGGATAGAAGAATATGTGCATCGTTAACTTTAAGTTCACGGTCAGAAACTGGTCTTCCCTCCGCTGCAGCTGTCAATCATTCACTGTTCAGCACTCAAACAGCGCGTCGCGTTCGGTAACAACATACTTATAATACTTGATATGTAGTCAATAAAGGGCTGTGGATTTGCATAAAATGACTTTATCTTGCTGGAGTTTATTGCTGTTTCTGAACGATGTCATCATATTGGCTACAGGGTGTCTGTAAGATCGCACAACACAAGGACTATGAATTTGCGTCATACGCACAATAACTGGAATTTAAAAAAGTGAGAAGAAACATATGTTTAATAAACTGTTAGAAGCAGATATACACCGGGATTCTCTTTGTACCGTGAACTTTTCAATGCGCAGCGCAACTGCGCGCTCTGACTCCAAATTGCTTCAAGAGCATCATTCTGCACCCGGGATGCGCATAAGCAGTTTGTGCTGCTGTTTTGAAGTGTTTCATATTATTATGGTTTTGCACACTGAAAGATTATTAATAGCCTATTTTGTTCTGTCGTATCTATCATATCTTGTTGCCCCATTAAAAAGCTGCACAATACATTTAAAATAAGCATCTTTTAATCTTACATTAATATAAATACATTTATTTACATATAAATCTAATATAAATAGTTTTTTTTCCATTTCATAAGAATACAAATAGCAATTTTAAACTTTTTATTAACATTTGGATTGATAAAATTACTGCGCAAAGTTTTTTTTTTTTTTTTTTCAAGAATTAGGCTAGAATACTTGTTGCTGCTGAATTATATAGGCTACTCACCTACTTTACTTATTTATTGGTCAGCTAATGATTATATATTTTTATTCATTTGTTATTTTTCTCTATAATGAAATAGTGTGTTTAGTGCATTCTGGATTGTTTAACAAATCAAAGAGTAACCATTAGTTCCACAAATACAGATGTATAGATACAGGCTCCCACTAATAAATTAATTCAACAAAGGTAACCTCTTTTGCTACATTTTAAATGGTTTACATGTATACTCTACATGTTTGACCACTTATGAACTATCTTTTAGCCTACATGTTGTGTACGTGACTAATGTGTCCTACCATCACCAATAAATAAATTACTTTTAGAGCACAAATTATTTACAAGACAACAAATTTCTTCATTGATCTAGTCACGTAATTTTGCTCTCAGAATGCACCAGATGTATGCATTTAAATTTAAAATGTACAAAATTTTCCTCCAGGGGGGCATGCCCCCGGACCCCCACCACAGTCTCACAAAATCCTGTGGGAAACACTGATGATAACATGATATTTTTGGTGATATTTGTAAACTGTCTTTCTAAATGTTTCGTTAGCATGTTGCTAATGTACTGTTAAATGTGGTTAAAGTTACCATCGGTTATTACTGTATTCACGGAGACAAGAACCGTCGCTATTTTCATTTTTAAACACTTGCTGTCTGTATAATTCATAAACACAACTTCATTCTTTATAAATCTCTCCAACAGCATTAGCCGTTAGCCACAGAGCACTATCAAACTCATTCAAAATCAGAAGTAAACAATATAACAGTATACAATACTCACATAATCCGACGCATGCATGCCGAACACTTTGTAAAGATCCATTTTGAGGGTTATATTAGCTGTGTAAACTTTAAGGCACTGTTTAAAGCAAGCGCAAGCTCTGTGGGCGGAGAGCACGGGATTTAAAGGGGCCGCAGCATAAAATCGGCGCGTTTATAATGATGCCCCAAAATAATGAATAAAAAAAAAATCTATGGGGTATTTTGAGCTGAAACTTCACAGACACATTCAGGGGACACCTTAGACTTATACTACATCTTTTAAAAACATAATCTAGGGCACCTTTAAGGGTAGCAAAGAACTTGCATGCATAAATTCATTCTTTGCATAATTCAAAAACATCTTTGTTGAGGCAGTTTTGAAGCGTTTTTTTTTTTTTTACTAAATATGTTGCTACTGCCAGACTATTCTTAAAAATAAAAAGTATGTAACATTTCTCACTGTATAAACACTAGCAACACCCCCCAGCTTTTTAATTTACTTTGTTTGAATATGTACAGCTTTTACTTCTAATTTGGGACCTCAGAACATCTATTCATCTCCAGTATTATTTCAGCTTCCTGTTGAGGGAATTGCACTATTATTGCATCACCTTTTAAGCCATCTTCAGTTTTACTCAAGTACAGCCTATGGAGACACACTGGGGTAAAGGAAAAACATGGTGTGTCTCATTAAGATCCAAACCTCAAGTTCAGGTGAGGCTGGTCTATGAAAATATAGCGTGTAGGTCAGTCATAGATAACCTTCGCATACTTCTCATGCTAATGGCTGCCTGTGAGTTTCAGACAAATTTGGAGCTCTGCCCATGTTATATTCCTTGGTGACAGAGTAATTGATAGATGGAAAGAAGCGCAAGACAGAATTAATGTGCCCTGAAGGACACCCGCTATTCTCCGACCTTCTGGGTTCTTGAAGGAATCTACATAAGCTTGTTGTGCACTCATGAGGATTCTTTATGCTGATAAGTGGCAGATATTAAATTTGGTTAGACTATGATGTTTTGGGCGTCCCCCCCCCCCACTTCCTCTTCCTTTTCGGTTTCTCACTCACATTTATGAATTTCTCATATTGGATGGCGGACTCCATTGTGTTGTTGGAGTAATCCAATGTGTCTTTCCATGAATGCATCAGAAAGGCCAAACGAAGCTGCCTTGCTAAAAGGAAATAGAGTACAAATGCACAACGTCAAAACTTTGACTTTCTTTTGTAGTTTACAGATAATTACTGGGAAAATGTGTAAGGGAGAAAAAAAATGACCACAAAAACACAAAAGTATAGACAAGACAGTAACTCACATATAGGTCAATGACAAATATGGATGTTTGAGATAAGGAAAAATCTTTAAACAAATCTTTTATGCATCAAGGTCTCAGTAATCTTTGCACTAAAATTGGTTTCTTACATCTTTGAAGTGTTTTTTCTGCAACAAAAAAAAGCCCTTAAAATATCAAGTGGTGTATATATCTAGCAGAAGTGCTTTCCTTGAATAATGAATACATGTGTATTTACTTGATCATTATTTTCAAAAAAGTTCCCAGGTGAAAATTCATGAAAGTAATAAATATTCTTTACTTACTCTATTTGACCTAAACAAAACATGCCCTTTCATTTAAGAGGACAAAATGTGTGATATTTTCAAAGAAGCTTGTATAATGACCGTGACACACAGTCATGAAGGTGTAGTATGTAGTTTTTTTCTTTACTTTAAACCCTTCAAATAATAATCTAAAAAAAAACTTTAATTTGAAAATTAAAAATCAAGAGGATTATTCAAATTCAAAATATTTCAAGCCTATTTTTGAAACAACAATGAATTCAGACCAAAAATATATAACACACCGATTCTAATAACACTGACTGTAGCATAATTACCCGTATGTTTGGCCAGGGCGTCTTTGATAGTAATGAAGTTCTTCAGAGATTTGGACATCTTGCACCCGGCGATGGTCAGGTGACCAGTGTGCAAGAAATACCTTACCCAGTGATCGTTCTCAAAGTAAGCCTGTCAAAAATATACAATGTTAAAGCTTTAATCCACACATACTGTTTTTTCACACTTTAAAAGTGTGACACAAAGGAATCCAGGACCGAGATCAAGTTCTTTATCATCAGTCTTCAGATTTACTATTTACTAGAAACCATTAGTTTACATGGCAATTCTCAGAACGCTAATGTATCCATATGCGGCTTTGTAGTTGATGACAGGAAAATTTTTAAATCACCCCCTTATTATTTCCCCTCTACACTGTGTTCCAAATTATTATGCAAGTGACATATCAGTAGGATTTTAGTACAATAAACATTTAGTTTTTCATTAGATTTCAGTTTTTTCAAAGAAAGTGTTTCTCATATACGTTTTATTTTTTAGATAACTGGTATCAATCTCAGACAGGTTTGTTAAATGTTTTGCCAGGTCTACTTGGGTAAATGGAAATCCTACTTGAAGAGGATGTTCCACATTATTAGGAAGATGAAAAGCATGAAATGGTGCAATGTTATGCAAAAGGCATGAAAACAAATAATTTTTTTGTGAAAACTGAATAGAGATTGTCCACTGTCAAAAGATTTGTGAGTAATTTACAGCACAAGAGAATTCGGTCAGATAAAGGCTTACTATTAAGGAAAGTTTCTGTCAAACAAGTTAATTGTATTAAAAGGGCAGCTATAAAAAAGCCACTGTTGAGCAGCAAACAAGTATCTGCTGGTGTCTCTGGGGTCTCAAGAAGGCTGAAGTTGTGTGTAAAGTTGCATTTCAGCCACCTCTAACCAAAGCTCACAAAGAGAAATGTTTACATTGGATGTAGAAATACAGTGGCTTTTTTATAGCTGCCCTTTTAATACAATTAATTTGTTTGACAGAAACTGTCCTTAATAAGTCTTTATCTGACTGAGTTCTTCTGTCCTCTAAATCAATTTGACAGTGGACAATCTCGTTTCAGTTTTCACAAAATATTAGTTTCCATGCCTTTTGCAAGACATTGCACCATTTCATGCTTTTCATGTTTAATGTTTAGAAAGATTTTTCTTCCTCCCCATATTGCATCAGATCTGTGACTTGCTTAATAATGTGGAACAACCTCTTAAAGTAGGGTTTCCATTTACCTAAGAAGACCTGGCAAACTATTTAACAAACCTGTCTGAGTTTGATACACTACAGATCACTTGCATTATAATTTGGAACACGGTGTATATGCTCTTGTAAAATAAGAAAAAAAGAGCACCTGTTAACAGTGACATACACGTCAAACAAAAATATGTTTTAATTACAAGTTTGACAAACACATGAATGGTTTTAAATAGTCGGAAACTTGCAATTATGGAAATTCCAACATGACGTGAATGAAGCATTAATCTGTACTGAATAATGAACTGGATTCTAATAATAGCTTTTGAACAATAGCTATTGGACATTTGAGCACCTTGTAATTTTCTCACCTCAGATTGCGCCAACTCATTGTCATGATGAGGAAAACGCAAGTCAAAACCTCCTCCGTGGATATCCATAGACTCTCCCAATATGGATCCAGCCATGGCGGAGCACTCAATATGCCATCCAGGTCTCCCCTTTAACAACCCCACCAGAATTGCAAATATTTAGCACAACTTTAAGTTCAAGTTTCAAGTTTAATTTATTTATATAGCACCATTAAAACAGCAGCAGCAAACATCCAAACATGGGCGACGCATTCAAAACGTCGTTGTACTATGTTTAACCTACTGAGCTGCCAAGTCGTCATACTCATCTATTTATTTTCTGAACTTAAAAGTAACACACATGTTTGCCTGATGTGTACTTGCTCACCTTTCCCCAAGGGGAATCCCAAGATGGTTCTCCAGGCTTGGAGGCCTTCCACAGTGCAAAGTCATTCTGTGATCTCTTTTCACTGAGTCTGTCTGCTGAGATACTCAAGTCTCCTGCAAAAGTAAAAAAAAAAAGTGATTCTTTCTTTATAAAAAAAACAACATTCAAGGACCAGGTGAACACTGAAAATGACACTAATGAAAAGAACTGCATTCTGTCCTAATGCTTTGTTATACAATGGATGATTCTGGCTCATTACATCCACCACTCAGAATATGATTAGAGCTATATGCATTATCTGAAAACTCTGGCCTTTTGGTGAGCATCAATATCGCGTTGCCAGGGGAACGACAGACAGCTGAACTGCATTGTACTTCTCAAAGACACATTTGCAAAAGAAAAAAAATAAAAGAGTAAACCATTTTAAAGGATGTATTGTGATTTATTCATGTACCTTCTCCCTCTTGAAGAGCCTTCTGATCACCAACAGCCTCTGGTACCAGTTTGGCATAAGAATGAGCAGGGCAAGCATCAAACTTTGCCGTGTCAAAATATACTGATCCATTAGACTCGTATCTTGTGAGAAAAGACAGCAGAAATGATTTCTTAGACATATTCTAAGAAAGCATTGTTGTTTTAAGGGGCATATCATGAAATATCAAAATAATCAACTAGAAAGAAGACATTTCTAGTCTTACCCGTAACCATTGTCCACAATCCTTTTGACAAATGCCACAATCTCTGGCACGTACTCACTGACCCGTGTGAGAACATCAGCAGGGAGGACCTGCCAATCAAAAACAGCATAAGTTCAATGCAAAGGGAGATATTTCCTTTTAAAGAATTCTGTTTAAGGACTACAACAAATGGCTGGTAGGGACTACAACAAGCTTCTTCCTGGGTTAGTAACATCACTAACCCTAAAATTTACATAAACCCTGCCTCCGAGAACATGCAACAAAGGGGGTAAGGCCATGTTGGGCTGCTTTAGTGAAGAGGAATAATTTTTGTAGCAGAGTGTTGTGGCCATGCTGTCATTTTACGCTTCAAAAAACGAGAGTCAATTCAACGCTGGATTTGCACAAAAGATTAACATGATGGCACATGCTAGTTGATGAGTTGAATCAACTCCACAGCAACTACATAAATGTATAAACTAACCATTCAGAAAAGTCCAGTTGCATTCTAAAAGTTGTAGTGTATCTTCTTCCTGAGTCTCTCCATCAGTGTCCGACTCCATTTGAACAATGTAAGGCTGAATACCGTTACTGACAATCGTCATTTTGGCTGCGTGAGATTCTCTTTGTTGTTTTTGAGCTTTGTTGCTGTTGAGCAACCAAAGCGCGAGCTGTTAAAGCTACGCCCTCTTTTGGAAAGCAGGCAGGGGAGCAGCAGCTCATTTGCATTTAAAGGGACACACATAAAAACTATGTGTTTTTGCTCACACCCAAATAGGGGCAAATTTGACAAGCTATAATAAATGATATGTGGGGTATTTTGAGCTGAAACTTCACAGACACATTCTGGGGATACCAGAGACTTATATTACATCTTGTAAAAGGAGCATTACAGGTCCCCTTTAAAAAAAAAAACTTATCCTGAACTTTTGAACAGCAGTGTATATGTATGTAAGTCATATAGTCAAATCATTTTAAAGCTACTGAATTTCCCATCTGTACTAGTTCACTCACATTGAGGGCTTCCATATCTTTATGGTACTCTCCCTCCCAGTACTTTGGCAACAAAGAGAAGATTGAGTTTTCTGTCACTTGGCTCCCAAACTGACAGTCTAACCAGTCTGACAAAAGATCCTTGGCCTCCTCCAATAAGACCTACAAATGAGAACCATAAAAAAAAAAAAGAAGAGAAGTCAGTTTCAGAATCACACTACAAATTCACAGAACTTCATGAAAATACGCAATGTTTAATAGATGTGGCACAGAACAACATCAGCCAAATGATTTGCCTCTGACATGGCCCTGATCAAACTAGGTCACATATGTGTTTTTAAAACACTGTGCGCATCATCTACCTGTGCATGATTCTGGAGTGTATCGCCTGGAGTGTTGCTCTGCACTGCCACCTGCAGGGGACCCAGTGCAGCGTCCACTGCTGCATCCAGCCTCTCCAACATCTGCTTCTTATCTGGGTCAGTAGTCTCAGCAAGCTTGGCTTTAAAAGGCTAAACACAATAAAACCAAATTACATTAAAGCACAGTGATGGGGAAAGAGATGAAAGCTATGGAAACATTTGTGGGAAGGCCATTCACTAACTGTCTAAAGGGTTTGAGGTGGTCATGCTTTTGTCTTCAGAGCTGCTTAAACCTCTTAAGCAAAATCATTTATTTTCATTAGTTAATAACAGCTCTGTCAGTACTTTAGCAGTATGTATAAATCTTTATTATCTCATTAATGTTCACTTAGAAAGTTTGTGCCACCATAAGGCAGTAATGATGACTGATAATGAGTTTAGTGAAAACTGGAGACAGACCTGAACTATTAGAAGAAAAGAGTGATCATAACAGTGTCATTTAGAGCGGACATTCTTAACATTTTTGACTTGAAGGACCCCTATTGTTCAATACAATTTTCAAAGGCCCCCTATTGGCTAAGATATTTCCTTTGGTACCTCTGTTGTGATTATAACAATGCTGCTTGTTTTCAAATTTATATATTAACAGAAACAAGGAATGTTGATATATCAAAAATAACGAACCACAATTTATTTTGTGATTACGGAAGATCCTGATTAATTGTGTTCTTCAAGTGTGTTGTTGTGTACTGAGTAGATAATAACAGTACTTATTTTGTCCTAACTACCCCTTTAAAAATATTCACTTCACTGTATGAGCGGTGTAGTTTTTCCCTCACCGTTCGGGCTGTTAGCACATCCTGCAGTATCTGAGAGGCGCTGGGCTTCTTCTCTCTGTACTGCTCAAGCAGATAGTTCTGTCTGGCTCTTTTGATGATCTGAAACGAAGATGTAACACTGATGATTGTATCTTGAGAACATTGTATCGCATGTGACCTTTAGATCTAAACTAGCATTTCATATGGCCGAAAGTATTAAAGAGGTTTACAAAAGTTTATACAAAAAAGTAAGGTCAACTACATTCAGACTCTGCAAGCACCGCTCTTACTTTGTCATCAATATCTGTGATGTTCATACAGTAGAAGACGTCATATTTGAAATAATTCTTCAGTATTCTCCGGAGTATGTCAAAAGATATGTAGGATCTGAAAGAACAAGGACACTGAATCCTCATGAAATACAGAGAACTAATACATCAAAAATGCTGCATAGGTCTTGGATGGAAAACGTTCTATTTTTTCTCAATATCTTTACCTTCATCAAACCATATTCAAACATAATAGTTCAAAGTGCTTTGTGATTTGGTTTACAGCCTCACATGCACAAACTAACAAATCCTTAGCTTAGATTGAATGCCTGAATGTCTGTTTCAGCCTTTTCATTGACCGCTGTTCTGTGTCTGTTGGGCCTTTTTGAACAGATGGGGCACACTGAAAACAAAGAACTCTGATAAAGAAGCATCTATGAATGGATGGGGAATATGTCACCTGGCATGACCCATGTGAGAAGCATCATACACCGTGGGGCCACAGCAGTACCACAAAACTCTGTTGCCCTTCTGTGGTACAAACACCTCCTATAAGGCAGAACACAGAACAGATACTAGCAGTTTATTATCATAATGCAGCATCCAATATACACCTTTAACAATAACAACAAAGAACAGAACAGACAAGAATTTGTATTTGTTCAACTGCAACCAGTAAAGATGCCAATTTGCCAACCAAAGAATTCTGTAGATTTTCATATAATTGGAACTCCGCATTCATGGTCATTTATAAAATTCAAACGCTCCCATCCATGTACACTACAGTTCAAAAGTTTGGGGTAAAATCTTTGTAATGTTTTTGAAACAAGTCTCTTATGCTCATCAAGGCTGAAAAAAAACACAGTACAAACAATAACATTGTGAAATATTATTACAATTTAAAAACAACTGTTTTCTATTATAATATGTTTTAAAATGTCACATGATCCTTAGAAATCATTATAATATGCTGGTTTTGAAACATTTATTATTACAACTGCTCGATATTTTTGTGGAAACTGTTACACATTTTTTCAGGATTCTGATTGAATTTGGATTGATGAACATAGGTTTTTTTTTGTTTTTTGTTTTTTAAACAGCATTTATTTAAACAGAAATATTTAAATAATGTCACTTTTGATCACTTTAGTGCATCCTTGCTGAATTAATTTCTTAAAGGTGCCCTAGAACTTTTTTTTAAATAGATGTAGTATAAGTCTAAGGTGTCCCCTGAATGTGTCTGTGAAGTTTCAGCTCAAAATACCCCATAGATTTTTTTTTTAATTCATTTTTTTTAACTGCCTATTTTGGGGCATCATTATAAATGAGTCGATTCAGGGCTACTGGCCCTTTAATTCTCCTGCTCCACGCCCACGGAGCTCATGCTTGCCTTGATCAGTGCATAAACAAAGTTCACACAGCTAATATAACCCTCAAATGGATCTTTACAAAGTGTTCGTCATGCATGCGGCATGCATGCGTCGGATTATGTGAGTATTGTATACTGTTATATTGTTTACATTTGATTCTGAATGAATTTGAGGCTGTGCTCCGTGGCTAATGGCTAATGCTACACTGTTGGAAAGATTTATAAAGAATGAAGTTGTGTTTATGCATTATACAGACTGCAAGTGTTTAATAATGAAAATAGCGACGGCTCTTATCTCCGTGAATACAGTAAGAAACGATGGTAACTTTAACTACATTTAACAGTACATTAGCAACATGCTAACGAAACATTTAGAAAGACAGTTTACAAATATCACTAAAAATATCATGATATCATGGATCATGTCAGTTATTATTGCTCCATCTGCCATTTTTCGCTATTGTTCTTGCTTGCTTACCTAGTCTGTTGATTCACATGTGCAGATCCAGACATTACTGGCTGCCCTTGTCTAATGCCTTTCATAATGTTGGGAACATGGGCTGGCATATGCAAATATTGGGGCGTACACCCCGACTGTTACGTAACAGTCGGTGTTATGTTGAGATTCGCCTGTTCTTCGGAGGTCTTTTAAACAAATGAGATTTATATAAGAAGGAGGAAACAATGGAGTTTGAGACTCACTGTATGTCATTTCCATATACTGAACTCTTGTTATTTGACTATGCCAAAATAAATTCAATTTTTCATTCGAGGGCACCTTTAAATAAAAATAAATATAACTATTGACCCCAAACTTTTGAAAGGCAGTGTTTGTTGATTTATTGCATGGTAATTTGATTATGCTTTCAGCAACCAATACTATACTACAGCAAGGGAAGAGTATAGTATAAAGTTGTGAATTCAACCACACATATGTTGATTTATCTTTCATACCTTGGTCCGTGTGAGACTGTTGTAAAGACGCAACTTTGAAATATCTGTTCCTTCTGGTGGAGACCACGGTGGCTGCACCCGCTTTCCCTTTGCTGAAAAACAAGACACTTTTTTTTTACCAAAATGACTATGTTTAGTACAAAAATGAGTCACAGCTACACAGTAGATTCATTCATAGTGACCAATCCCAAAACTATCCAGCCTTTGTGTCGAGACAACAGGTGCACCATGGGAAATAGCTGTTGTTTCACACCTGCTGCAAAGTATATGATTCTTCACAAAGAAAACAACATAAACACAAAGTAAAAGTGAAACAGACACTGTGCAAAAAAGCCGCACAACTTTGTTATAGTGAAAATGCTGTTTAAAACCACAAACACCTCAATGTGGACAAGTCACCTATAGTTCAACCCATTCCGGTCCTGTTCAGAGCTAAACCTGAGAAGCGATATTTGCATTTCTTGTCAAGATTCCTGTCAACACCTCAGCTTATATATACTAACACACCAAACTACCCCTACTTTCAGAATCATGCAACACATTCTGCAGATGTCCTCAGCACAGAAACTACTAACTACAAAATGCAGGAAATCACAAGTCAGCTACAACCTACGTTCATGCACCCTGACTATGACAGGGGGAGTTCTTTCTACTCACTGCTGCATTCTGAGGTCTGGTCATTCGTTTGGGGCTTCAGGGCGGCTATGTGTTTGTACCAGCGCAGGGCGTGGACATGCCGCTCAGGTGGGGGCCCACATAGAAGCGCAAAGGCTTCTGCATCCGCCTGCGAAGGCCCGTAGCCAGCCAGGTAACTTCGACTGCTCAAGTACTCATTCAGAGCCTCAACCCTGCGAGCATCCTCACTTATGCGCAGTAAGAAGCCATAATCAAAGGCTGGGAAAACAAAAGGGCATAAACACAGAGATGAGCAGACATTAGGAATGAGCTAGGGGCCCGTAGAGAATGACACAGATGAACAGTGACAGCATTTTCTTTTAGAGCTGCTGTAGAGCCGAAATGAAATCTGTTTGCATCATTTCCTGTTATCACTGTAAAGATGCTTTGAGTTTGAAACAATATATATTCTATAAAGCGCTATATATAAAACTTGGCTTGACCTGTAATCCTCTCTAACCTCATTCCTCTGAAACATAAACTGTAATAATCTGATCACACACTACTGGACAACAATACACTTACAACTATGCCAATTAATTTCATAATTGAGGGTAAATGCAATGACATTGTTTTGAAACGAACTGAAATTAAAATGTTAACTAAAACTACTACTAAAAAAAGAAAAGAAATAAAGCTGAAATAAAGTAAGATGTAAAAATGACTTTAAATAACTTTAAGTTAAAGTACTAAAATGACTAAAACTAAACTGAAATAAAAAATAAATATAAAAAATATTTTACAAATAAAAAGCACATAATAAAATCAGTAAAACTTAAACTAAAAAAAAAACAAATGAAAATTGAAGACATACAAATAAAAACTAATTCAAAATAATAAACACTATAATAGCATATAAATAATGCTGCAGTAACAAAAATACATAACAAAATTCTGCGAAATGAGTGCAACATGGGGACGAGCAAAAACTAAAATGATTATGAAC
Organism: Megalobrama amblycephala; assembly: GCF_018812025.1. NCBI lineage: Eukaryota > Metazoa > Chordata > Actinopteri > Cypriniformes > Xenocyprididae > Megalobrama > Megalobrama amblycephala. Next base: position 18,111,880 of record NC_063046.1, read on the forward strand.
CTGTTCTCTATTAAATTAAAAACACTTATGCATCAGTCGATGTTGCATCATCTGACTCATTTACTGACTCAGTTAAATAAATATGAAATTATTTCACTCCTTATGTGTCACTTCGGCTGTCTGATTTCAGCTTGTCAATGCAATATTCAGACACAGCGCTAATATAACAAAATGACAGTTATACAGCAATACTCTGTGATGTTTCCACATATAACATTACATGTTTATGATAAAAGCAGTACATTTACAGGAGAATAACCATCCTGTAACAGCTGCAGGTTTGAACAGAACCGGCATTAACTAATCACTTTTAACAGGCCTAACAGAACAAACATGCATTAATGTTCAGTAGCGTAACGTACATCATGACTGTTACATCGCAAGAAAAGTGAATAGAGAAATATTACCTATATCTCCCGTGTTTGCCATTTTCATCTATCTGATGCAACAATAACGTGTCCGGAAAACCTGAAAGGAAATCACAATGAAACACAGGACATGCACGAAGTCAATGATGGTTTAAGGATCTCTAGATTATTTACACGGCTCTCGTGCTTGTCTTTTCATATACAGATCCGATGTTCTTCTATGGCGATCATGCGATTGCAGAATAATACTTCCGGGCAAATATTAAAGCTCCTTTCGTTCCAAAATAAAAGTTTCTTCCAAGTCTCATATCGGAAATAATTAGGCTAATTTTTTAAAATTTATAATAATATAAATAATTAACGTAATTCAGAATATTTGCTTACATTCAAAAATTTCAATTCAATTTTAAATATTGAGCGTAAGCATTAATATGTCCGTATTAAATTCAAATTTTTCATTACCGGGGTGTACAAAATAAGGTATAGGCCTATTATAGATATCAAACATGTTTAAAGACAGTTTCTTTATTAGAATATATTGTTGTCACCTCTTCTGCTCTTCTGTTTTTGGACCCAATTTTTTTTTAAATTATTATTATTACACAGACCACTAGGGGGAATCCAAGTATAACCTCAGGAGGGTGAGTAGCATTTTGATTTTGGGTGAACTATCCCTTTAAACGGAAAAGTTTTACAAAATCACAAATAAATTAAATAAATGAATGAATTAATAAATAAATAAATAAAACCCGGTGTCACATATTATTTTTTAACTGCAGCTTCTTGAACACTTAAGTTTGTGAATTAGTATGGAAGAGAATAATTGACACGAAGAGTGAAATGTTTGTTGTGTTCATTCTTTGTTTTTGTACTAAATTAAACTACTGAAAGTTGCTATCCGCGCGACGTCAGGGCATTCGTTATAGGTCAAGGGCCCTGTCAACCAGCTCTTATCTTTGGTTTGTAACTCCAGACAGATTACAGATCCTAACCTCTTTGACAAGGGCGCAGATTATTCCTAGACAGGCGACGCAGACTTCCCACCCCTCACAGAATGTCAATGGAATGTGAGAGAGAGGTGACCGCGCACACGAAGTCCCCCTCGCGCACTTATATAGGTTGGCCATGTTTGAGAGGTCGTAATATCATTCTGTTAAACACGTCGGGTGCAGACATAAAATGCATTTTCTGTGTTAAGTATCAATCCAAATAGTCCAACTGGTTATTCGTTTAACAAGGAAACACTTAAATCCCACAAGTAAAGCTTGACACAGTGGTTGATAATTCCAGTTCATTGTGGTTCAGCTGTGGCAGATCCTCATGGATTCTCACTTAGATTAGAAGAAAGCCAACTGAGGGACCCAAAGCGAAAATATAGTCATTACAACGTTCTGCAAATAACTTTCTTTCATGTCGTATCTCCAGCTGAAGCCTCCCTTACATGCAGTTGTCAGCATTCAACAGCTAGTATGACTGTCAGAATGACGACGTGATGACAGGCCTGTGTGACGGACCAAAGACTATACAACACATCACACATGACGGATAGTAATACATACAACTCATGGTAATCTGTTATTTAATATAACATGACTTTCAAGGACAAGGTTAAAGCAATGAAATTATCAGCATGTTAGAAGGTTTTTAACAGTAGGCTATCTTGCAATGTTTCTAAAAGTAGTAGGTAGGTAGAGTGATGTCTAGATACAATGAGGACAGTCAGTTAAACGACAGGGATTCATTTTTAAAAGGTAAAATCAATAAAAGCAAGTGGTTGTTGAAACAGTGTCCTTTATATCAGCTCAGGATCAAGGAAAGGTTGAGGGGTGTAAAAATGGGGTTTGCAGTAAATTCCATGCATGGGGCGCTGCACAAAATCATACTGTGAAAATCTTTTTTAATAAAACGTTATAAATAATCTTATTTGTTAAAAAAAATAATGAAAGGTAATATTTTTAACTTTTTTAGCATTTTAAATGAGTTCAAAAATGTATTTTATTATCAAGTGAGTACATATTTCCTGTTCATCCTTCGACATTACTCAGTCACATGACCAAAATGAACAAAGGAGAGAAACGTTCTGGGGTGCAGTACAGAAAAAGACAAAGGGAAATTAAAATGAGGACAGCAAAATATTGAACAAACAGAGATTGGTAAGCTTAATTTATCTTTTTTCCCCCCACAAAACAGTGCTGAACTGTTTTTTAATGTCATAATAGTGATTTTATAATGTTAAATATAAATCCAAAAGCAAAACATATGAAAAGAGCTATATTAGGGAGTGAAAATGACAAGCGAGCAAATGAGTGATCCTCTGCAGCCATCTACTGGTTACAGTGGTAATATGGTAAAATGTCATTTTCATTTTAAAAGTCTTTGTTTTCCACCAGGTGGCAGAGATCTTCCACTTAAGCATGGCACATTTTCCTTGAATTATCTCTATGAATAAAAATAAAAAGAAAAAAAAACGCAGATCTTCTTTAAAGTGAATTTTAAATGTAATGCACCCATATTATATAAAAATAAATAATAATTTTGAGGCAAAAAACAAAACAAAAACATAAATCTCTCAAAAACTGAAAAGTGAGCTATACATGTGTTGTTTGAAATTTATTTTAAAAAAAACAATTTTTTTTTAAGTTACGAGAAAAAGTTTTCCAAGTTTTCCAAGTTACGGAAAAAAACGAAACTGGCGCCGCGTTCGTTCCGTAAGTAGAATAGGGAAGGCGTAGAACATTCAGCGTAAGCGTTATGAAGAATGCGGAAGCGGAAAGTACGTTCAAGGCGATATTTTGTTTATAAAGCATAAACGGTTTTATTTTTTTCGAAAATGCCCGATCGATTCGCTAGATAAGACCCTTATTACTCATCTGGTATAGTTTAAAGCCCTTGAAGCTGCACTGAAACTGTAATTTTGACCTTCAATCTGTTGGTAGCCATTGAAATCCACTGTAAGGAGAAAAATCCTGGAATGTTTTCCTCAAAAACCTTCATTTCTTTTCGACTGACGAAAGAAAGACATGAACATCTTGGATGACATGGGGGTGAGTAAATTTATCAGGAAAAGTGTATTTAAAAGTGGACAAATCGTTTAAGGAAGTCGGCACACACACTAAACCTGTGTACAGTATATATTCTTTCTTTGATGTCATGTACAAAAGATATAAAGAAGAATATAAAGCTGCAGATGTAAAATCTGTAGCTCCATGTCAGAGGTTAAGAATACCAAGAATAATTAAAACAAATGTTTTTTGACCTTTTTCTTTGAGCAGTATAGCTGGGAGGATTATTTTTGGGAGGATAAATTTACTCCCTTATCATCCATCCACCTGAAGGTGACAGAAGGTGGGCTCAGTAATAGGTCATGGTAGATGGGTGAAGGGCTGGGCAAGATGATTTGGGCCACGTACCCTGTGACATTTAAGGGGTGTGTGTGTGTGTTGGGGGGGGGGGGGGGGTATCTATAAAGAGAAGTGTTGGTGTTGGTGTCCACAATGCCTGTTTGTTGGAACTCAATAGGGACACTCAACCAGGATGCCAGAGCCAACTAAAAAAATAGGTATGCCAGTGTTTTTGTTCTTAATTCTATTTGACAAATAGGTGTATTACAGATTTTTGTCAATCAGGAGGGACATTTAACCAGTGTTCTCCTGAGTTGTTTGTTGAAGAAATGTTTACCTTTCTGTTCTGAACTTTGACCCTATGTGTACTGGGTTCATCACTGTACAACTTTCCATGACTTGAACTGTAATCTATATTAATTTGAACTATTATGAACATTTGTAATTTAACATATATGGGCAAAATGGGCAGTAGCAGTTGATTTGATGAGCATTTTCGTAACATAGGCTGCTGTCCAGATGTTCCTTTAAACTGTATTGCTTACCGCCTACTGTATGTATGGAAACTGCATTCAAAGCACGTGGCTGTAAAAAAATAAAATAAAAAAATCATTAAAAAATGTATTAAAAAATAAAATATTATTTTTAAAATAAAAAATTATAGACAGCCTTTTTAATCCAAAACACCATTTAATGCCTTATCCAAGCAAAAGTGTTAAAATAATTGCAGTGGACTAAAGGGCTTTTTTCCAAAAGTGCACAGAATAACCTTGCCTAAGCAGGAATTAAAGGATTGCCATAATGTGATACCACCTGTTTGACAGCCCAACGAGGCGATATTCGCTAAGACCTACAGCATGCTAACAATGCTGTTGCATCACTTTTTAGCATTAAGCAATGGAGTTTAGTGGTAGTCACATAATCCATCTGCAGACACTTTCTCATCCCTTTTTCAATCTCTTCGGTGTATTTCAATGGCTCCAGACCAGTGGTTCTTAACCAGGGGCAGTGCGCAAACAGGGGTACTCTGAAAACTTACAGTGGAGCCCCAAAGTGTCTTAGAAATTATATGTAGTTCTACTACCTTCTAAAATAAAGATGTACAGTATTAAACTGGCATAATATTTTTTAGTTTATTTTTATTATACCAGAAATACCAGAGGTACATATCAGCTTAGACTGAAGGGCTTTTGAATATTGTCTTGGACAAAGGGCTGCCTTGGAGTCAAAAAAAGTTGAGAAACACTGCTTCAGATTCATAACAGGACATCTCAAAAGCAATATGCTCTTATCATGACTTAACAGATGTCACATTTTCTTTTGAAGGCTTTTTGAGTGACAAGACACCTAGGATTTAAATGTTTGAATGGCAAGCATCAGCATCTAGTATAAGTTTAATGATATAAGTCACCTTCATGAAATGGTTTTCCTTCCCATTTCAGCTCTCAGCAAAATCCAGTGAAAATTGGCTTGCACACTTGCTTAAATTACCCCATGAACTGTCTCTTTCACTCTAGACAGTTACCTTTCACGTATCAGTCCTCTATTAGACATTCAACCCTACATTTCAAATGAACATGCGTCCTCATACATGCCCTGAATGCAGCAGTGGAACAAAGACAATGTGGATACCAGAGGTTTTGAAATGGCAAGAGAGGGACCAGCACTTGATAAACAACAGAAATAGATCCCAGTTAATCCATCTAGCAGCTACCTGTGGCTGTGTCAATGTGGACTGAAGTTCTCAATGGAGAGCGCATGCTCTATTTTTAAACCCAGAGAGTTGGCTTGCTTTATGTTTGAACCATCTGCACTGATGCGATTGAAGATGTGTGACTCAAAGTGAAAAAGAATGATGAATAAGCAGTTAATAATTCAAGGCATGTGAGTAACAATAGCCATGAAGATCAAGTTCCAGCAATACCTCAAAGTGTCAAAAGGGAAAAATAGTTTACTATTGCCCCCTATTCATACCAAATTACTGTGTATATACATTTTACACTATTGTATTTTAGTATTTACTTGGGGTAAATGCACACCAAAAACTAACTTTAAAGGCAAACTATATATATATATATATATATATATATATATACAGTGTCCTCCACAAATATTGGCACCCTTAGTAAATATGAGCAAAGGTGGCTGTGAAAATAAATCTGCATTGTTTATCCTTTTGATCTTTCATTCAAAAAATTCACAAAATTCTAACCTTTCATTTAAGTAAAACAATTGAAAATGGGTGGAAAAGCTCATTATGAAATAAATGTTTTTCTCTAGTTCATGTTGGCCACAATTATTGGCACCCAATTATTGCAATGTCCTTTTGCCAAGATAACAGCTCTGAGTCTTCTTCTATAATGCCTGATGAGTTTGGAGAACACCTGACAAGATATCAGAGACCATTCCTTGATACAGAATCTCTCCAGATTCTTCAGATTCCAGCTCCATGTTGGTGCTTCTTCTCTTCAGTTCACTCCACTCATTTTCTTTAGGTTTCAGGTCAGGGAACTGGGATGGCCATGGCAGAAGCTTCATTTCGTGCTCGGTGACACATTTTTGTGTTGGTTTTGATGTTTGTTTTGGATCATTGTCCTGATCACTGCCCATTATTGGACTTCTAGCAGAAGTGGTTTTGATTTTTTATCTGTTAGTATTTGATAGAATCAATGATGCCATGTATCTAAACAAGATGTCCAGGACCTCCAGCAGAAAAATAGGCTCACAGCATTAAAGATCCAGCAGTATGTTTAACTGTGGGCATGGGGTACTTTTTATCCATGTGTGCACCAAACCCATCTGGTGGGTTTGCTGCCAAAAAGCAATTTTTTTAGTTTAATCTGACCATAGAAGCCGGTCCCGTTTGAAGTTCCAGTCTTGTCTGACAACTGAATATGCTGGAGTTTGTTTTTGGATGTGCAAAGAAGGATTTTTCTTGAAACCCTCCCGAACAACTTGTGGGGATGTAGGTGCTGTTTGGTAATTTTTTTAGGCTTTCTGAGACTCAAGAATCAACCAATTTCTGCAATTCTCCAGCTGTGATCCTTGAAGAGTCTTTGGCCACTCAAACTTTCCTCCTCACCGCACATTAGGACGATTTAGACACACGTCCTCTTCCAGGCAGATTTGTAACATCTTTAGTTGATTGGAACTTCTTAATTATTTCCCTGATGGTGGAAATGGGGATTTTCAATGCGTTAGCATTTTTCTTATACCCATTTTCTATTTTGTGAAGCTCAACGATCTTTTGCTGCCCATCAGAACTATATTATTTGTTTTTTCTCATTGTGATGAATGATTAAGGGGATTTGGCCTTTGTGTTTACACATATTTGTACTCCTGTGGAACAGGAAGTCATGGCTGCACAATTTCATGCTCCTAGTCACCCTGGTGTGCTAAAAAATGTAAATATGAATAGGAATATACTTCAGATATTTTACTCAGAAGAATTTCTAGATGCCAATAATTGTGGCAAACATGTATTGGAGAAAATCATTTATTTCATAATGAGCTTTTTCCCCCATTTTCAATTCTTTTCTTCAATGAAAGGTTAGAATTTTGTGAATTTTTTGAATGAAAGATCAAAAAGATAAACAATGCAGATTTATTTTTACAGCCACCTTTGCTCATATTTACTAAGGGTGCCAATATTTGTGGAGGGCACTGTGTATATTTTTATTTATATTTTTACTGTTTTTTTGTTTGTTTGTTTGTTTGTTTTTTACTGGAGATACATCAATGGAAGCTTTCATGGTCTGGTTCAGCTTTCAGATTATTATTATTATTATTATTTTTTAATTATCCTTATGACTGGTTTTGTGGTCCAGGATCACATATAGCTATTATAAAGTCTGAGTCCATTTTAGACCCTGACTAGTTAATAGGGGGTGTGTTTCCCAAAAGCATCGTTAGCCAACTAACATCGCAAACTTGTGTGGTTGGAACGACAGCTCTCGAGCTGTGGTAAGAAACATAGTTTCTTGTTTTTATGACATGTGGACTTAATAAATCGTTATCTTGACCAAAATAAGCAAGCTGACATTAAGTACAATGTATATCTTTGATTTCGAATATATACAAATGCCATTTACATATTTTAGTTTGTCGAAATTTAAAGCATCGTTTTTGAAGAGTGCGCATGTACGTACGTGCTCTAGTAGCCTACGTAAGATCGACATAACGAGCCTATGATTAAATCTGGAAATAAAGCAAAATAACTGACAAAAATCTTTACCATGTCCGTAAAATCTAGCATTAATTCGATCTCAAACGGATTCATTCAAAGAAGTTATTTCTCCACCACCTTCGTGACATCATTCACCAAGGCTGAACGACAGGTTTGCGACAATACGGTTTCGGGAAACAGTCGTGACTAGCTAGTTGATTTGTTTAACGATGCATCGTATTATGGTAGTGAAGCAACGACGAGGTAGCCTACGTCGTCGTGTACGGGAAACGCACTCCTGTTTAGTGACAACTTTGCAAAAAATTGTACAAAAATTATGTATTGTAGACTAAATATAAATTAGATTTGTCTAAATCTTCTAACTTAGGCTACCGAGCTTTAATGATGACTAAATAGTACACATTTTCTTATATTGATAAATGATAGAATATACTGGGTCTGAGACATCTAAAGACATATAAGCATTTGACCACAAAGTCTTCAGGACAATATGCAATATCAGACAGGCTAGAGAGGAAAGAGTATAAGGACAAGACATTTTCAGAGATAAGAGCTTGAGGTGGAAATTTTGGACATGCATCTGACCCTCCTTCACTCACTCCTTTAGTCTCAGCTTTCACCAAGAAACCAAAGACTCAGACTGCTGATATTGGGGCAACAGTCATATTTGAAGCTGAGACTGAGAAGCCTGATGTAAAAGTGAGATGGCAGCGAGACTCCAAGGACATCTCATCCAGTGACAAATATACCATCTCAGCGGAGGGCAATAAGCACTCTCTAACAATAAACAATGCAGTCCATGAGGATGCAGTGGGATATGCTGTTATTGCTGGGGTATCAAAAGTCAAATTTGAATTAAAGATAAAAGAATTAGAAGGTGGGTGATTTTTGGATGGTGACTTGTGTCTTTCCTGTATTTACCTCACTTTTACCCCACCTTTGGTTCATTTGTAAAGCCGTCACAGAGCACCATAACCAATTCTCCTTTCTCATTCACTTTTCTCTGGAGTTGTAACCAGTTGTTTTTCTGAGCATGCTATCACTATTTGTAAGGATTTCTCAGCCTGCTGTGGAATCTGGGAAACTCCCCAGACCTCTTATAGCTGTTCCTCACTTCAAACTCTTAACCTTTAGTGTCTGTTCATAGAGCTTAGTTGTGATCCTGTTAGGCATTGTGCATAGAAAAAAAGAGAAGATAAGTATGGGTTAAATTAAATACTGGAGAAATAGTTAGCCTAATAAAGTCAGGGGCAAGAAGGTCAAACTAACATTTAGTTGTCAAACTAGGTTATTTATTTTAGTGCATTTTTCCTGATAAATTGATTCTCAGGAAAAAGAAAACAACACAATTATCCTTGTACAAACAGAACTGTCAATATAACAAGTATTAGTGCTATTTTTTTATAGCTAAAGCACACTTGAGTATAAATGGCCAGTGTTTCATGTGCTTCATCTGGACCTATTTCAACTAAAGCCCTATTCGGACAGGATTAGTTTTACATGGAGAGGTGCCTTCTGTAAAAAGGTCCGAAAAAATAACCCTAATATAAAAAATGGGATGCTAATCCCGTGTGAATAGACCAGCTGTAAATATGTACATAAATATTTCATCATTTTCTGTTTAAAAGTAGTTTTCCACTGTTTTTCAAGTATGGAGGCACTCGAAGTAGCATTCAGTTGTGTTCTAAGTGGTGGGACAAGTCTGTGGCAAACAGAAGTGTTTTCCGCATACCATTCAGATCAAAAAGAAGGTCGAAAGCACTTAGAAGCACAAAACATCTTTTAGCTTTTTGGGTAAGTGCCTATTACCAACAGAATCCAATCAGAATGTAATTAATTTAATTATAATATAATTCTATTTATTTAATTATAATAGTGATATATCAGGGAGCAACATTATACGCACATGATGACAGGGAGGTGACGACGGTGCGTAAATCGAGTTACCACTCCCACTTCTGGTAGTTTTACTGAAATTTCTTATCCTGCATAAATTGGCCATTAATATTACAGACGTCCTGTGGTAAAATAACATTATTTCATCTACCCTTGTAAAACTAATCCTGTCTGAATAAGTCTCTATACCAGCATTACATAGATCAATGGTTATATATCAGGTGTTTAGAGCCATTTAGTTAAAAAGGACCCATGAGAACAAAACTTTGCATGCAAAACATGTTCAATAATAAACAGAGAGTGTGTTTTGAGGGTAATATATCTAAAATGTTTTTTAAATCTGAATTGTTTGGCTAAAGTTTGAAAAGGTAAAGAATTAGCATCTTGCTTTGACCCAGACCTTTTTGTGATATAGATGCAGGAAGTAAAGCTTTAGGGACTGCATATGTAAAATTATCAATAAAATGGAAACCTCTCTCACCCAGATGGGCAATTATGACACTTTTTATCATCTGTCAGAAAGCCATTTTAAGAATTTTTGCACTTTTGCAGTGAAGGAACTGCAAAAAGCCGTATCTCCAGATCCTGCAGCTGTGGATCCTAAGCCTGAAGAAGCTAAAGAACCTAAAGAAGCACCACCAGCACCTTCTGAAAGCACAGCTCCAGACACCAGTGGACCCGTATTAGATGGTGTAGCACCTGAAGGTGAAAAACACACAGACATATTTAATTATGCTTTTTAATTTATTTACACATTTAAAATGATTGAATTTGACTGAATAACAAACCTACATTTTCTGTTTGTTTTTAAGCTCTGCCTGAGAGTCATCATCCTGACACAAGGCAGGACCTTACTGGTCTCTTCACAGAGAAGCCTCACAGTGGGGAGGTGAATGCAGGTAAGTGACAGTGCCTCACGTCAATAAGAAACTGATAATGCATATAAAGTGAAAACGTTCTTCCAATCTGTTCCTCCTGTGTAGGTGAGAACATTAGCTTTGTTGCTCGGGTGTGTGGTGAATCTCTGCTGAAGAAGCCCACAGTAAAATGGTTCAAAGGAAAGTGGATGGATCTGGCCAGCAAGTCAGGAAAGCACCTGCAACTCAAAGAGCACTATGACCGCAACAATAAGGTCTGACAATGATCAAATAGTTACATAATACACAATACATTTAGAATATTTTGAAAGTGAAAAATCAGTAAAATTAACCAAAACTCTTTTTTTTTTTATTCAGGTGTACACATTCGAGATGCATGTCATTGCAGCTAAACTCAACTTTGCTGGAGCCTATCGTTGTGAGGTGTCATCCAGAGACAAGTTTGACAGCTGTAATTTTGACCTAGTAGTACATGGTAAGCAGGGTTGCCAGGTTTTCACAACAAAACCTGCCCAATTAGTCAGTCAGTCACCTTTATTTATATAGCACTTTTTACAATGCAGATTGTGTCAAAGCAGCTTTACATTGATAACTGGTACATAATTTTTGCTGCACAGAAGCTCTTAAATAATAGTGTCAATGCAGGCAGATCAAAGCACTGTTGAATAAATGTCAAGAATACTGTTGAATATCAAATGTCAAGTCAAATGTCAAGTGTCCCCAACTAAGCAAGCCAAAGGCGACAGCGGCAAGGAACCCAAACTCCAACAGGTGACATCAGGTGGCAAACAAGTGGCAAATAGGTGTTAAAATGGAGAAAAAAACCTTGGGAGAAACCAGGCTTAGTCGGGGGGCTTTGTTACGAATCAGGTTGCTATCATAAGTCTGATAGGATCGCAGCATTCAAAGTATTTATTTCAGTTCCATCCAGTTGAGGATCGTATTCATCACGCCGGTATGGACGGTTTGTTGAGGAACTGTGCTACTGGCTGTCATGTCGATGAGGCCTTGCTACTCAAAACTAGCCCAAAACTCCCCGCTTTCCAGGGTGTAAAATCCGTGTTTTTGGCGGGGTTCCCCTGGTAAAATTCGCATTCCAGGGGCTAAATATCATGTTATTTGGGTTCGTTTCAACCCGCGGACATGAAAAACAACAAGTGGAAACAGTGTAAAAGTAGCCCAATTCTTGGCAACACTGATGGCAAGACCCAAACTTTTATTTTGGGTCTGACAAAACAGTTTGAATAAGATGAACGATATGCATACTTGATAAATAACAAGGAATGAATAATTCTGAAGAATTATAATTGTGCCAAATTAATTGCTAATGTGTGCTTTTCACTGTGTATTTTATACTCCAGAGGCTCGTACAACAGAAGGGTTTGATATTCGCTCTGCATTTAGACGCACGTGAGTATTTATTTTTCTACATTTAATAAAGTATAATTTGAAGTATTGATTTCAACTATTCTTTCATAAAATTAAAAAGGTGTATCATGCCATTTTAGCAACATGAAATGCTAACTTTTTTTTTTTTTGCTTGTCTGATTTGAGGTTTGATGATTTTGTGTGCATAGATACTAGCGCTTATTGTTGTGGTTTGTTTTGCATATAAAGATAGCATTTGAGTCCATATTTGGGATTTAAAATTTTGCATGTATACTGCATTAACCATTTTTAAAACTGCTGATTACCCAGGAGCACCAGTGCAGGTGGTAAGAAGAAGATGGGAGAACCTGGAAGGTAGCTAAGTATAGGGGTTTGCTGCAGCAGCAGGGGATATATTCACAGCACTGTCATTGTCTTTACTCAACCAAACCCTCTGATTTGCCATCAAAAAGAGTTCACTGAGTCCTTGAGTGTCCATCCGTGTCCCTCTGTCAGTCATCTGTTATAGCTTGCCCTTTTCTTTCTGTCCTTTTCAATCTTCTCCCTTTGTCTGCCAACATCTAAAGGGAGTGAGTGATATTAGTCATTGCTGATGCTTTATGACTCACTCTCCAAGGATCTTTTGCAAACTCTCATTCTGACTCTCATTTCCTGTCTGTTCTCTTCTGACCATTTTCTCTGTTTTTGTGAGAAGGGCAATTTCCCCAACACTCATTACTGGCGTATCAGAGGCAGAGGGCTTTAAAGTGAATATGATTTCCCTGTCCACTGATCTTCTCAAGTACAGACACTGATTAAGAGTGAGCAAATTAGAGGATTCCACTAATAACTTTGCCACCAGTTTAATCATGTCCGTGACTGTTTTGTAATACTTTAATTCTGGTTATTTGAAACATAATAACAGAAATCTCTCCATGCACCTCACCTTCTTAACTGTGGCTGATACCTTGACGAAATCAGTGGAACCAGCTGTGCAAACTTTGAGTGACATTCCATGGTGATTTTTGTCGTCAAACATTAAGAGAAGTTCGATAAAGAGCATCATGGGTCATACATATACATCTTTCAAATATTTGATTTACAGATGAGAAAGAAGACTCTACTGATTATCACGTGTTGCCTTATAATAACTAAACAGCCTCCTGGGTCTTTGATATGTGATCACAGGAGTCTGCTATGGATTTCTTCTGTGCATCAGCATTTCTGTGTTCTTACCCTCATCTTTGACATCCTCCAACAAAGCGCCTTTAAAATGCCCCTATTATGCTTTTTTGAATATTACCTTTTCATGGTTGCTGCTGATTGGGCTGACATTTTTGACACACCCACCAAACAAGAGAAACACTGTTGCTCATCGCTTCCAGGAAACATGTCGTTCAACCCAGAAACCTTAGCAAGGTCAACTTTATGGTAATGAGCTATGATGCGGTTCAGCGGCAACCAATCAGAATGTTGAGGTCCTCCACTTGAGAGGATTCCAGAGAAAGCAGTCGTGTAAACTTTGGTTCCGACCAAACATTAGTTCCCAAGCAAAATAGAGGAGAGGTTGATAATTGCTGTGGCGGGTTTCCCAATAATATGACATGTGTCCCTGTTTGCGTACAGGGACTTAAATAAGAAAAATGATGCATGGACCAAGGTGTCTGACATTGTTTGCATGCTATGTCTAAAATGGCATAGCTGTATATGCCACTGTATATTTAAGCCTTTTGACATTTATCATTATTTTCTCCAGCTAAGCAATTTGTTCTCTTGGAATCCTCTCAAGCGGAGAACTTCTACATTCCGATTGGTTGCTGGTTGCTTTGATGCTCTCACTGCCAGCGGTCTGAACGCACAGTTCAGCGTTGTTGGCGGGGCAGCCAGAGCGAATTTTGACGCTCTCGAAGGCGGCAGTCTGAATGCATAGGCTATTTGGAATATCCACAGCAGTAACGTGTAACTACTATCGAATTTTGAAGAATATTACTTAATATATAAGTAAATACAGTAATCAGCAATATTAAAGGGTTAGTTCACCCAAAAATGAAAATTCTGTAATTAATTACTCACCCTCATGTCGTTCCACATCCGTAAGACCTTCGTTCATCTTCGGAACACAAATTAAGATATTTTTGATGAAATTTTGTGCTCACAAGGTAGTTCTTTTTTTAAAATTCAGGAACTTTTGGGGGTGGGACTTTGGTGCTGAACATGCTGATTGAGTTCACAGAGCATTTTGATTGGTTGACTCCATGCAGCCTTTTATTTCAACCACCATTTTTAAAAGTATGTTGCGGTGCGTGCTGTAAGAGTTGTTTGATATTCCAATCAACAATGGAGTATAAAAATATGCCCGATGACGAGGTTTAAGCTTTATTAAGCTTATATGCGGAGGATGAAATCCAGTGGAAACTGGAAAGTCCCACGCAGTTCTACGTCACAGGACTAATTTGCTTCATCTTCACTGTACTTTAGACCACCATGGAAATGCAGACAGCATCAGGTCTGAGGGGAAAAAGTTCCGGGACAAATTGCGCGGGGTAATTTTGGTGGAAACGTGGCTCTACAAAACAAAATTAGGAACCTTAAAAATAGCATAATTGGGGCACTTTAAAAACAGCGTACTAGAGCTCCGTTCCAGTTTCTATTGCCTCAGAAAATTATTTGCATGTGTTATATGTGCATCTGCCCCATATGTGCTCTTTATGTGTCAGTATACACCACTGTTCACTACTGATTTTTTTTTTTTTTTTGAAAGAAATTAACTTTTATTCAGCAAGGATGCATTAAATGATCAAATTGTATGATCAAAAACATACAAAAAATCTATTTCATATAAATGCTGTTCTTTTGAACGTTCAATGCATTAAAGAATATGGAAAAAAATGATCAGGCTTCAAAAAATATTTAGCAGCACAAGTGTTTTTAACACTAATAATGAAGAAATGTTTCTTGAGCACAAAATCTGCATATTAGAATGATTTCTGAAGGATCATGTGACACTGGAATAATGGCTGCTGTAAATTCAGTTTTGCCATTATAGAAATAAAATTTACATTTTAAAATATGTTAAAATAGAAAACAGTTAATTAAATTGTAATAATATTTCACAATATTACTGTTTTTACTCTAGTTTTTCAAATAAATTCAGCATTGGTGAACAGAAGTGACTTCTTTCAAAAACATTTAAAAAAAATCAAACCCAAACTTTTGAACAGTAGTGTACATCCATTCCATACATGTTTTATGTATAATAAAACAGTCTGAACATGACATATACATCAACATATTTGATATTCTGTTCTTTTACATAATTATTCATTACATTTCAGTTTTTAAAATGACTGCATTTTAATGTTGGAGAAGCTGTTGAAAGATTTCCCCAATTTTGAAAATGTAATGAGGTTAGAATGTGACAGTTCTGTATGCTCATGTTTTGTGGCTCTTGATTCCTTCCTCTCCTACAGTAGCACAGATGGAGGTGATGACTCTGGTGAACTGGACTTCAGTGCTTTACTAAAAAAGAGGTAAGTCTTGAGACATCTAAAACATGATCAGATTCATTCATTGTCTACCCATGCTAAAAACTTGAATTTACAATGAATGCAGTGGGAGTCCAAAAGTCTGAGACCACTTGTGAAAATGCAATATTTTGCAAAACCGTAATATAATGCATTTTTTAACAAATGAATATTATTAACAATTTATGTTGCCCTGAAAAATGTAACTGAATTTTGGAATGTTTTAGTATTTCGTAGTAGTATTTCCCTTACACCCATCAGTACTCGAGCTGAAATGATTTGAGAAATATCCAAAAATCGTTCTTCAATAGAATCAAGAATATCAAGAATAAAAACATTTGTACAAAGGAGTTTACATGCTCAGTGTCACAAATATGCTTAATTGAATAGTGACCTACAATCTAGCTGAAAAAAAAAAAAAAAAAAATGTGCATAAAAAAACATACTCGTGCTTTGAGGCTCAAGTAATTTATTATATATGGAAATTATTATATAAAGTGGCTTCTACTGTAGCAACTTCCATTTTTCTTAGTGATATTTAGTACCAGTTTATCAGGAAGTGAAGAATTTGTGCTCTTCGACTCACTGGATGGAAACAGTGCTTTATTCGCAAATGTTTTATCCGATATTCCAAATTTGCGCACAAGTTAAATTTGCAACTTTGGATGGAAACATAGCTTTTGAGTTGGTTTTGCACTATTTTCTGTTCCTGTTTCCTTTGTTCCTTGTTCCCGCTTCTGTTTAGTTTCCATTGTTACTCATTAGTTCATTGATTTAGACACACCTGTACTGTTTTACCCCTGATTAGTTTGTGTATATCTATCCCTCAGTTTGTCCATTTTCATTGTGGATGTGGTTGTTCTGTTCCAGTTCTTTGAGATTGCCTAGCTGCATGAATATTTTAGTTATTTTGATTTATTTATTAAAAAAACTTTTTGTTTCTGAGATTTTCAAATTGTTGCCTGACGTTTGAACTCTACTGTATGTTTATTTAATAGAGCTATATAAGGTGTGAATGATTTAAATAAAATACAGGTACCTTATCGTATGAATTCTGATTTTAAATATTGATGTATAAGCTTTATTTAATCATTATTTGTTGATGAATTGTTCCAATTTACCTGCACAATTTTGAGGCTCATCTATGTATAATTGTTTTTTTGTTTTTCTTCTCTGTGACTGTGCCGCTCCCATATTCAGAGAGTAAGTGAGCCACACTGAACTGACTGCTTGTGCACGAAGGAATGTTGAGTGCTGTAATGCGAAGTGTGCATGCGATACCTTGATTATTCTCTCTCCTAATCAGCCACTGATTGCCAACTTTAGTCCTTCTATGCATTTCCACTCCACGTACTGCACACCCACTTTGGAACTAGATAGATAGAGTCATGTTTGACTTATTTTTAGCAAACTCCATCATACACATATACTTCTAATTAATCACATTAATAAACCTAGAGCTCACACAATTCCTACACCATTCTAAATCCCACGGCATTCATCCCACATTCACTGACTCTGCCATGACAGATTGGTTATGTCAGTAAACACTGTACATTTATGCAAAGAATTTCTAATTCTTTATTTGGTTTAATAAATGCAAGAGACACACGAAGGTAAGATATTTAAAGAAAAAACATTCTGTAGTCCACAATGTAGATTCTGCATGCTTTTTTGTTTAAATGCATATATAAAAATGAACTGTAAAATTGTCTTGATGGTCTAGCAGTTTGTTGCTATGAGATCTGAAAGGTTGATAATGTGCAATTAATCAGCTGTGGTTTGTCTTACCATGCTTGATGCTTGGATTCTACCTCTACATAAGTACAGCAGTTTCTTAAAAACTGGTCAACGGTAAGATTTCTTTTTTACAGAATTAATAACATTCATTAATATTGATCTAATTTATTAATATGTATTTGCTGTTGTAAATTGCATTTCTGTACATTAATAAAGAATTTGAATGAATAATGTACTGAGTATGCTTCATGCTTATATTGCCATTGTTTTTGAGCCTTAAACTGATAGTTCACCCAAAAATTCTGTCATCATTTACTCAGCCTTATGTCCCTTTTTTCTTCTGCAAACACATTTTGAAGAATGTTTTAACTGTCTTTATCAATACAATGAAAGTCATTGGGGACCATTGTAGTTTTGGACCCCACAGACTTTCATTGTATGGACCAAAAAAAAAGGGTGAGTAACTAATGACAGAGTTCTAATTTTTTGGTGAACTATCGGATTAATAATCTCTTAAAAGAACAATATTAAAACATTGTGAAGACACAAGATGTTCAAACTTGATTTGCCTGTCCTAATCAACATCCATCTTCTGTTGTGGGTTTGCAGAGCTGTTCATATGAGCACAGAGCCTGACGTAGACGTATGGGATATCCTCCAGAAGGCTCCACCATCAGAGTATGAAAAGATCGCCTTCCAGTATGGAATCACAGACTTGCGGGGGATGCTCAAGAGACTCAAGAAAATGAAAAAAGAGGAGAAGAAAAGTGCAGGTGTGTAGCCCCTTTTAACCTTACAGATCGCAAAAGTGACTATGCTTTCCTACATTTAGCAGTTTTGTAGCTTGAAATGGATCTGTTCAATAGAAAACACCAAAGGTTTATCTGTTACATGCTCATTTGATGCATTAGAAGTGGTGTTTTTTCCCTACAAACATTTATGACTGTACAAGAGTACAAAGACCAAAAAGACAACAAAAACCAAACATACATTGTAACATTAAATAAGTATTTTGGTTTTGTTTTGATTAGTTTCTAATAGTGGTGACTGAGCTTTTCATCCTTATTTTATTCACAGCTTTTCTTAGGAAGCTGGACCCAGCCTACCAAGTCGAAAAGGGACACAAGATCAAACTGCAAATTGAAGTGGCCAATCCAGATGCAGAAGTTAAATGGTTAAAAAATGGACAAGAGATACACCCAACTGGAAGGTAGCTATTTATGTCCTTTAACTGTAATTAAAAGGGGAAAACAACATTCAAAATATGTGAAACATATTATAATTATTATGCACATTCTTAAAGGTGCCCTACAACTTTTTTTTAAAAGATGTAATATAACTTTAAGGTGTCTCCTGAATGTGTCTGTGAAGTTTCAGCTCAAAATACCCCATAGATTTTTTTAAATTAATTTTTTTAACTGCCTATTTTGGGGCATAATTAGAAACGAGCCGATTTCAGGTTGCGGTCCCTTTAAATGCTTGCGCTCTCCGCCCCCTCCCGAGCTCTCGACTCTATCACAGCATAAACACAGTTTACACAGCTAATATAACCCTCAAAATGGATCTTTACAAAGTGTTCGTCATGCATACTGAATGCATGCATCGGATTATGTGAGTATTGTATTTATTTGGGTGTTTACATTTGATATTGAATGAGTTTGAGGCTATGGTCTGTGGCTAACGGCTAATGCTACACTGTTGGAAAGATTTATAAAGAATGAAGTTGTGTTTATGAATTATACAGACTGCAAGTGTTTAAAAATGAAAATAGCGACGGCTCTGGTCTCCGAGAATACAGTAAGAAACGACGGTAACTTTAACCACATTTAACAGTGCATTAGCAACATGCTAACGAAACATTTAGAAAGACAATTCACAAATATCACTAAAAATATCATGTTATCATGGATCATGTCAGTTATTATTGCTCCATCTGCCATTTTTCGCTGTTTTCCTTGCTTGCTTACCTAGTCTGATTATTCAGCAGTGCACATCCAGACGTTAATACTGGCTGCCCTTGTGTAATGCCTCAATCATGGGCTGGCATATGCAAATATTGGGGGCGTACACCCCGACTGTTACGTAACAGTCGGTGTTATGTTGAGATTTGCCTGTTTTTCAGAGGTCTTTTAAACAAATGAGATTTATATAAGAAGGAGGAAACAATGGAGTTTGAAACTCACTGTATGTCTTTTCCATGTACTGAACTCTTGTTATTTAACTATGCCAATATAAATTCAATTTTTAATTCTAGTGCACCTTTTAAGTAGTAGAATGGCTTGATCACAAATAACTGTCTGTTTCTTTTGACTTTTGACAACTCTGTGTGCTTGTGGATGGATGGACTGCTCTTCCTGCTCTCCGCTGTCAACCCTAGCAAGTGAGTGGCACCCAACAGTGACAGTATGCAGCCTACCTACACTTGATAAGCAACCTCAGGGCTCGTCTGTGGGGTTAGATGTCTCAAACAGCCTGTTGACTATGAATATGCAGGGACATTTTCCAAGAATACACAGCAGCACTGTAGACTCAGATGTCAGCTGTGCCAACGGATGGAGGCTGTCAGATGTTTAAGGATAGACTAAAATAACAATAGAAAAAAACAACTACAATCCTCAATGGCTCATAATAGCTTTCGGTGACCTTAGTTAAAAGTGAAACCTTGTGTAAAAATACATCTTGTGAATTGAAGAATTTTAAAAGCAAGTCGTGTCATATGTTTAATAACTGTCTATTATTTGTTTGCCAAAAGATTTCTGACATGATAATGAAAAAGTTTATAAACTTATAAAAGTTATTGTTAATTTTCTGATGTCAATGTATGGTTGGAAAAGTTTCTCCAACAGTGATGCTTTGTCCCCACCTGGAGAACAAAACTGGAACTGCTACTGAATAATTTCTTGTTTTCCCACAGGTACATCTTTGAGAGTGTAGGCAACAAACGTTTCCTCACCATCAACAACTGTACTCTGGCAGATGATGCTGCTTATACGTGCGTAGTTGGAGATGAGAAGACTGTCACTGAGCTCTTTGTTAAAGGTAATTAACTTCCACAGACAAAGATAGCTGAGAATGACATTTACAGACAAGTAAATATTTTATATGTACTTAAAATTATATAAAAATATATCATTATATTTTAATGTCTCTCCTTGCTTTTAGAGCCTCCTGTTCTGATCGTACGTAACCTAGAGGATCAGATGGTTATGAAAGGAGAAAGAGTGGAGTTTGAGTGTGAAGTGTCTGAAGAGGGGGCTCAGGTGAAATGGTAGGTCTGTCAACATGCGCACACTTCCTTTTCCCTTTCGTTATTAATAACACATTTCCAGGAGAGATTAAAAAAAGGCCTTTCAGGTCAGATGTGGATCTTTAATAAAAATTAATGAACAAACAAAAAGTTGATATCAAACAACATCAGAGAAGAGTTTAGAAAACGTGAACATTTCACAAGCTGTCCTTGAGTCCTGGCATTCCTCACATGTCCAGTAGATGGCATATGTGTCTCTTTCAGCATGGCTGGCTGGTTGGGTGAGTCACACTGACTGACAGATGGTGGTGCATGAGTGAGAGCTGGTTCCGCTATAGCTGTAGCCAAGACTCTATATCACCCTGGGTTGTAAATGATCAGTGCCTGGAAAAGGTCATAGCAGCCTTTTAGCACCTCACAAGTGTCCTAGAATGGAATGAGAAAGTCACTGGTGGTTAATGGCACCTTTCTCGAATAGTGGATGACTTTCTAGAACCAACATGATTAGGGAAAGGAAGAAGTGGATAATGTTCCTGGTACTGAAACTCCGCAGTGTATGACTATATTACAAGTAAAATGGGGTAGTAATGTGTTTTTGTGTCTTTAGTATAAACTGATTGGAATTAACATGTACAGTATAAGATGTAGAACTGCATCGCTTTGGGATCAACGCTTATGGGTGCATGGGAAAAGATTAGCAGCTATGAACTTTTTATAAATTGTTAGTCCTTTACTATGTCAGCCATTTGATTTATCTCATTTGCTCTCGCTGCTACCCTGCAGTTATGCTCGTAAATCGAGATTTACTTTTCAGAGGTTATTACTGAGTAAGTATACACCATAACACAATAACTCTAGCCATTACTACACCTTCAAAAATGTTCAGGAGCAAACTCTCTTGGAATTTCCCTTACTACTGTAATTAACATCTTTTCTGTCATTGATTTCTTTCTAATTGGTTAATTTTCAAGATGTCCATAGTGGTTTAAAATGCCAGCATGCCAGTTTCACAAAAGTCAATTCAGGGACTTAGTGTCATGCGGTGGCTGTATAGGAGAAACACTTTATTATAAAAGAAAACAAACAGGTAGGAGGTCACGGAGAAACACAACCACTTGTGGGAACTCAGGGCTTATGTACTGGACAAACAGGGTAACAAACAGACAGACAGGTGTATGGAAAGCTAATTAACAACCACAGAAGCAAACTAGTGGCAGGAAAATGAGAACAAAGGAAACAGGAACTCTAAATAAACCAAAACAGAGCATACATGTTGTAATTAGTTACATCTGTAGTATTTCCAAGGATTTTTAAAGGGTTAGTTCACCCAAAAATGACATTTCTGTCATTAATTACTCACACTCATGTCATTCCAAACCCTGTAAGATCTTTGTTCATCTTCACAAATTAAGATATTTTTGATGAAATCCGAGAGGTTTCTGATCCCCAATAAAGCAATGTTATTACCATATTCAAGGTCCAGAAAAGTAGTAAAGACATTCTTAAAATAGTCCACGTAACTATAGTGATTCAACCTTAAAGGGTTAGTTCACCCAAAAATGAAAATTATGTCATTAATGACTCACCCTCATGTCGTTCCAAACCCGTAAGACCCGTTCATCTTCGGTACACAGTTTAAGATATTTTAGATTTAGTCCAAGAGCTTTCTGTCCCTCCATTGAAAGTGTTTGTACGGTAGACTGTCCATGTCCAGAAAGGTAATAAAAACATCATCAAAGTAGTCCATGTGACATCAGTGGGTTAGTTAGAAGTTTTTGAAGCATCGAAAATACATTTTGGTCCAAAATAACAAAAACTATGACTTTATTCAGCATTGTATTCTCTTCCGGAATCCTTTCCATTGAATCGATTCCATTGAATTGATTCCATTGAATCCTTTCATCTGTCGGCGATGGTAATGCACTTTTACGTGGTTGTTTTTGGCGATTAGGACATCCTTAGGATTAGGACATACACACTTACGCACCATTTTAAAAAATATAGCAATAATGTATTTTCGATGCTTCAAAAACTTCTAACTAACCCACTGATGTCACATGGACTACTTTGATGATGTTTTTATTACCTTTCTGGACATGGACAGTATACCGTACATACATTTTCAATGGAGGGACAGAACGCTGTTTACGTCGTAGACACAGTGCAGAGCTTCAGGGTTTACATCAGAACGCCAACTCAGTATTGTCCGACGCTGTTCACATGAGCAGCACAATGCATGCGTGTGATGCTGACACAGGAGCCGGCCAATAATGAGTCGGTGTTCTGATGTAAACCCTGAAGCTCTGCGCTGTGTCTAATGTAAAGTGCGTAAGAGAATTACAGGGAAGAGAAGAAATTGTTTAATAAAGTCGTTATTTTTGTTTTGTCTTTACTACTTTTCTGGACCTTTAATGTGGTAATTATGTTGCTTTCTCTTGGGGATCAGAAACCTCTCGGATTTCAACAAAAAAATTTTAATTAGTGTTCCGAAGATGAATGAAGGTTTTACAGGTTTGGATCGACATGAGGGTGAGTATTTAATGACAGATTTTACATTTTTGGGTGAACTAACTCTTCAATTTCAGTGATTTAAAAGTCAAAATGAAATTCATCAGTTTTGTAAATGCATGCTATAGAACGTATTGTGAACCATTCATCCATTATTTTTTTGTTTTGACATGGTGTTTAATTAAAATATGAGTTTGAATAGTAAATTGCAATTCAATGAGATGCTGACTGAAGTATTAAATTAATGAATATTAACAAATAGCAAACCTCTGTCTTGTACAGGGAGAAAGATGGTGTGGAACTCACCCGAGATGAGTCCTTCAAATACCGCTTCAAGAAAGATGGATGTAAGCATGTCCTTATCATTAATGATGTGACCAAGGAGGACTGTGGACACTACCGGGTGAAAACCAATGGAGGGCAATCATTTGCAGAGCTCATGGTTCAGGGTAAATATCTGATTTTGGATAGTTTCAAGGCCTATGATATTTGCAGATTTCTGTCCCCACAGATGTTTCCAGATTTGTAATGTAACTTGTTGAACGATTTCTGCATTTGATACTGGAAGGGATGAAAAATGTATGTAAAAACATTGTTAAGCGTTCTAATATTTAGGATATAAAACTAGTTCTAAGTCTGCAGGTCATGATTTGGGTTCAGGACATCTAAGAGTTCTTCATTCTTCACTCCTCCCTTAAACCTCACCCACTCATGGCCATGTCATTCAAACTTCACCTCTTGTCAGTTGGTCACTGACATGGCCACTGACACTTCTGCACAAGGTTACCATTCCAGTGCCCACATGCCAGCTATTGTTAGACCGCCTGACCCATATATTTTAACAGGGCAGATGACTCTCTCTGTTCCTTTCTCACTCTCTCTTTCTGTCATTGTCACACTCCACTCCATATATCGCTTTTAATAGCATCTAAGA
Organism: Megalobrama amblycephala; assembly: GCF_018812025.1. Classification (NCBI taxonomy): domain Eukaryota; kingdom Metazoa; phylum Chordata; class Actinopteri; order Cypriniformes; family Xenocyprididae; genus Megalobrama; species Megalobrama amblycephala. The sequence goes on from NC_063046.1 coordinate 18,135,870, forward strand.
AAGATTTATGACTCATTCCCTTTCTTTCCATTTCTTTTTATTGTTTGTTTCTGTCACTTTCACACTCTCTTATCTTCCTCCTTCATTCTGTCTCCTATTCTGAGTCTTCAAGCATGTATAGCACTTTACAAGCAAACTGATACCCAGGTGTGTCTGCTACCAGGTTGTCTGGGATCAAGTACAAGTAGTGGCAAAAAAAAAAAAAAAAAAACAGCTGCCAAGCAATCCTGTAACTCTACCAGGCTGTGGTGGGATTACCTTTTTTGTGTACCCCACCTCTCTTTATTGCAATCTTAAAGGGATAGTTCATCCAAAAATGAATCAGTATGTCGTTTCAAACCCATTCGATATTCTTTGTACCGTAAATTACAGCAGGCAGAATTTTCATGCTGTTTTTTTCTGTTCACTGAATGCAAATGGTGACCAGGTGTTGTCAAACTCTGAGAACAACAAAACACCATATGAGAACATGAATATTTCATTTTATACATTTAAACCTTGATTTTGCTAAATTCTTTTATGTATTTAAAACATAATAAACATTTTATTCATTTTTAACTTACATAAATCCCTTACAAAAATGGTACCATATCAGATGATTATACTATGGTATTGAACAAATACTATAATCACATGTTTAAATGCTACCTTTTTATATGCTACTGTATTTCCATTTTACCATACATCCAAACATGGTATTTCCATGTTGTTTTTGATGAAAACATATGCTAGAATAGAATTTGTGATGTAATGTGGTAAGCATCCATGTTTAGTTTTTGGTCATGTGTGATGACAGAGTGCTCTCTTTGACCTCTGACCTTTAGAGAAAGAGCTAGAGGTCTATCAAAGCATTGCTGACCTGACTGTGAAGGCCAAAGACCAGGCTGTGTTCAAATGTGAGGTTTCTGATGAAAATGTTAAAGGCATCTGGTACAAAAATGGAGTGGAGGTGAAACCTGATGCCAGAACTAATATCACACATATTGGCAGGTGAGTGTTACTTTACTAGTGAGTTGGAGACGAATATATAATGTCTGTGCACTCATTTATTAAGACTAGTTTTAGTTAGCATAAATGTTTAGCATATACCATTTCATCACATAATAGTGTAATATTATTCATAGACTAATATTTGTAAAACAATATTAGTAAAATAAAATTAAAATAATAAAATTTAAATGTAAAAGTGTGTAGTCCCTTTGAAAAAGTATATGACACCATTGGATTTTCATATAGGCCTATACATGGTATACAATATGAGGATGTGCAATGTTAGAGCCTGTTCTCGACTTTATACAAAAACAGTTCTTTTCATTTGTAATAATATTTTGCAATATTACTGTTTTTACTGTATTTTTGATTAAATGCAGCCTTGGTGAACATAAGAGACTTCTTTCAAAAAAACAAAAAATTGTAATGTTTCCAAATTTTTTGACTGGTACTGTATCTTTGCTTAGGTCATTTAGAAACAAAGCTTGCCTCTTTCCAACTACTAGAGTCCTCCTCTGCATTAAATGCTAGAATGAGACAGTCTAGTAAGTTCACGGCACGAAAATACTATTAAAACTTAAATACTTTGATAACTTAAGATAATACTTTGTATTAAAAATCTTTATATTATAACTGTCTTTCTATTAGTTCAATACAGAAAACGACAACCATATGTGATCTCACAGTGGCTTACATTATTGGTGGTTTAGTGTTAAGTGATTAATTTAAAATATAACGTACGCCTTCATCTTCAAAAACATTATTTTTGACTTACATTTCATCTCAGACAAGCTTTGTGCAGATTCGTTTTCCGTCAGCTCTTTTTTGTTAATTGGAATGTGTGCAAAGGATTTTGGGTGATTTTATGATGCGAAGGATACACTTGATGCATCCTTCAAAATGAGCTGAATGAAGGACGCGGAACAAAGGCAGCCATCCAAGGATCCTTCAAATTGAGATGGCCTTCAGCGGCGCTTGATGACGTGGCAGCCGAGAAATGCAGCCTTACTAGGACGCATCCTTAATCAAAAAAGACAAACAAAAGAAAAACTTCACAAAATTGTCATTGTCAGAGAAAATGTAGCGTTGTAACGAGTGCCTACGCCAGGTCCCTTCTTAAATAACAAAAAAGGGTTTTAAAAAATATAGACGTTACAACCTCACTTCACTATTTGTTACTACTACACAACACTGCTGAGATGTTTATATTGTAAAGTTAATTTATATATTTATATTCAGGATTCATAAGCTCACCATTGATGACGTGAAGCCAGAGGATGAGGGTGACTACACCTTTGTACCTGAAGGCTATGCCTTTAATCTCTCTGCCAAGCTCAACTTTTTAGGTAGACTACTTCCTCTTGTTTAACTATTACTGATGAATGTATTTTTAAACTCTTTTCTAATTTCTATGCCACTGTTTTTCATATTATTATGCTTTGTCTTTACAGAGGTCAAGATTGACTTTGTTCCTCGCCAAGGTAAAAAAAAAATTTTTTTTAATGTTTTTCTGGGAACAACATTAAATCATTAATGCACTTTGTTTGACTGGTTTCATACAGTACATTCTTAAGGAATGTGTCAACAAACTTCTCTCTTGTTTACTTTAAGATCCTCCCAAGATTCATCTGGACTGCATGGGTCGCACCTCTGACTCCACAATCTTGGTTGTGGCTGGAAACAAACTGCGACTGGATGTACCAATTACTGGAGATCCTGCCCCCACTGTGGTTTGGACAAAAGGAGAAAAGGTAAGAGTGAGTCATTAAATTTTGTCTAGTATCGATTTTTATCCAATCCTTGTCTGAGCGAATAGGTCTGGGCTGCATTTCCCAAAAGCATTGTAAGCTTAAGTAGATCACAGGAACCTTTGGAACCTTGGTCTCTACGATCTACTTGTTTTGAGAAATGTAGCCCTGGTCAGTTACGGCAGAATAGCCAAACCTACACTAAACTATTTAGTTAGAAAATCATTTTTATGTTTTTTGAATTCATCTGCAGTTTGTGGTGTACTGTAATTCTTTACGATTTGCCATGTTGTTGCAAATGTAACAGGAGATCCAGCATGTGGGCTTCAGAAGCCTTGACAGGTAGGTACTGTAACATCTCCCAAACATAACCAGAAAGTCTTGTCGAGGCTCACTGGGACTGGGAGGTTTGTGGTGAGATGGGAGTTTGACACTTCAGTTTCTCACACTTAACCCCTGACCTGGTTGCCATGGCTTCATAGCTTCTGCTCTGCTCATGTAGGGTAGCTCTAAGGAGGAAGAGTCGCATCCTGAACCAAGGCACACGTGGACAGTGAAGAACGGTGAAGTGAGTTCGGGCCTTAACAATTCCCGACTGCTTGAACAGTGTACATTATCCGGTGTCTTAAATGCTACATGCTTTGGCTGTGATGTTGGATGTCTTGTTATTGACCCATGCTGCATGACGATAATGATGATGCAGTCTTGATCGATTTAATCCAGGGAGACACTCCATGGGAACTCATGTTCATATATATAAATATATAGTCAATATTTAATAATACTGCATTTTTTAAAGCGTTTAATTTTGTATTGTTTAGTGAAAGTTTAGTTCGTTCTTCTCTACTTTAACTGTGGTTTGTCTTTCCCTGGGTACAAAGGAAACAAACTGCTCTAACATTAACACAAGCATCACTTTGACACACAACTCATCATACTTGTGAGATCTTGACACTGCTACAAAGCATCAAGTGTTTCACACACACCGCGCACTACTCTGTAGAATACTGTGTCTACAAGGTGAGTGCGTCTTTCATGATTTAAAGTTCATAAAGAATAAAGTTTGAAAATAAAAGGTAAGCATCTTCCATTCATAGGAACTAAGGGAGGTATTTAACAGGTAACGTACAGTATATTCTGTAGTATCTATGTGTGTTTTGGCAAGTATTATATTAGATCTTTCCCATGATCTATTCTTCATTGCCTGGTTTTGAAAATTCAGAGTTGAATGTGAGGGCCTGTGACTGATCCAGATTGAAAACTACTGACCATTTTTAACAAGTGGTTTTGATTGGCCGATCAGGTGCTGACAGACTCAGATGGCCGTGTCCATGTGGAGAGTACCAAAGGCCATTGCATCTTTACCATTGAGGGGGCGGAGCGTCAGGATGAGGGCGTGTACTCTGTCATTGTACGCAATCCTGCTGGAGAGGATACAGCTGACATTAATGTCAAAGTTGTTGGTAAGCTTTATTAAATTTCATTACGGTGGGTACATTTCACAGCTGTTCTCCGGGAGGCTTAAGTTAGGCCCTAATTTCATTACGGGCCATGTTGCAACACCCTGTTGTACATGAATTCAGAAAGGTCTTTAGATTGCTTAGAACATTTCTGTGGTTTTTCGTGACTGCTCGCACATTTTAGAACCACGCTTTTTTTTTTTTTTAGATAACAAAAATAAAATGCATAAAAAAGGCCACAATCTGAACTGTCCAGATATCTCCGTGGCCGTTTATTATCACTCTGTTTGTACTGCCATTATGAGGTTTTCAGAACATTCAAATGAATAGCAGAGTGCTTCCATTTGAGAGCAAAATGCCTTTGATGTAACTGTATATTAGCTGTACCGCACTTTGACCCTTATGAAGAAATGTTCTGACAGCACTTTAATGTTTTACAGATGTGCCAGACCCACCTCAAGCTCCCAGAATCCTTAGCGTTGGTGAAGATTCTTGTGTTGTCCAATGGGATCCCCCACTCTTTGATGGTGGTCAGCCAGTCATAGGTGACTTAACCTGACAGTACACAGTGTTACTATGCATAGTTAATATAACAGTAAATCTTGCTGACATCATCACACATTCCTTGGAACTGTAAATTAGTTTTCTCAACCACTAACTTAACATAAACCCAACCTAACTTGAAGTTATGTGAAGTAACCTATATATTCTGGAAAAATAACCTAATGAAAAATGACCTAATAACATGACTGAAAATCTCCTTTTAAATGTTCACTTTATGAAAATCCATGATGACAACAGTGTGTTCTTAATGTCCTCTAAGGTTATGTCCTGGAAAGGAAGAAGAAAAAGAGCTATAGATGGATGAGACTTAATTTTGATCCTTATAAAGAGACCACATATGAGGCCAAGAGAATGATTGAGGGCGTGGCCTATGAGATGCGCATTTATGCAGTAAACGCCATCGGCATGTCACGCCCAAGTGCCGCCTCCCAGCCATTTGTGCCAGTTGGTGAGTTCCACTGCTTTGATTTATAACTTTACTTATGTATTATTGACACGTTTGTTTCCCCTGCTGTTCTTTAAGCCTCTGTTACCATTATTTAAATGTAATAGGCAGTGGCTGTTGATCTCCAGACATGTCGAACGATTTAGACACATCATGACATTCATCTAATTGGTCCATTCAATAGGTTGCGTGCTGTTAAAGTGGTCTGAAAAGGTCCTTTTCGGTTTAAATAATTGACATGTTGATTTTCTTGCATACATTGTTTTCTCGTCTTTCACATAATCTTCTAGTGAGCTGCGTTAAAAGCTTTGCTATCTGTGTAGACTGTTGTCTGTTACAAGAGAGCTGATTAGGAAACTATCCTTGGCATCCTCCTCTATAAATAATGGCATGTTAAAACTCTGCAAAGCTGTATCTATGGCATTGTCTAAAGTGAGGAGGGGGCAGGACAGTGCACTTCCTTTGTTGCTTGCCCTGTCGCGTCACTTGGCCAGAGGAGAAGACCACAGCAGGTGTTACAGAGCGGAGAGACACTTTTCAGGAGGCTCTACTTGGAAAACGTACCACACTGTAGTGACCGAGAGGCAGAATGACCAAACCAATGCTCCCTAAGACTGCTGAGAAGAAGCCAGCTGAGGGACCGCCGGCTGATTCTGCGCCCAATGTCCCAGCAGAAACCAAAGAACCGGAGCCAGAAGCACCACCTCCAGAAGAACCTGCACAAGAGGCTAGTGCTGAGGCTCCTGTACCTCTAGCTGAAGAGGAGGCAGCTCCTGCTCCTCCTGAAGATGGAGCTTCTCCAGCAGAAGCAGCACCAACGGAACAGGAGGAGGTACTATCTACAGAAGTAGCCCCCCCACCAGAGCCGGAGCCAGAGCCTGAACCTGAACCTGAACCTGTTGGCAGTAGGCGTCTATTTCTAACAATCTTTTGGGGGGCTTACATCAGTCTCCATGACCTCTTTATATATCTTTTTTTGGCTGTTTTGATGCATCATTGTCATTAACTTATTTCAAGAACCATTCACTGATGAATATGCCATAGAGAGGAATTAAAACCTAAACCGGTTTGATAATGCCTGTCCACATGTGATCACTGGCTATTGTATTTGGCTTGGTCAATGATGTGCTTAAGCTGTTGTTTTGTTGTATTGAACATGTAGGTTTTTACTAAATGTATGTCTTAGCGTGAATAGTTGCATCCAAACGTTAGCGAAATTACACAGGGGAAAAAAAGAAGGTCCATTGTCAATAGTGTAGTGATGTTTGAAGCACAGCCCACTTCCAAAGTCACTTCCAAACCAAGCAGCTTTCTGTTGGTAAATGCATCAAAATTGTGTACTTGACCTGAATGCGAAATCTGCATATGAAATAATCTTTTGCCTTCAAGGGAAATTCCCTATTGTCAAATTCCTATTGAAATAACTATGAAAATTGGCTGAGCAATAGTAAATGTTACCACAGCTTAAGGCCTGAATAAGTGCACCAAAACAAAGCATGATCATTTTAATCTATTTATTTCAGGTTAAAAATCAATTGCCCTCATATTTACAGCGAGAAACGATTGTTTACATTTCAAAGAAAAGTAACTGTACTCCAGATAACTTGGCTAGATAAGAATAGATGTTCTTGGATTTGCTGCAAGTTCAGTCTTCATAAATACAGTTTGACCTGGGCATGTCATTGACACTTAAATATGGCACAAACATTTCAGACTGAAGCTTGCTTGCAAATCACAGCAGACAGCATGTATATCTTCAGGAGGCCCTTATAACTACTGACCTAGTCAAACTCAGACTCATTCAAGCAATGTTGGTTATTCTTGTCAGTAACGAAAGCTTATATAGTTTCCATGGCTGTTTGGCTTGTGACAATGCTATGCTCTTCTCACATTGTTCAGTGAAATTTTACTGGAGACCGCAGTGACAAATCCAGCCATGCAGTAAAAAGTCTTCAGTACTATCTCTGTATTTGATGGCTTAGTAACAATATTTAAATGTAATGCAGCAAATGTGTGCACTCAAAATACATCATACACGCAAAGGTTTTCCTTGCAATCAGCTGGCAAAGCTAATCTTTAATACAATAGCTTTTCAGAGTGGCTAGGTGCAAAAATGCAAACCAGTGTATTGGCATTGAAAGACAAAATATAGTGTAAGGTGAGCTTTTCCAATAGTTTCACAATGCATTTACTCCAGCTGCCAATACAAAGCAAATGCTACTTGAACAAAACTTTATACAAGGACATCTTTACTTTATACAGGAACATCTTTTCATTCTTATAAACTTCATATCTACAGCTCCTACCAGCGAGCCCATTGGCCTGTGTGTTGATGACATCAGTGATACCACTATCTCACTGAAATGGAGGGCTCCAGAGAGGGTGGGCTCAGCTGAGCTTGAAGGCTATGGGGTTGAGTACTGCAAGGAAGGCTGTAAGTCAAAGTCAAAGGCTCAGCTAAATTAGCAAACCCACAGATTCCACAGAATTGCTTTAAATGTGTTTATCAAGAAAGTACACTACTGTTTAGAATTTTGGGGTTGGTAGGGCTTTTTTTTTTTTTTTATGTTTTTGAAAGCAGTCTCTTTTAAATAAAATCTCTTTTAAATAAAAAATACAGCAAAAACAGAAATATTCAGAATTATTATTACTGTTTTCTGTTTTAATATATTTTCCAATGTCATATATTCCTGTGATGGCAAAGCTGAATTTTCAGCAGTCATCACTCCAGTCTTCAGTGTCATGTGATCCTTCAGAATTCTAATTTGCTGATTTGGTGTTCAAGAAACATTTAAACATTCAAGAAACCCCCCCCCCCCCCAAAAAAAATCTTCCCGACCCCCAAACATTTTGAACAGTAGGGTAGCTTCAGCCTAGTTTTATATTTGTATGAAAATTTATCTCCATCAAACCTATTTTACATAGACTCATGCTACAATGCATTAGTATTTATATTTTTAGCAATTCAGGTGTAAAAGCATATTTTTAATTGCATCAAAATGCTTTTTTATAATAAATCCTCAATATTCTGTCTGAAAACTTTATTTCATCTCTATAGCTGATGAATGGATCCCTGCGTTTTCGGGTCTCACAGAAAGGACCTCTGTGGTCATCCGTGACCTGCCAACTGGAGAGAAGATGCAGTTCCGTGTGAGGGCATATAACATGGCAGGCCCAAGCGCTCCAGCCTCATTGCAACAAGCAGTCACCATCCGTGAAATCATGCGTGAGTTACACAGAGAATCATCTTAAAATGTTAAGCTAGCCCATTTAAGATCAACTTTTTGGATCATCACCCTAAACCTAGGATACAAAACACGACGATTAGTTTTTGCACAGTGTGGACTGCTAGAGTTCATTGTTGAATCAATTCAGTTCAGTAGCAGTGTCGATGGGGGAGGATGCAGTTCTTCTCTGGCCTACACATTGTTCTCTGCTTATAGATTGTCTTTACAGACATGATAAGTGAGGCCTCTTGCTACAGATGTATCTACTTGATAATATACTGAAACTAAGTTTATACATTGTCATGTTCAGATAAATAAGCTTTATTTTTAAGCGAAGATCCATCTATTGCATCGCATTACAGTCTGCTTGGGAAGGAAATGAGATGAAAAAGGGTAAGACAGGCTATTATATTCATGAATCACTTACGTTCTCTTATTGCAGAGCGGCCCAAAATCTGGCTCCCCCGTAACCTTCGTCAAACACTCATCAAGAAAGTAGGAGAAACGATTAACCTGGTAATCCCCTTCCAGGTGAGAAAAGCCACCCTTCAGACTGTGTTTGTAACATGCAAATACGTAACAAAATTATGCCACAGAACATGTGAATAATTCATTTGAATCTCTTTCAAATGCAAACAATTTAGATTAATTTCTTGGCAGGCATCCTCTGAGTGCCATGAAAAGATCCAGCAAAGTTCTGTATTGCTGTGTCCAGCAGCATTATTTGTCACAGTATGAAACCATTGGCTGTCCTCTTTTGATGCAGACTTTGACCTCCAAAATCAGCCAGAGATTCAATGTTTGGCTAGACTGTAACTTGTCCACTTGTTTGTTTACAGAACCCAGTTTGTGAAACATAGATCTTCATCCTTTCACTCTATAAATACACTGAGCTCTATGGCTGAAATACAATGAAGGAGGCTGCATACAGATGGCAGTCAATGACACAAGTCTGAATAGCAGCTGTAGCACCCCTGTAGGGAACTCTAGTGCCCAAAACATCATCCTTACATCCATCCATCATCCATCCAGCCATTTTTGACATAACATAAGTACTTGTTCTATGTTTTTTGTCAGTAATATAGTTAGTGTCCAATGAGATGTCTTGACGCATTCTTCACCCACCTCACTTTTAAGGGTAAACCACGACCTCAAGTAACCTGGACAAAAAATGATGAGATTCTGGACCCTAAGCAGGTCAGCATACGGAACAGTGACACTGATACCATCCTCTTCATCAGGAGATCTGAGAGAAAGGATTCTGGGAAGTATGATGTTAAAGTGCAAATTGAGAATGTAGAGGACAAAGCCGAAGTGAATATACAGATTGTTGGTGAGTTACTAGGACATGTTTGTTATCATACACTGTCAGTTTACCTTGTACTTTTGACTAGATTTGACACAGTTGTGCAAAAATAACATGTAGTAAATACATACAATGTTCACAGTTTACATTAACAGAATATGTTTTCTTCTATATAGTACTTGTGTCTTTGTTTGCATCAGTAAATATCAGAAAGTATTTCATTCTCTTCTACTATCAGACCTGCCAGGCCCACCCCAAAATGTAAAGGTGATGGATGTTTGGGGATTCAATGTTGCCCTGGAGTGGAAGCCACCCAAGGATAATGGCAACTGTGAAATCACAGGCTACAGCATCCAGAAGGCTGACAAGAAAACCATGGTAAACCCAAACCTACAAACTAGGGGTTTTGCTGAAATTAAATCTGTTCTTTTTGATATTGAGTTATCATACTGTATGTACTGTTAGAGAGCTCTGCTCCCCTGCTGAGCACTGTTAGTAGTCAAACTTAGGCTCAGAGCAAGAATTAAAAAAAAAAAAAAAAAAAGAGTTAGTTGAGTTCGTAGGCCTCCCCACACTGAGAGCCTGCAATTGTCTATCTAAAGTAGCTAAGCTTGTGATCACTGTAATTGAGTAATGTATGTACACTATTCATCAGTGGCACAGCATTGCAGGGACACTCTGAATTTATGGCCTCTCTTGTGACATACAGTTGGCCAATGGCACTGAATTGTGGGCCAGAGGAACAGCATCCAGAACATCCAGTACCCAAATCTCCAAAATGACCCCTACCGCACACCACTCTAGAGCACCTGTGCCCCCTTCGATGCAGGCATGCTGTAATCTTAGCCAACGGCCTTGCCCTGATTTAAGTGCTGTCATTATAGTGCTCTCTTTACCCCTTTGTACTCTTGAGCCACTAAAGTTAGCAGCTAAATAAAAAGCACCCGGTTTGGGTTTCACCTCACATTGTTACTAGAGCCAGTCTATTCCTCTCGCTGTGTCCAGAGCAGCAGGCAGGAAGACACAGAATTATCAGGTTTCACAGGACAATCTCAATCAGAAATCGGAGATGCTCTGCTGCTAAATATAAAAGCACTTTAGGTTGCAGGCCTTGGGGCACATTCATAGGCAGGCCATTTACCTGCTTCTACATCTACTGCTCCCACGGACATAGTAATGACACTTCGGCTTAATACATGTGCTAAGCGATCCTACAACATTTTCCCCATTGTCTATAACAATGGACAGAATGATTTTACAGTGGGATATTCAGACTTCTGAGAGCCAAGTGACAAATTTTTCAATTAGCAAGGATAATTGGTGACATAGTATAGCGACATACTCACAATGAACATGCAGTGTTTTTATGCCCATTTTTATAGTTCAGCTGTAAAAACAAAGAAGAAATAAAAGGATTAATTTAGTGAGGTTTCAGGTTTAAAATAAATTGTGCAAACATTTCTGAAACATCAAACACATGGGTTACAACCATTTATATTACATTTATATTTAATCATTTAGCAGACGCTTTTATCCAAAGTGATTTACAAATGAGGAGAGCAATAGAAGCAAACAAGCCAGCAATAGGATAGCCGACTAGTGCTGTGACTTGTCCCAGTTAGTCTAGCACAGTACACATAGCAAAGTGTTTTTTTTTAAATAGATACAGTGCCCTCCACAATTATTGGCACCCTTAGTAATTATGAGCAAAAGCAGCTGTAAACATAAATCTGCATTGTTTATCCTTTTGATCTTTCATTCAAAAAATTCACAAAATTATAACCTTTCATTTAAGGAAAATAATTGAAAGTGGGGGGAAACTCACATTATGAAATAAATGTTTTTCTCCAAAACACGTTGGCCACAATTATTGGCACCCTTTTATTCAAAACTTTTTGCAACCTCCTTTTGCCAAGAGAACAGCTCTGAGTATTCACATATAATGCCTGATGAGTTTGGAGAACACCTGACGAGAGATCAGAGGCCATTCCTTCATGCAGAATCTCTCCAGATCCTTTAGTTCACTCCACTCATTTTCTTTAGGGTTCAGGTCAGGGGGCTAAGATGGCCATGGCAGAAGCTTCATTTTGTGCTCAGTGACCCATTTTTGTGTTGGTTTTGATGTTTGTTTTGGATCATTGTGGATTTCTAGCAGAAGCAGTCAGGTTTTGATTTTTTTATCTGTTGGTATTTGATAGAATCCATGATGCCATGTATCTGAACAAGATGTCCAGGACCTCCAGCAGAAAAATAGGCCCACAACATTAAAGATCCAGCAGTATATTTAACCGTGGGCATGGGGTACTTTTTATCCATGTGTGCACCAAACCCATCTGGTGGGTTTGCTGCCAAAAAGCTCTTTTTTTAGTTTCATCTTACCATAGAAGCCGGTCCAGTTTGAAGTTCCAGTCGTGTCTGACAACTGAATATGCTGGAGATTGTTTCTGGATGAGAGCAGAGGATTTTTCTTGAAACCCTCCTGAACAACTTGTGGGGATGTAGGTGCTGTTTGATCATTTTTTTAGGCTTTCTGAGACTCAAGACTCAACTAATCTCTGTAATTCTCCAGCTGTGATCCTTGGAGAGTCTTTGGCCACTCAAACTCTCCTCCTTACTTCACATTAGGACGATTTAGACACACATCCTCTTCCAGGCAGATTTGTAACATCTTTAGTTTATTGGAACTTCTTAATTATTGCCCTGATAGTGGAAATGGGGATTTTCAATGCTTTAGCTATTTTCTTACAGCTACTTTCTATATTGTGAAGCTCAGCAATCTTTTGCTGCACATCAGAACTATATTCTTTGGTTTTACTCATTGTGATGAATGATTAAGGAAATTTGGCCTCTGTGTTTCCTCATGTTTATTCTCCTGTGGAGCAGGAAGTTATGGCTGGACAATTTCATGTTCATGATCACCCTGGTGTGCTAAAAAATTTTTTAAATATGAATGGGAATATACTTCAGATATTTTACTCAGAAGAATTTCTAGGGGTGCCAATAATTGTGGCCAACATGTATTGGAGAAAAACATTTATTTCATAATGTGAGTTTCCCCCACTTTCAACTGTTTCCCTTCAATGAAAGGTTAGAATTTTGTGAATTTTTTGAATGAAAGATCAAAAGGATAAACAATGCAGATTTATTTTCACAGCTGCCTTTGCTCATAATTACTAAGGGTGCCAATAATTATGGAGGGCACTGTAAATAGAATTGTAAGTGCTAGTATTAATGGGTCAAGTGTTGAAGAAAAAGGTACGTCTTCAGCAGTTTCTTGAAAATGGCTACAGACTCAGCAGCTTGGGTTGAGTTAGGCAGGTCATTCTACCAGTTTGGAACAGTCAAGGTAAAGGTCAGTGAAAGTGATTTTGTGCCCCTTTGGGATGGCCGTTCACTTGCAGAACATGAGCTTCTGGAGGGCACATAGGTAGTGAAGTAGTGAGTTTAGGTATAGGGATGCAAAACTAGTGGTTGTTCTGTAGGAAAACATCAGTGCCTTGAATTTGATGCAAGCGGCTATTGGCAATGTGGTCTGTGAAGACTGATCATCAATCACAACTCCAAGGTTCCTGGCTGTCCTGATTCTGAATGGAATAGTTGATGAACCTAGCTGAATGGAGAAGTTGTGATGAAGTGCTGGGTTGGCTGAGATCACAAGCAGTTCTGTCTTTGCAAGTTTGAGTTGAAGGTTTTGGTCCTTCATCCAGCAGGAAATGTCTGTCAGGCAGGCAGAGATGCGAGCAGTTACCATCGGATCATCTTGCTGGAATGAGAAGTAGAGTTGTATGTCATCAGTGTAGCAGTGATTGGAAAAAACATGTTTCTGAATGACAGATCCTAGTGATGACATGTAGATGAAGAAGAGAAGTGATCCAAGCACCCCAGTAGCTAGATGTTGTGACTTAAACACCTCACCGCTTCACGACCTACCTGAGAGGTAAGACTTGAACCATTGGAGTGCGGTTCCCGAGATGCCCTTCATCATGAGGGTTGACAGGAGGATATGATGGTTAACTGTGTCAACAGCAGCAGACAGATCCAGCAGGATGAGTACTGAGAATGTGGAAGCTGCTCTTGCCACTCTTAGAGCTTCAATAACCGAGAGCAGGGCAGTCTCAGTTGAGGGGCCTCTATTGAACACAAACTAGTTGTTGTCCAGGAGGTTGTTCTGTGTAAGAAAGGTAGAGACTTGGTTGAACACGACTCGTTCAAATGTTTTAGCAATGAATGGAAGAAGGAATACAGGTCTGTAATTTTCAGGATTTAGTGCTGGATTTAGAATGGGTTTCTTGAGCAGTGGGGTTACAACTAGTCTTGCGTTAGTCTCGCATAGCCAGACCTTCAAACTGACGGCAGAAGGTCTGGACTCTATCGCAGCTTTCATTGGCCAAGGACCGCCTAAGAGGAAGTTTGACTTACATGTAACGCAACCAATCACAGTTAGTTCTGTTCCGCATCATGTATAGGGGTGTAGAATGTAAAGTCGATGTCCCTACAATAACAGACCGGCATGCATCTAATAAATTATTCAATTAAGGACATTGTGCAAGTTTACTGCAACAATGGAGCCGTGAACGTCACATACTTTTGAAAATACAGTGTTTAGTTGATCCTGATAAGCGCTCATCACAGTTGTAAACGCGTCATCTGTGTCACATTATTCTTCAGAAACCATTTTAATATGCTGATTTGCTGCTCAAAAAACATTTCCCATTAATATAAGTGTTGAAAACAGTTGTGCTGCTTAATATTGTTGTAGAAAATGTGATGCATTCTTTGATGAATAAAAATCTTTTGTAAATGCTTTTACTCACGTAAAAGTACAGTAGTTTATGTACATATAAAATATATGAATCATTTTCATGTACCAGATATTTTTGACAAAATGTTTTGGTCTAGTCAGTTTCAGAGAAGAACAGATATAGCTTTTAATCACAGTAAAGGATGTCTCACAGTGTGGTACACAATATATGACTATGTTTATGTGTTTTCTTTTCTTGGCAGGAATGGTACACTGTGTATGATCAATATCGTCGCACTAACTGTGTGGTGTCAGACCTGATCATGGGGAATGAGTATGTGTTTCGTGTGTACGCCATAAACATGGTGGGTCTGAGTCCAGAGCCTTGCCTTTCCAAAGACAGTGCCTACATCCAGAAAACAGGTGACCATTTGTGCCCAGATACACTAGATTCTCATGCCTTCTCACTAGTATGCAGTGTAGACAGCAAGAAAACTTCTGCTAGAATCTGATGGTTAGACTGTTTGTATTTTAAAGGTTTTTCTAATTCCCATGTGGCTTACCCAGATCTCCTGATATTTACAGGCATTGTGTATAAGCATCCTTCCTACAAAGAGCATGATTTTTCTGAGGCCCCCAAGTTCACACATCCTCTTGTGAGTCGCTCAGTTATATCTGGATACAACGCTACACTCAGCTGCTCCGTAAGAGGCATCCCTAAGGTGAGCATGCATGATCTTAATTCAGTGGTTATGCACCATATAGCCAAAAGTATGAGCACACCAAAATATCACACTCATTTGTACTTGTTTAGCATAGCATTTCATTTCAAACTGAAATGAATGTAACTGTGGGCTTCTGCTCTCATTCAGACACAAAAGCATCAGTGAGGTCACTAATGGGGTTTGGCTCACAGTCCGCATTACAATTCATCCCAAAAGCGGAAAAGGCCCAACCTGTTAAGAATTCAGATTAGTCTATTTATTTTTGACCATGTTGTTCAAATTACAAAAATACAGAATCATATTACCCTGCTCTTTAAATGTTTGACAGCTTTGTTTTGTTTTACACATAATTCTGATAAATACTATATATTACAAGCTAGTATCTTAACCCAGATGATAGCTGGTTTGAGAAAAGAAAAAAAAAGTAAGATTTGGATAGCTATCTTATCTATAATGTTTATGTAAGAAAATTGTAAAGACCTGTTTCTAAATCCATCTCATTGTTTTGTGCAGCCTAAAATCACATGGTACAAAAACAAGATGGACATCACAAATGAGGCCAAGTATCGTATGTTCAGCAATCAGGGTGTGCTGACTCTGGAGATCCGTAAGCCGTGTCCGTTTGATGGAGGTGTGTACATGTGTAAGGCGGTCAACTCCAGCGGAGAAGACATAGTAGAATGCAAACTGGAAGTTCGCCGTAAGTACTTGCCTCTAGCTCAAGACCTACTGAGAAATTTACTTAGCATCATTTGATGATAAAATTCTCTCATTGTTATACTGTAAAATCTGATTTGTCCAGTAATTGCACTACTACGGAAGAGGATTAGGGCCAAGCAATAATAAAAAATTAAAGTTTAAAGTTTAAAAGATTAAAGTTGTTAAATTTCGAGAAAAAAGTCGAGATAAAATGTTGAGAATAAAGTCATTAAATTACGAGAAAAAACTCATTAAATTTCGAGAAAAAAGTCTAGATAAAATATTGAGAATAAACTTGTTAAATTACGAGAAAAAAACTTGTTAAATTTTGAGAAAAGTCGAGATAAAATGTTGAGAATGAAGTCATTAAATTACGAGAATAAACTCGTTAAATTTTGAGAAAAGTCGAGATAAAATGTTGAGAATGAAGTCATTAAATTACGAGAAAAAAGTCGTTAAATTACGAGAATAAACTCGTTAAATTACGAGAATAAACTCGTTAAATTACGAGAAAAAACTCGTTAAATTACGAGAAAAAACTTGTTAAATTTCGAGAAAAAAGTCGAGATAAAATGTTGAGAATAAAGTCATTAAATTACGAGAAAAAACTCGTTAAATTTTGAGAAAAGTCGAGATAAAATGTTGAGAATGAAGTCATTAAATTACGAGAAAAAAATCGTTAAATTACGAGAATAAACTCGTTAAATTACGAGAAAAAACTTGTTAAATTTCGAGAAAAAAGTCAAGATAAAATGTTGAGAACAAACTTGTTAAATTACGAGAAAAAACTCATTAAATTTCGAGAAAAAAGTTGAGATAAAATGTTGAGAATAAACTCGTTAAATTACGAGAAAAAAACTTGTTAAATTTTTAGAAAAAAGTCGAGATAAAATGTTGAGAATAAAGTCATTAAATTATGAGAAAAAAGTCGTTAAATTACGAGAATAAACTCGTTAAATTACGAGAAAAAACTAAATTATGAGTTTATTGTCAACATTTTATCTCGACTTTTTTCTCAAAATTTAACGAGTTTTTTCTCGTAATTTAATGACTTTATTCTCAACATTTTATCTCGACTTTTTTCTTGAAATTTAATGACATTTTTCTCATAATTTAACGAGTTTATTCTCGTAATTTAACAACTTTTTTCTCGTAATTTAACAAGTTTATTCTCAACATTTTATCTTGACTTTTTTCTTGAAATTTAACGAGTTTTTTCTCGTAATTTAACAACTTTAATCTCGAGATGGTTTCATTTTTTATTATTGCTTGGCCCTAATCCTCTTCCGTACACTACTGTTCAGAAGTTTGTTGTAAGATTTTTTAATGTTTTTTAAAATAAGTATCTTATGCTCACCAGTTCTGAATTTATTTATGATTAAAATAAATGAACTGGAAATACTGTGACATATTACTACAATTTACAGTGACTGTTTTCTTTTTTAATATATTTTAAAATTTTATACAGCCATTACTCTAGTATTTAGTGTCACATGATAATTCAGAAATTATTCTAATATACTGTATTGCTCAAGAAACATTTATTATTATTATTATTATTATTATTAATGTTGATAACAGTTGTATTGCTTTTTTTTGTGGAAACTATGATACAGTTTTTGAGGATTCTTTGATTAATTGAAAGTTCAAAGAACAGCATTTATTTCAAATAAATTTTTTATAACGATGTAAAATTCTATCTAGTGTCTACTCATCGCTTTAATACATCCTTTATAAAAATAAGTATTCATTTATTTTTCTTTAAAATAAATAAATAAATAAATAAAAATCATACTGACCCCAAATTTTTGAATAGTACCTATATTAATTTGTAATCTGTTTTTTTTTTTTTTTTTTTTTTTTAAATGTTCTTGTTGTGAGTAGATTAGGAATAGTCATGTTATTTATAACATTCCTCAGTCTTATATATTTCAGAGCATTCCACTGAAAGTATATACTACTGTTCAAAATTTTAGATCGGTGATATTTTTAAATTATTAAAAAAAAAAAAAAAGTACCTTCTGCTCACCAAGGCTGTATTTATTAAACAGTTACATTGTGAAATAGTTTTACAATTTAAAATAAATGTTTTCTATTTGAAAATACTTTAAAATGTAATTTATTCCTGTGATGGCAAAACTAAATTTTCAGCATCATTACAGTCTTCAGTGTCACATGATCCTTCAGAAATCATTCTGATATTCTGATTTAGTGCTCAAGAAACACTTTTTTTATTATCAATGCTAAAAACATTTTTTTTTCAGGATTCTTTGATGAATAGAAACGTCAAAAAACAGCATTTATCTGAAATAGAAAGCTTTTGTAACATTATAAATGTCTCTACTGTCATTTAATGCATACTTGCTGAATAAAAGTATTAATTTCTTTAAGAAAATAACATCAAACTTTTGAATGGTAGTGTATAATGTTATAAAAGCTTTCTATTTCAGATGCACACAACTGCATATTAGAATGATTTCTTAAGGATCATGTGACACTGAAGACTGGTGTAATGATACTGAAAATTCAGGTTAGCCATCGCATGAATAAGTTGCATTATAAAATGAAAATTTTTGAAAGGTATATTGTGTATAAATGTGAATGAATGAAACTCACCTGAATGACCACAGAACATAAGAGCACAGTCTTATGATCAAATGAAAGATGTATGCTAAGACATACAGATCAAAATCCATCCATGTTGTATTTAGGGCCCAAGCGAAAATTCGCGCAGGGCCCTCTTGTTCTTCTAAGGATTATTATTATTTTTTTTTTTTTTTTTTTTTTATTTTTTTTCCGTCTTCCGGGGCTTTTTGGGGGCCTTAACATGCTCAAAAACTCTTGAAAATTGGCACACACATTGGAATCCGCGGCCATTAGGACGCCGGAGAGGCTGGTACCCGGGCGTGGCAGGGGGGCTCGACAGCGCCCCCTTGAAAAAAGTCTGAAAATTTGGTCCATATATTAAACACGCTTGCACGTATTAGTATGAAACTCAGTACACATATAGACCTCATCGGGCCGAACAACTTTCGTGCTCTAAGTTAAACACCACGCCAACAGGAAGTCAGCTATTAAGGGTTGTTTGAAAAACGCATGCTCTGGAATTTGATATACTCCTCCTAGACGATTAATCCGATCGCCACCAAACTCGGTCAGCATGAAGTCAAGACACTGATGATTAAAAATTGCCAGGGGATTTTTGATATCTCGAACGGTTTGGCCGTGGCGAGGCAACGAATTTATGGCGAGAAAAAGGAAACAGGAAATGTGTTATAACGTCTGCATACATATATTGATCTTTATGAAACTTCACGAGTGTGTTCGTTATAGGAGTCTGATCACATGGATGTGACTATTGTGAGTCAAAGTTATAGCGCCACCAACTGGCAGCAGGAAGTGTATCACTTTTTGAAATGTTTTGAGATCACCCTCTTATTTTTACCTGATTTGCTTCAAACTTCATCAGTGTAATGTCAATACACAGCAGATGTAGACCTATGACAGGATTTTTGATATTTGAAATATTGTTGCCATGGCAACAGGTCAAACTGTAATAATATTCTTGAGTGTTTTTGAGGCTCTTAACATGCTTCAAATTGCATGAAACTCGACACACACATCAATATTGTCAACCAGTAGACATGGACAAAGCCATAGAAATGGGCGTGGTGGAGGGGCTCAGTAGCGCCACCTTTTGACAAAAGTGGGGGGGTTAGTTTTTCCTACAATCACCAAACTCGGTACACATATTGTTCTCATCAAGCCGGACAATTTTCTAATTTACATTCATTAGCTCCGACCAACAGGAAGTCAGCTATTTTGGTTTGAATGTTAATTTTTTGAAAAAACAGGCTATGAATTTTATACTACTGCTCCTACAGGGTTTATCCAATTTACACCAAACTTTTTTTAACTTGTTGCTAACACATTGAAGTTGTTTAATTGCAAACGGATTTTGGATATCTCAAACGGTTTGGCCGTGGCGAGGCAACGAATTTATGGCAAGAAAAGGGAAACAAAGTGTTATAACTTCTGCATACATTAATTGATTTTGATGAAACTTCGGCTTAGTCTTCGTTGTACAAGGCTGATCACATGGATGTGACTATTGTGATTCAAAGTAATAGCGCCACCAACTGGAAGCAGAAAATGTGTCACTTTCAGCATACATTGAGATCACCCTCTTATTTTTACCTGATTTGCTTCAAAATTCATCAGAATAATGTTAAAACTTGGCACATGTAATCCTTTGAAAATGGGCAGGGAGGAGGGGCTCTATAGTGGCACCTTGTAGTGCAGTAAATGTGGAGTGAATTTGACATAGTCCTTTGATGTTTAACCGTTTTAAGTGCCTATTGCCCGCTGTGCACAGTTGCCCTGAAGCCACCGGGGTGGCGGTGCCACCGGGCTTGGGCCCGCCATCGCTGCTCGCAGCTATATTAACATTTTATTTTAAAAATGTTAAAACAGCGTGTGCTGTGAGTTAAAAAAAAAAAAAAAATATCCTAGAACAGCAAACAAAATTAAGAAACATGGATGACATGTCCTGGCATAAATCCAAATGTTTTATTATGGTTAATAACCCTTGGATTGGACCTAGAGGTGTGTCTGAAGGTCCAGAATGGATCTCTTTCTAGTGATCCATGATTCCTGATGTGTGTCACACTTTAATACTTCCTCCTTACTTCCTGTTTCCCATCACATTCCCTACCGTCCTCAGTCCCTCCGTCCGTGAGTAAACAGTAAGCTCATGTTTGCTCTGTGTGAAATGTGTCCAAGGTAAGCATGACGATGCCCCATGTGTTGCCATCACACCCACACTGCCTGCACTTTCATTAACAAAACACTCGACTCTCTCAACCTGTCTGTGTGCTTCTCAATACTGAAATCGATCAAACTCCACCATCATGAAGGACATATCTATTCTCTAAAAGTCCTGTTACCCTTGTACATACTATGTACTTATTATAGTAATTGCAATAACTGGGTAATAATTAGGTACTAACCCTGAACCTATACCACTAAACCTAACCTTAACCCATGCTACCTAATATTACCCAGTAATTTCTTAGTACGTAATATAAAATAAAGTGCAACAGAATGTTGCTATGATGCCTATGTCCTTGCATCTGATCCTTGAATCCTTCCTTTGAGTGTTGAGACGGAGAAGGTAAATGTGATGTGAGGAAAGGACACAAGGAAGCACAATTAAAGAAATGAGAAGGTCTGTGAGCCACCAGATACTGACAGAACTAATATTAGTGTTGCACATACTGTTGAAGTACACCTCTGATCTGTATAATTTTTTTAGTGTTTTTGAAAGAAACTCAACAATGCTGCATTTATTTGATCAAAAAATACAGTAAAAACAATAATGTTGTCAAATAACAATAACAATTTTAAAGTCTTTACTGTCATTTTTGATCAATGTAATGAGCCTTTGCTGAATAAAAGTATTAATTTCTTTAAAAAATACATTAGAAAAAAACTTTAAAAAACATAAGTTTAATAAAATTTTGCTGACACCATCCTTTTGAACAGATGTGTATATCTAAACAATTTCAACAGGTGCACTAATCCATGTTTTTTCGTCTTATAAGATATTATATACTTATTGGACACTGAACATTTCCACAGTATCTATCTAAATGTTTTTAAAGAATAATTCATAAAACATAAAACTTCTTATCTCACAATGTCCAATACAGTTGTATGACAAAATTGACAAAAATGGGTTCATACAATTTGAAGACAGATCTCTGAAATGCATGCAGGTTTGTTGTAGATCACTCAGATGTATAATGAATTGTTTTAAACATCATTTAAAGGGTTAGTTCACCCAAAAATGAAAATTCTGTCATTTATTACTTACCCTCATGCCGTCCCACACCCGTAAGACCTTCGTTCATCTTTGGAACACAAATTAAGATATTTTTGTTGAAATCCGATGGCTCAGTGAGGCCTCCATAGTTAGCAAAGATCCATTAATGTACTAAATATAAACATATTTAAAAATAAACATATTTAAATAAGTTAATGTGAGTACAGTGGTTCAATATTAATATTTTAAAGCGAAAAAAAACAAAAAAACAACTTATATAGTGATGGTCGATTTCAAAACACTGCTTCATGAAGCTTCGGAGCATTATGAATCAGTGTATCGAATCATGATTCGGATCGCGTGTCAAACTGTCAAACTGCTGAAATCACGTGACTTTGGCGCTCCGAACAGCTGATTCGATACACTGATTCATAACGCTCCGAAGCTTCCTGAAGCAGTGTTTTGAAATCGGCCATCACTATATAGGCTATAAAAACACTATATTTTGTTTTTTTGGCGCACCAAAAATATTCTTGTCGCTTTATAATATTAATATTGAACCACTGTACTCACATGAACTGATTTAAATATGTTTTTAGTACCTTTATGGATCTTGAGAGACGAAATGTCATTGCTGGCTATGCAGGCCTCACGGAGCCATCGGTAATTCTACAGTGGTAGCCTTTTTCTTTTTTTCTATGTAAACGCAGGATGTAATCTAATAACGGTTCTTTCACTTCATCGCAGCTCAAATCACAAAAGAAGACATCAAGAAATGAGAGAGACGTAGTGGGTTTGGAGAAACTGTGACACTGTCCTTTTTCTGTCTTCTGTCCTGAAACTGATCCCTATGACATGTCCGTGATCAAATGACCGCCAAGAAATATTTTAGTGGTTTTCTTCATTTGTTTGTGCTCCCTGTTTCTCACTCACATCCCATGGTTTGTGCTTCGGTGTGATTTTTCTTTCTTTATTGCTTGGGTTCATTTTATTTCATTTCATTTTACTGTGTTTAAGATCTCTGCTGTAGGGTCTAGCATTTTCTCTTCACATTGCAATGTTACATAACATGCTAAATAAAGCTGAGTTTTCATGAAGCTTATTGTTATTGTCAGGTTTTCATTTAAACACTCGTAGGCCTAATTATATTACTCATTTGCATTTTTGCGAAATGGAATTTTTCTCAACATACGCAAAAATCTTTGGTTACACTCTTTGTTTATGCTCTGATGTGTATTACAATGTCTTACATTTGTCTTGTAAAATAAAATAAAAATTAAATAAAATAAATAATAATCTTTGGTTACATTTCTCTCAGAATTTCTAGGGATCACTTTGAACTACGACACGTTAAAATGCGTCACCCGTGCAGACACTAATTACCTGAGAAAGCACAGTCACACTGAGAGCCACAGACAGGTGTCGAAGTTTCCGTACACCATGATGACGCACTCTCCTGTCTGTACGAGTGATGGCGCGGCTATCAAATGCATTCTTTAGGCACGCGGTTCAAAGTATGTCCCACAATCTACATGCTGTTGGAATTAATGCAACAAAGCCCGCATACAGTCCATCTGGAAGCGTCAACTCAGTGGTATTATCCGTGAGAGCCGATAGACTGCATGGCTTTGTTCTGGAATTTTCTCCAGTGGCAGTCTGGTGGCAGGTTTGAGAGGATGAAATGTTTGAAATGAGTCCCAGACATGCCATGAAGACCTGTTCCATATTGAAGTAAAGCAGCTGTGTCTCTGTCCTTGTGCACACATACACTTATTTCATTGTTCATACATAAGCTGATTTTATTACTGGCCAAAATATTACAAACAAACAATATTAGCCTATTATTTATTTTTATAATATCCCGCTGACAAAAATATGTTCTAAGAACGTTTTGCTAACGTTCCCATTAAAGGGTTAGTTCAGCCAAAAATGAAATTTCTGTCATTATTTACTCACCCTCGTGTCGTTTCACACCCATTAAGATATTTTTGGTGAAATCCGATGGCTCAGTGAGGCCTCCACTGACAGCAAGATAACACTTTTAAATATGTCTTTAGTACTTTCTGGGCATTTGAAACAGTTCATACAGTGGTTCAACCTTAATGTTATGAAGTGACGATAATACTTTTTGTACGCAAATAAAATAAAATAATGACTTTATTCAACAATATCCAGTGATGGGTGATTTCAAAACACTGCTTCATGAAGATTTCCGAATCTTTAATTTCAAATCAGTGGTTTGGAGTGTGTATCAAACCAAAGTCCCTTTAAGACAAGTCATTTCACTCGGCGGCCATCTTTGAAACGCCTCTCGGGCATCCTGGGCATCCATGCAGCTCCTATCTCTTTGAATGGTGAAACATCAAATTTTCCAAAGCTGTTTGCCAAGCTTTCGATTAAATTTCATATTTGAAATTACCAATGAATTCTGACAACAACTGTCTCATAATTTTTTTTCCAAACGCTCGAATCATGCCAAAAAAAACTATTTTTTAGGCTGGATCAAGCTAATGCGCATGCGCAGACCTAAATGCGCGTCTCTTGTGCCTCATTTCAGAGGCGCGCGTCTGACTGTTTCTATAGAAACCAGTGCTTCTAACGGCCGCTGCAGTGACACGATGACTTTACTAGTCGGCGATTGGCTCTTATTTTGAAGGCGGGACTTATTCCGCCATATTGCGCGTTACACTGTCTCCCATTCAGTGTTGCCAACTTAGCGACTTTGTCGCTAGATTTAGCGACTTTTCAGACCCCTTTAGCGACTATTTTTCAAAAAAGCGCCTAGCAACAAATCTAGCGACTTTTTGCACAAACCTCAGGAACTTTCCAGATGTCACCAGCAATGTCCCGTGAGCGCGAGGTCTTGCTTTCCCGCTGCCGTCACACCTCTCTCAGCGTCTACTCTGTTCAGTGAGTGGCTGAGAGAAGCAGCAGCACGAGTGCATGGCATCTGACTGAGTGAGCTACACACGCACACTGTAGTGTTGCCACGGACCAAACACTATTTCTGATTCTCCTTTGTTTTATATTTAATAAAAGAATTTAATTTTGCCGTTTTGATTTCCATTTTTCTCGTGTGCTTATCTTTCTGGATTCATGTAATTTACATATATAATGTAGTCATTCACTATATCTTACTCGTTCTGTTGCCTGACCAAAAAAAAAAAAAAAAAAAAAAAATTATATATATATATATATATATATATATATATATATATATATATATATAAATAATTGAAATGAGAGCAGCTTTATTTGATATTCGGCTATATTGTTATATTGTATTAAAATACAGTATGTGAGCACGGATTAGGAGAGAAAACCATAGGAGAAAACACATTAGGAAGGCAGAATGCAACCGACGTGATGACGTCACGAATATGTTAATTGACACATGACGTCATCTAGCGACATTTAGCGACTTTTTGGGCAGGCTTTAGCTACTTTCCTTTGAAAATAGTTGGCAACACTGCTCCCATTCAAAACAATACGAGTGACATGTCTTGTGTCTTTGATCAAACTGCCAAAGTCACTTGATTTCGGTAAATGAGGCTTAAGTGTTTCAAAACCTTTCGAAGTTTCAATGGTTCACATGACTTTAGCAGTTTAATACACACTCCGAACCACTGATTCAAAACAAAAGATTGGTAAAGCTTCATGAAGCAGTGTTTTGAAATCGCCCATCACTAGATATTGTTGAAGTTGTTATTTTGTTTTTTGGTGCATAAAAAGTATTCTCGTCACTTCATACCATTAAGGTTGACCACTGTGATCACATGAACTGTTTTAAATGTCTTTAGTAGCTTTCTGGGCATTGAAAGTGTTAATTATCTTGCTGTCAATGGAGGCCTCACTGAGCCATCGGATTTCATCAAAAATATCTTAATTTGTGTTCCGAAGATGAATGAAGGTCTTACAGGTGTGGAACAACATGAGGGTGAAGTAATTAATGACAGAAATTTCATTTTGGGTGAACTAAGTTTTTTTTTTACCATCCTTCAATGGAGCCACTGACTTCAGCACCGGATGTAGTTGTACCCGAATGAAAAAAAGGGTGCGCTTGAATGACACATCCATTCATTAATAAAGTCAGCAGGCCTATTTTTTCTTCATTAACACAGTTCACACTCTATACACCTTGTCAGAAGAGGGATTGTTTTTATATACGTGTTATTAATCAGTAAGGCTTTCAGTGTTAGTGACGTGCAGGCCCCGTCTTAACGATGCAACCTGAGACAGACGGAACACGGTCGATGACAATGTTGACAAGAAACTAAACTGGGCTGACAAATCCCTCGAGAGTGTTTATTGGTCTGTGACTGTGCGACATCACTTTACGGCACAAGACTCATGTGTATTATGTTGTGATTCCATGTTGTTTGCTCTTTTTAACCTTTGTTTTCAGTTACTGGGGGTTTATATAACATTATAATAATTGATCAATGTTTTGAAACAATTAAGCTGCAATTATTATTTATCGTTCTGATCAAGATTTTCAGTGCAAAAAGAGCCTGAGATCAGCAACCAATAATAACTGTTGTCCTGCAGCGCCCTCTAGTGTTTAGGTAAATGCGTGATAGTCTGGCTAAGTTGCCTGTGAATGAAATTACAACACCTATTTTTTTTTTTTCTTAAAATAAAACAAACACCCCATTTTCTCTTTCACACATGCAAAGAGGTAAAAAAGAAAGCAGCAAACATACACAAAAGATTTAAACCCACGGTATATTTAAACTCTTTATCCTCAAAACAAAATCACTTTGATCAGTCTTTATACATCCACATTAATGTAACAATACAGCAGGACAGAAATGTCAAAAATACAATAAAACAGGTACTCAAAAACAGTCACAGAAACAAAAAAAACAAAAAAACCTAGCTGACCTGAAGAGCTCCCTGAAAGGATGCAAGTTTGGTCTTGTTACTTGAATCACAGGGAGAATGTGGCCAAGATAAATCAATACAAAACATTCCTGGAAAAAAAAAAAAAAAAAAATCTCAAGAGAAAAATCAGTTTATCAAAAATGGATAAAATATCAAAAGAAAATGGTTATAAAAAATAGTTAGTCAGCCCCCCCTGTGGACAAACCCAAATATTAATGGGGAGTGAGTAACCTGTTTGAGATGATGACAGGAATTGGATCATGTCTTATTATTGCTCTTGTGATACATGATGCTTTAAAATTCATGACAGTGTAGAAAGAACCAACCTGAGCACATAATGCACCACAGAAAGAAAGGGATCGCTTGATTCTTGATGCTTCTTTTTTGTCAATAACACAAATGATTCTTTCATGCAAGACATCAGACCTCCCTTTTATCTCTCACCCCCAAAACACCTACGTATCTCACAGCTCGGGGTGAGTCATGGGCCTCTATAATTAGACACGTTAAATATTTTATGAGAGAGACTGAGAAAAATAGACTGTTTTTTTCCAAGCTTGTCAGACGCTGAAAATACCTGCATTTGAGGTTAAAAATACATCAAGTGTGTTGCATTTTTTAACATGTGAAAATGAGTACAAAGAGAAAGTGCAGTGTGAAGCTACTTTAAGACATGAATCAAGATTTAACAAAAACATGAACATGTTGTCAATTAAATCCCTAATTTGGCTATAACATGAACAAATGGAGCTGAAGCTTAAAGAGTTAGTTCACCCAAAAATAAATTTGTCATTTATTACTCACCCTCATGTCGTTCCAAACCCGTAAGACCTTCATTCATCCTCAGAATACAAATTAAGATATTTTTGATGAAATCCGAGGTTTTTTTTTTTTTTTTATCTCCCAAAGAAAGCGAAATTACCACATTCATGGTCCAGAGTAGTAGTAAAGACATCGTAAAAATAGTCCACATGACTGCAGTGGTTCAACCTTACTGTTAAAGCGATGAGAATATTTGTGCGCAAAAACAAAACAAATTACTTTATTCAACAATTTTGTCTTTACCCTGGCAGTTGACAGTGCACCTCTTCCGTGTTTACGTCCGAACACCAGCTCAGTATTGGTCGATGCTGTTCATGTGAGCACCACGATGCGTGTGTGATGCTGACGCAGGAGCCGGCCAATACAGAGTCGGCGTTCTGACGTAGAACATTGAAGCTCTGCAATGTGTCTTCAAAGTAAACTGCATATGAGAATGACAGGGTGCAGAGGAAATAGTTGAAAAAAGTCGCACAAAAAGTATTCTCATCACTTAAGGTTGAACCACTGTAGTCACGTTGACTATTTTAATGGTGTTTTTACTACTTTTTTGAACCTTGAATGTGGTAATTTCATTGCTTTCTATGTGAGATAAAAAATAAAAAATAAAAAAAAAACTCTTGGATTTCATCAAAAACATCTTTTGTGTTTTGAAGATGAACAAAGGTCTTACAGGTGTGGAACAACATGAAGGGGGAGTAATTAATGACAGAAATTTCATTTTTGGGTGAACTAACCCTTTAAGTAGTGAATGTAATGGGATAGCTTATTTAGCCACTGAGGTATCTGGAGAAGAATTGAGAAAACGTAAACATTTCAGCTCCAGATCTGCATCTCTTTCCCCATAAAGTCTGAAATTGATATGGGTGATCTGATCAGGTAAAAAAAAAAAAAAAAAAAAAATTATATATATATATATATATATATAGGACAAGCACAAATGACAGCACCAGTTGATTGACTCAATTTCACTTGAGCTTCATTTAGACATGTCTCTCATATAATGAATGGTGAATAAGCTTGACATTCTTTAACATTCATTTATGCATTCATTGCTGTTTGCTACCTCATGATATGCTAATATAACCATTTAAGTGAATTGATTCTAAAACATGATGCAGGTCTTTGTAATAATCAGCATGTACTGGGCGTAACATATGGACCCACAGCTGACTGAAAGGCAAGTGCCACATTAACATTCCGAAAGCGTAATGAAACAACTGGCGATACAACAAAGCCAGAGAGAAAAAAAAAAAAAAAAAACTCCCACTACAGTTTTAAACTTAGTGTTTCTGCTGTAAGGTTTTAAATTAAAATCTTACAAATAAAAACAGGAATGTGAGCTAGAATAAGAGCTAGTGACTGCTTCATTGCGTTTCTGTGTTTTAAGGGGCATATGCTACAAAAATGTTTTATTTTCAATTAATTTTCTATTTATCTAACACCCAAACAGTGCCACAAACATCCCCTCTGAACTGTTGTTTGCTTGAATCATTTGTAAACACTCCATTCACATATTTTCAATCAAAACTGTTTAAATGGCATAATCATTACCATATGTAACATGTTTTATGTCAAGAAAATGAGCCTAATCAAACCCAAATGGTTCATTTTCTCTATTTTTGTTGATAAAAATGGATTTGTTTACTCAATAGAGCTGATATATCAATTACTGAATTTTCACAGCATTTTTCTATTCATAAAAGAAGAAACATAAAAAAAAATCTCAGCTGGACATGTACTGTAAACATGATGTGAGAGTCAATCAGTTTGGGTCAGTAAGTAGGATGAGTCTGGCATTTTTCGTACTGGAGTATATTTACAGCTGACATTTTGTGTTTGAAGCAAACAGCAATTCTGATGGGATGCTCATGGCACCGCTCTGCCATTTAACGCTCCGGAGATTCAAAGTGAGATTTTAACATTTCTGGTGAACTTTTCATTTTTTTTCCTGTGGCAAACAGTAAGAAAAGCAAATAGGAAAATAATACACCATAAACCCTTTACTCAATGATACACTGTTCTTTTCAAAACTTTTACACTTTAGCATTTTAACAAGGTGGTAGTGTTCACTCATTTTGAGCTTGGACCATAAAACAGCCTATGATGGGACATACTGAGAGGGCTGCAGACATTTTTTTTTTTTTTTTTTTAAATCTCGAGGCACTTTTTGAAATTTCATTCAGATCACCTCAGGATTTGAACATTGCAATGGTCCCCTTGCATATCTGACTAATCAACATCCCAAATGACAGTACATTCTTAGTAATGCACCAATAGTGCATGTATGTGATGTCTACGTGACAACATCCAGAGCCCATGTGGTAGTGTTCATGCTATGAGAAAGAAGTATGTGAAAAGACTGTTAAAAAACTGTTCAGGAGGTGAGGATTTAGAAAATTTCACAAAAAGGAGTGCCAAACATGTGGCTAATCCCTGGCTGGAGAAAGGGGGTGAGTGAGTGTGAACGAAGAAGACAGATGGCAGAAGAATTAAAGACAATGACAGAGAGAGAGAGAGCGAGAGATGGGAGGGGCGGGTTGGGTTGGGGGGCACAGGCAAGACGCCCTACTGGGGGAAATTGTTCTGTTGCCGGCGTTTGGCAGACCTCAGCTTCTCAAAGCGTGACTCCATCTCTTCCAGGACCTTAGGGGTGTACCGTACCACCAGCTTCACTGTACCCTGAGCAGCCTTCAACAGCTCCACAGCTTTCTCATGGTGTTCTCCTTCTACACTCTGAAAGACATGCACTTTAAAAGGTCAATTTCAATAAGACAAGAAATAACTCATCTTTTTAAAATGTCACGTAAATGCCTAAAATAGCACCGGTCTTTTTTTTCCCCAAGATAATGTGATTATAGCTCGACTTCATCCAGAAAGTACATGGATTAAATCACACTTCAGTTTGGCGAAGCTCAACCATTCCCATGCATGTAAACATAATTTGAGGCTTTTCAC
This sequence comes from Megalobrama amblycephala, assembly GCF_018812025.1. NCBI lineage: Eukaryota > Metazoa > Chordata > Actinopteri > Cypriniformes > Xenocyprididae > Megalobrama > Megalobrama amblycephala. Next base: position 18,166,260 of record NC_063046.1, read on the forward strand.
ATAATATAGGCTATCTAAATGGTTAGTTCACCCAAAAATGAAAATTCTGTTAATTAATTATTCACCTTCATGTCGTTCCACAACCATAAGACCTTCGTTCATCTACGGAACACAAATTAAAATATTTTAGATAAAATCTGAGAGCTGTCTGACCTCTGATAGACTGCAATGTTTTTACCACATTCAATGTTCAGAAATTAGTAAAAACATCGTTAAAATAGTCAACGCGACTGCAGTGGTTCAACCTTAATGTTATGAAGTGGAAAGAATACTTTTTGTGCGCAAAACAAACAAAAAAAACGACTTTATTCAACAATTTTTCCTCTTCCCCGTTAGTCTGTTATGCAGTTGGCGCAGTGCTGCCTTTCCATGTTTACGCCAGAACGCCGGCTCATTATTGGCCAGCTCCTGCATCAGCATCACATACATGCCTTGTGCTGCTCACGTGAACAGCTTCAGCCAATACTGAGCTGTCGTTTGGACGTAGAACCTGGAAGCGCTGCAATGAAAATAGTGTAGCAGAATGACAGGGAGAGACGAATATGTTGAATAAGGTCGTTATTTTTGTTTTTGCACACAAAGTATTCTCATCGCTTCTTAATGTTAAGGTTGAACCACTGCAGTCATGTGGACTATTTTAATGATGTTTTTACTACTTTTCTGGACATTGAATGTGGTAATTTTGTTGCTTTCAATGGAGGATAAAAAACCTCTCGGATTTCATCAAAAAATATCTTAATTTGTGTTCTGAAGATGAACAAAGGTCTTACGGGTTTGGAATGACATGAGGGTGCGTAATTAATGACAGAATTTTCATTTTTGGGTGAACTAACCCTTTAATGAATCTATTATTAAACAGACTTTAATAAAATTACCAAAAAACAAAAAAAAACAAATTATCTGTTAAGCTAAAGTGTTATTGTGAATCATGTGGGTCTGCAAGGCATTAGCTATATACGTACCACTCCATTAACGGAAAGCAGCTGGTCTCCTCTCTTCAGGCCGCCGTGCCGATCAGCGATGCCTCCAGGAATGATACGGGAGATGTAGATGGGTGAGTTTTGTTCCTTCCCACCCATGATGTTAAACCCCAGTCCCTCCTCGGTTTTTGGGAGCTCCACCACACGGGGGTGAGAATGACCCTCACTGGCTGCAAATGCAGCCACTGTAGCCTGGGAACGAAGTGAAGATGGCAGTAAATCAACCACTTTTACAGAAGACTTTTACAGAGCATTTACAGAATTTGCACAAGTGTGAATTTACACAAACAAATTTAATATATGCAAATCATGTGTGTGTGTATTATATTATATACATACATTATATATATATATGCCATTTTTTAACACTGATAATAATAAAAAATGTTTCTTTAGTACAAAATTATATAAGGATTTCTGGAGGATCATGTGACACTGAAGAGTGAAGTAATATTGTTGCTGAGAATTAATATTAATAATATATTAATAGAAAACATGTAAAATAGTTTCTGTATTTCTGTTCAAAGGCTGGCTTGGTGAAAATGAGAGAGTAGTTTCAAAAACTTTTAAAAATCTTAACATTGTAGTTAAATGGTAGTGTATATATACATATTGTATAAAATTACATATATACAATACCGTTCAAAAAAGAAAGTTTCAAAAGAACAGCATTTATTTAAAAATAGAATCTTTTGTAACAACATAAATGTCTTTACTGTCACTTTTGATCAATTTAATGCATCCTTGCTGAATAAAAGTATTAAAATCTTCAATTTCTTTTCAAAACTAAAAAATTCTTACAGAACTCAAACATTTGAACAATATTATATAATGTTACAAAAGCTTTCTATTTCAAATAAATGACTGGAGTAATGATGCTGAAAATTCAGCTTAGCATTACAGGAATAAATTACATTTTTAAAAAAATATATAAAATAGATAACAGTTATTTTTAATTGTAATAATATTTCACAATATTCATTTTGTGTGTGTGTGTATGTGTGTGTGTGTGTCCAAGAGACATCTTTTAAAAACAGTAAAAATCTTACCGATCCCAAACTTTTGAACAGCAGTATAAAATGAAAATGGTAGTTGCTCTTATAAGTTGCTCATATAGTTTTAGGCCATCAGTGTGGTGTTAAAGAAAGCATTACAACCAAGCCAATCAGATAATGAGATTGACTGCCTGTCAATGATCATGCTAAAAATAGTTACGAGTGGATTTAATGTTCGATTAGGAGGTACAGCATCTTACCTTTGCTGTTGCATTTGCCCTCACCTCCGGGCTGCTATTTATGTCCACTGTCTCATACACATGCTCATATACCTGAAAATGACACAGAAAAATGCTGGAATTTCACAAATACAGTATTAAGTACAACCTCTATGGACTCACTCTGATAAACTACCAGGTAAACGATCACAGACGTACAATTTGAGCCAGATTTCCAGAACCTGAGGCAGTTTCCCAGATCCTTCTCAGTTTAGTTACAAACTAAATTACTTGTGAATCGTAATTCACCCTTAAAAAGCAGTTTAAATTCATCACATTAGTTTGTATCAGATCTTCAGTGGACAGCCACCATTAACGGAGCAACTGTGTATTAGACCGACTGTAATCGGTGACTGGAAAGCCACACCATTAAGAGGATACAGTATCAAATCAATCTCTTTACATGGCTTGCTCTTAATGCTTTAACACATGTTAAAACTCTATTCCATCTTCGATTCTGGCCTGTTATTCCACCCACATGCCTCAGCATTCAACTGCGAGTCATGTGTGTTTATCTGAGAATCAAGCAAGCATTCAGAGGTTCAGTGCAAAGTGTAAATGTTTAAGAGATGAAGTCACTAATCAACCAATCTATGCATGTGTTACAAAGCTTACAGCACATAACTCAAGCACCATCACATGCAACAACCTAAATAAGCATTTCTGGAGAAAAACTGGCCTTGGAGTCACAAAACATGTCCATCCAGAGACTGGGTTTATTACAGATAAGTGACGGCCCGGATGCAAGTTAAACTTTCCTTGACTTTCAGTGAACTAATGATGCATTTTTACACACACTAAACAGTAAGGAGAGAGAAAAAAAAAAAAAAAAAAAAAAAAACACTGTTGAGACTATAAAAAGGGCTAGAACCCATTTTATAAAACTATAATTATAAAAAAATTACAATGGTTTTTACTAGTAATAAATAATTAGTCATCCACATTACATCATTAATTGGCTGATAGAGATTTTTTGCATTAAATTGATCAAACAGATATTGGATAATCAAATGTAAAATAACACTGCTGTATACGTTAAATATAGACTAATCCTTATTAAAACTACAAAAAAAAAATTCATTCAAGACCATTTCGACATTTTTGCGTATAGGCTATTTGACCGTTCAGGCGCGTATTCAAAACCCACAATATAGGCTACTTTGTTTATTCGCGTTCTGCCCCCATCTCGGAGCACGCACAGAAATGGGAACACTAAAGTCACTCTTAGATTGTTGCTGAAAATGGAAAATACAGTTTATAAATGAACAAAATCATTTAGGATGAGTGCCTAGACTCTTAGACACTATTAGGAGTATGATTATCTTTATAAACTGATTTTCACAGAGCCTCTTCAAATCTTTCCACAAATCTTTGCTTCAGAACCCCCTGCTTTATTCTAGGCTCTCACGCAAGGCATAGAACAGCATCTCTGCTGCGAGCATCACTTGTGCTGAGACTTCAGAGTCTTCAGTGAGCACGACAGATGACCAAGCAGCAGGGAGGAGACCAGTGAAGTGCCAACAGTCTTAGAATCACTACATGGGCAACAGAACACTAGTTTTATGCCCAGTCTGAAACAGACAAATGGATGGATGCTATTTGTGGACATCAGAATCAATATCCAGTATCCAGTCCTTCTGCTTAACAGTAACTACCCATGTACTACACCAATCAGCACATTATGCATTAGTGATGAGAGCATTTTCAGTCATGACGACTGCTTGAGTAAATAAGCCGAGTACTTAGCCACGAAAAAGGGGTTGGTGATGAGGATGAAACACTTTTTTTTTTTTTTTTTTTTTTTTTAATTTGCTTGTCTATGTCATTCTTTGGTACCTGCATCAAACCTTGCCGTTTTATTTTTCCAGCATCTGCACCATGTTCATCACATTCATATGCACATGAATTTGATCTGAACATTGTTCTAGTATTCTAAATAAGTGGCCACATACCCAAGGTTAGTCATTTGCATAAAACATGTCCAAACCACCTCCATATATATAAATGACGTATCAGTGGGATTTTAAGTACAATAAACTTTCAGATTTTAGTTTTTCAAAGAAAGTGTTTGTTTTATTTCACCATATCTGTTTTTAGATCGCTGATATCAATTAGGGCTGCACCATATATTGTTTTAGCATCGAAATCACGCTGTGCGCATCTGCAATAGTCACATCACAGCATGTGCAATGTCTAGTATAGGGATCGCCATAGGGACACCACGGTTCAAAACACACTTGATTCTCTGATTAACTGCAAAGTTTGACCATCATACAATGAAAGTTTATCATTTGAACGGGTTTTAGGTCCTGTGACTCCTGTCAGTTTAAACATTCAAGAGATTTTAAACCATTTGAGCGCACGACGACGCCTCAATTCTGAACGTACGGCCGTTTTCTGTGCGCACATTCGCACGCACACACACAGAGCCGCGCAGAGTCACGTGAACACCTAATGCCGTTTTCTTCTGCATCTGTTTGTGCCTGAACAGACACATACATGCAAAAAATTGCCAAAAGGTTTGTTAAAGATCAACTATCCTCGTAAACAATTGATTATGGCTTAGGTGAGCGAAACAATTAAGAAAACTGGATGTGTAACAGTATTATGTATCCGCGCCGCACATTCGGTCTTTAAGTGACAGAAGCACCTACCGCTTTCTGTGTCATGAATGTTAAACAACAAAAGACAAAGAGAAAAATCACTTTTGTAGTTAACAGATTAATTATGTTTAATTTATACAGTGAGACTATGCAATGTTATTTCACATTTGATTATTCAATTTCTGTACCTGAATACCGTTTCTTACCTGTAAGTTATATTATTATATTTATCTATGCTTGTAATTTGTTCATCATTTTCTTATTCTTTTTCACTCACCTAAATCACCCCAAACATCCTAGAATGATTCATTCTTTCCAAATAGAGCTATGCAAGTCATCTGGTGAATTATTTTTTCATATCGCATATATATATATATATATATATAAAATCACAGAAAAACAAAATATCGCAATGTCAGTTTTTTTCCAATATCATGCAGCCCAAATATCAATCTGGTTTGTTAAATAGTTTGCCAGGTCTTCTTAGGTAAATGGAAACCCTACTTAAAGAGGTTGTTCCACATTATTAAGCAAGTCACAGTTCTGATGCAATATGGGAAGGATGAAAGATCTGTCTGAAGATGAAAGGCATGAAATGGTGCAATGTCTTGCAAAAGGTATGGAAACAACTTATATTGTGTGAAAACAATGGAAATTATCGAATTATAAGATTTGTGAGCAATTTACAGCACAATAGAACTCAGTCAGAAAGGCTTATTAAGGAAAGTTTCTGTCAAACAAATTGTATTAAAAGGACAGCTATAAAAAAAGCCACTGTTGAGCAGCAAACAGGACTCAAAACCTCTTAAGGCGGCTGGCAGTTGTGGTTAGAGGTGGCTGAAATGCAACTTTACGCACAACTGCCAGCCTGCATGGAGAGATTCTTGAGACTCCAGAGACACCAGCAGATTCAAATACTTGTTTGCTGCTCAACAGTGGCTTGTTTATAGCTGCCCTTTTAATACAATTAACTTGTTTGACAGAAACTTTCCTTAATAAGCCTTTATCGGACCGAATTCTCTTGTGCTGTAAATTACTCACAAATCTTATGATAGTTTGATAATCTCCAACAGTGACTTTCTTGGTAATGTGGAACAACCTCTTTAAAAAGGTTTTCCATTTACCCAAGTAGACCTGGCAAACTATTTAACAAACCTGTCTGAGATTGATACCAGTTATCTAAAAAAAACAAAAAACAAAAAAACAAAACACTTTCTTTGAAAAAACAAAATTTGAATGTTTATTAATCCCACTGATACGTCACTTGCATAATAATTTGGAACATAGTGTAAGGGCTTTGCACACGACATTTCCTTTACAGCCTTTTGTCACTCTCAGCAAACATGACACTTTCTAAAGATGCGCTTGCCTCAAAACTAGTTCAAACACAATAAAGACCCAGATTACAGACCTCTCATTAGTCAGCTGTACACATGCATATCTGAGTTGTAACAGAAAAACGTTATAGCTTGAGCTATGTCAGAGCTTCCCTTACTCTTTCAGTGTATATGATGAAATCCATAAAATTTCATTTTAACATATAAGGCCACCCAGAGTATGTGATTTTGCACGTGTGGTTTCAGTTTTCCTACATTTTCTCAATAAATTTTAGTACAAGGTGAAACTGGTCAAAGGTGAAAATGTTTGTACGCAGATTTCACAGATAAATGTGTGTAGTGTACATGCACATTTAGTGAATGTGTGTCATTAAAGGTTTAGTTCACCCAAAAATGAAAACTATGCCATTAATTACTCACCCTCATGTCGTTCCACACCCGTAAGACCTTCGTCTATCTTCGGAACACAAATAAAGATATTTTTGATAAAATCCGATGCCTCAGTAAGGCCTGCATTGCCAGCAATAACACTCCCTTTTTCAATGCCCAGAAAGCTACAAAAGACATATTTAAAACAGTTCATGTGACAACAGTGATTCAACCTTTATATTATAATGCAATGAGAACACTTTTTGTGCGCCAAAAAACAAACAAAACAACAACAACAACAAAAAAACAAAAACAATATTTAATCAACTTTATTCAACAATATCTAATGATGGGAACTTTCAAAAGACTGCTTCATGAAGCTTTACGAATCTTTTGTTTCAAATCAGTGGTTCGGAGCGTGTATCATACTGCTAAAATGTCACGTGAACTATTGAAGTTTTAAAACCCGTACGGAGCTTCATTTACTGAAATCACGTGATTTTGGCACTCTGAACCACTTATTCGAAACAAATGATTCGTTTATCTTCGAAGCTTCATGAAGTAGTGTTTTGAAATCGCCCATCACTAGATATTGTGGAATAAAGTCGCTATTTTTTTATTTTTGGTGCACAAAAAGTATTCTCGTCACTTTGTAATATTAAGGTTGAACCACTGTAGTCACATGTACTGTTTTAAATATGTTTTTAGTAGCTTTCTGGGCATTGAAAAAGGGACTGTTATTGCTGGTGATGCAGGCCTCACTGAGCCATCGGATTTTATCAAAAATATCTTAATTTATGTTCCGAAGATGAACGGAGGTCTTACGGGTGTGGAACGACATGAGGCTGAGTAATTAATGACAGAATTTTCCTTTTTGGGTGAACCAACCCTTTAATGTGACAAATTAAAAAGTCAAGTCTTGCTGTCCCAACTCTAAACAAAGTACTGAGCAAAGTGCCACGGTATATCACAATTTTAAAAATGATCATGGGCAACCCAATGGGTTGGCCTAAAATTTCAATTACAATAACACTTGAATTATATACTTAAAACAAATGTCTGAATTAGGGATGTTAACGATTAATTGACAATCTATTAATTGTAGATAATTTAATTTAAAAAATGAAAGCAAGGTCATCATTAGAGTGCGTAGTTTTGAGGTGCGTGTGACTCATGCAAAAAACACGTGTAGCAGACACACAAGGAAAAATTAAGCGAGTGCGCTGTAGTTTAAGCCATGCAATGGATTAGGTAAGCTAGCCGTTTATTTCTAAACAAAACTAACATGTCTAAAAGTGTTTCGAAAAATAAGTGATTTTACTGAACATAAGAACTACTTGTGTAAAAGCCACAATAAAAGTACATAGAACAAACAATAAGTAATAAGATCCTGATTGATGACTGATAATCTTCCAGCACTGTTTTAGCCATGTGCTCCTATTCTATGGCGCATAGCCAAGCAGCATGTCATGTCACCGTGATCTACGCAGTGTCTTATGTTGTGTTTGGGCTCATTCGAGATCACCTGCTCTAAATAAAAGTTATGTGATCTACTATGGTTTACTAATGTTTTGGGAAATTACAAACAAAAACATGGCACAAAAGCATCATGTGTATACGGTTTACTTGTGTGTCAGCTGTGATTTTCAAGATGTAGGTGATGTAGTCGCGTACACACCTCATGCACCGGATGCCGTGCGCACGCTCAAGGCAGTTGGACATAGTGGTGTATTAGAGGTAAAAAAAAAATGATATAAATACTGTTCGGTTTCTCACACAAACCGATCGTTTCGTGTCTTAGGACATCAATGTGTCGTCACGAGCCGCAGGGTTTAATTCGGATTTGTCTGTGCATGTTTTTTTTTACTCTTATAGATTGTGTTACCATTGACACGCATTATACGACTGACAGACCGCAACGGTTGGAGTTAAAAATAATCTGAAGAACTGAATACTGAAGAAACAAAGTCACCTACATCTTGGATGCCCTGGGGGTAAGCAGATAAACATCAAATTTTCATTTTTGGGTGAACTATCCCTTTAATAAAAATACTTAGTATGGTTTGGTCTCTAACTGAAACATATGCTTGTATTCTGCTAGTTGAGACCTTTTCAATGATATATAACACAAGTCTATCTATTATTTACTATGATTTTACAGATCACATTTTCGTGTAAAGCCGTTATTTTTCACGCTATAAAAAAAAAAAAAGAGCACTTCTAATATGTCAGCAAATTTAAAAGCACTTGTTTAGTGATGGTCATATTCCCTATATTCACTGTAAAGCCAAGCTTCTAAGCTTTAAAAGGACACCTAGCCTATATTGTGTTTGCCAAAAAAGTGGTTAAGTAACATGATAACTTAGTAGCAGTAAAAGGTTAACGATTAATCAACTAATTGATTGTTAATTTAAACAACAATCAATTATGGGAATGTATGTAAATTAACATCCCTAGTTTGAATATGAGCCAGATTTTCTAGGATCAGTAACAAAAATTTCTGCACAGATGTATAGGGCAAAACAATCTCCACTTTTTACACTCATGGGCTACAAGATTACACAAGGACTTCATTTCATTTGAATGCATGAATGTGAGGCTGGCACACTTACCTCCCGTACAGCATTGCAGAATTCACTCTGCAAAACTCTCTGCAGTGCCTGCAGCTTCTGGGGAGGCACTTCCCCTGTTCTCTGGAGCTTGTCCAGCAGCTCAATAGCACGAGATATGTCTGTAGAAGAACATATGCAAAGCAGTGAGGGCAAGACCAAGACCATGGATAAACATTTGCATCAAGCCATCTGGAGATGTTGTGTTTGGCTAAACAACTATGCCTAATAAATAACATTAAATGCTCAAGTAAATCTTTCAAAAGGTTACTTTTCTTTCCATAAAAACAAATAACCGTTTGCCCTGATTATTTTATTTATTTTCTTACATTATATATATATATATATATATACACACACACGCGTATTTTGCATGTAACGTTACTGTTATTAAACTTCTCTACAGCTAAGAAGGAATATCCATTGTTAATCACTCTGAAAAACAACATAATGAAATAGATCTTTAAATACACTGCATAGTTCTCAGCTTCAGCCACAGAACTAACAATAAATGTGCCAACAACTAACTTTGTTGTGACAGACACAGATAAGAATATCAAAATAACAATAGACCTCTGATTATCATCATAAATCAGCGCTTTTGCTAATCACCAAGTTGGCTACTAGCCTACGTTCACTCTTCACAATTTGCCCTTTAAACTGTCAGCTGGACTACAAATAAGATGCAGTCTACAAGGATGTCCCTGGATGACTGTACTAAAGCACCAGGAAACAATCAAAAGCACTGATCTCTAATACTAAACGCTGACCTGGAGAGACCATGCTAACAAAAGATTAGTGCCTCTGACAGCTAGCCTCGTGTTTTGCTTTCAATGATCGTAAACACGCACTTTAACGACAGAAACAAATGTTCATACTTCACATTTTATATGTTTTCCTTGACGTCGTGGTGTTTATTGAATATTATGAATGATTTTATACAATGAATGGGAGCTAGCGCGCTGTCGTCCACTAATCCATCCTCAAGAAGTGACAGCGGGGTGTTAAGAGCAAAAAGCGTGATTTACACAACCTCCTAAGCATTACATTCAACAGAAACTGTTTCAGTGAGCGGCTTACCTCTTTCCAGACGCACAGGTTCTCCTAAAGAGGCCATTTTAGCCCTGGTTATTGAGTTTGCGTTTGACGAAAGCTCCAGACTTACGTCTCGGCTGCTGTTTGTTGCTGTTAGCTAGCTGCTCAGTTTAAGCGCTGTGGCTAATGCAAAGAGATTAGAGGACGAGTCAAGAGCATCATTCCTGCGCTGCTTCTGTGCAGACTCTTTGCATACCATAAAGAAAATTGATTATGAGCAGCCCAAAGAAAATCTGCTTATATTATATATTAGGAATATTTATATAATATATTTAAAGGTGCCGTAGAATGGAAAATTAAATTTACCTTGGCATAGTTGAAGAGTTCAGTACATGGAAATGACATACAGTGAGTCTCAAACACCATCGTTTCCTCCTTCTTATATAAATCTCATTATTTAAAAGACCTCCGAAGAACAGGCAAATCTCAACATAACACGGACTGTAACGTAACAGTTGGGATCATTAATATGTACATCCCCAAATTTGCATATGCCAGCCCATGTTCAAGGCATTACACAAGGGCAGGCAGTATTAACGTCTGGAGCTGTGCACAGCTGAATCATCAGACTAGGTAAGCAAGCAAGGACAATAGCGAAAAATGGCAGATGGAGCAATAATAACTGACATGATCCATGATATCATGATATTTTTAGTGATATTTGTAAATTGTCTTTCTAAATGTTTCGTTAGCATGTTGCTAATGTACTGTTAAATGTGGTTAAAGCGGAATCGGCGCATATTTAATGATGCCCCAAAATAGGCAGTTAAAAAAATGATAAAAAAAAAATCTATGGGGTATTTTGAGCTGAAACTTCACAGACACATTCAGGGGACACCTTAGACTTATATTACATCTTGTGAAAATGTGTTCTACGGCACCTTTAAGTAATAAAGAATATTATTACTGCAGGATACTGTTTGGTACAACCTTCTATATACAGCTGAGTTGCAGTGATAGTTTTAGCAGTGATGGCTTGGTTAAGTCTATTTAAGTTATTACTGTTACTATATTAATACAAATTTTCATGCAAATACTATTTTATTAAGCAAATTCATTTGGTTGCATCCTTTCGGTAGAAGGTAGTAGGCCTGTTGCATAAACTAGTAAGACTAGTCTTATTTTTTTATCTTTAAGACTGTTCATAACTTTTTAACGTCAGTTACATTAAAATGTAGATTGGTTTAATTTGATACTGAAAAGTAAGACTGATTACCCAGTTACATAAACATAGCCATTATTGTTAAAGGAGACCTATATTATGCCCAGCTTTTCACAAGATGTAATATAAGTCTCTGGTGTCCCCAGAATGTGTCTGTGAAGTTTCAGCTCAAAATACCCCACAGATAATTTATTATAGTTTGTCAAATTTGCCCCTATTTGGGTAAACAATGCATTTCTGTGTGTGTCCCTTTAAATGCTAATGAGCTACGCTCTCTCCCTGCTTTCCAAAAGAGGGTGGAGATTTAACAGCTCACACTTCAGTTGCTCAACAACAACAAAGCTGGAGAATCTCACACAGCCAAAATGATGATTGTCAGTAACGGAGTTCAGTAGTGATGGGAAACCGAGGCTTTCTGAAGCATTTGAGGCTTTCATCAAATTGTGCCGAAAAATGGTTCATTACTCGAAGCTTTTAACATAGTGAGCATTAGCGACATCTGGTGGTCAGACTTGTTTTCTCCACCTTATCTAAATCATCGCAGAGCAGATCCACTGTTTGAAAAAGCACATGACCAAAGCTTCAGAAGTCCGTGACATACAGACTTCTGAACTCAATACTCGTGTCTTGAATCAGTTCTATCTAATCTGATGTAATCTCATCTAAATTAATTTGTGACTATGAGACTTGTGTCATGTGTAACCTGGTCAATGGATTCACATATTGATCAATAATATAAAATATACAATGATGTGATCATAACTGACGTGAGGAGTTAAAAAAAATATTTTGGATGAGCTGTTTAACCCTTATGTTCTGTTCGGGGTCCCTGAGACCCCATCAATAAAACATGATTAAATGCATTTTCCTTTATGCATCAGGTGAAGCGCCAATATTTTCAAACCAGCTGTCTCGACTTTCCGATACTGTATGACGTTCGAAGCTTAATACGTCATCAATCACGTGGTATCGTGATACAAGCATCGGTACAGTGTGTAATACAATAGCGCTTTGAAAACTGAGTCGGAGCATCGGAGCCCCGGTATCAACCGTCCCATCACTAGTGTTCAGTCTTAAATTGTTCAAACGGAGTCGGACACTTATGGAGAGACTCAGGAAGAAGTTACAACTTTTCGAGAGCAACTGGACGTTTCTGAATGGTTAGTGGATAAATTTATTGCGAAGCCGGACTGCTTCAGAAATGAGGGTCAATTCAGTCTGTGGAGTTGATTCAACTCATCGACTAGCATGTGCCGTCATGGTAATCTTTTGTGCAAATCCAGTGTTGAATTGACCCTCATTTGTGAAGCAGTATATATATATATATTTTATAGCCAACAGCTGTTTTATGTCAGGATGTCTGGAATGATTTACTAACCAATCAGAATAGGGACAGGGTAATTTGCTTTATATATTAAAACCATCGGGTTTCATAGTTTATTATATGTAACAAATGTACAGATAAATAAGAGAAAACATTTCATTTGTATTTATTTAAAAAGAAACATTTTTATTAAAGCTGCAGTCCGTAAGTTTTGCCTCTTTGTCGCCATCTCTGTTTGAAACCTGCAATTGCAGTTATTTGCAGAATTATCATCTTTATGCAGGTTGTGTATTGGCATGGCTCCTCAGTGCAGATTAATCTAATGTTTGCTGTCAGTCACCACATCGGTGTGAATACTGTACTTTGAAATCACAGATTCTACGTCTTGGAAGTATGACCAAAATAAGAATTTTCACCAGAAAATGTCATCTGAACAAGTAAGTAACATGTCTTCCACTTTTGTTCTGACCAACTGAGAAAAAAGTCATTACAATAAATTGCACTGCAAATAGTGATTAAATCTAACGATCGCTTAGCTTGAATCGTCAAATCGTGCAAATTATTGTTATTGTTATACTTTGTTCTCAAATTGTTAATGTTAACATCATCAGCATTGCGTGACTATGTATTTAGTGTGTATTAGCGTTACCTATAGATTTCAGTTTCTGTAGCCACTCTGAAGTCTTTTGCTTTTGACAATGGGTGAATTTCCAGTTGTCATCGACGATTGTCATTAACATTACAATCTGCCATCAAAATTATAAGTTTAATTATTCCAGCTGCTGTGAGAAAAGGTTATAAATGATCCGCTACCTGCAGCATCCTCACATGCTATATAGGCACTAGTTGGGACTCCTTCTTTCTGTTTACAGTAGTGACGTAATGATGCAATGGCTGCATGCTCGAATTTCCCGCGGAAACACACCAGTATCGATTTTATTATAAAACATTATCACAAGCTTACCGTTGTGAATCGGGCTAAAGTAAGGAGATAGTTTTGAACACTGGCTGGTTATGTACTTGGTCAAAAACTGATTTTGGATAATTTTTAACCAAATAAAGTTACAGACTGCAGCTTTAAAGAACACTATTCAAAGAAGATTTATCTACATATATGTGCCTTGAAATATACAATCCCAAGAACCCACTTTTATAACCAAACACACTCAAAAGAAAATTTTAAACGCAATTAATTAATTTATTTACTTAATTCTGAAATTATTTTTTATGATTTTTCATAAGATACTCTTAGTTTTTTTTTTTTCCTCCTTCCATATTCTCATATTTTATCAAAGCCACAAAACAAACTCCACTGGCTTGTTAAAACAGTGATTCTAGGAGCTTAGTTGCTGGTATTGTAGAAAGGGAAAAAAAGAATAGAGTGGCCTACTTCTGTAGCAAATGGGACAGGGCCCTGCTGGGTCTTACCAAGGACTACTTTGAACTGGGGAAAATCTGAACCTCACAAAAATAACTCAAATCATGCAAGTTGTTTCTTGGGTAAAATGCACCAGGATAATGTTGTATTGTCTATTTTCTTTAACTAGTCCATTCACCATTGCTGTATATGGTTGCATTTGCAGTAAAAGTGCTCATACTTATATATATATATCATACTATGTATATATAGTATATATGTACTATATATATAATATATATAATATACCCCCTCCAATTTTTTTTTTTTGTTCTAATAATGCAATACTGAGAGCTATTATTGTGTTTGCTGAGAAAGTATGCTGAAAAATAGAGCATAATTTCTTTATTGCCCTGTCCACTTATGCAGAGATACTTACCGTAAACAGACGAAACTTCCTGTTCTCCCATATCTGTGGCAGTGTATCAGTGTCAGACAGTTTCTGTTCAGTTGTCTGATAACAGCCTTTGAAGGAAAGCAGGTTTGTGTCTGTGTTCAGGTGTATCAGATATCACGTAGAGTGCATTGGAGTGTTGACTCCATTGATCTATCTTTCAGACAAAAGAAAATCCTAATCTCTTAGTGCTAGCGATGAAGGCCTGTACTCTCTGACTGGACAACATTACATGAGGGACTGGTTTCTATAGAATTTACATGTCAAGTTTAGAATAAGTCTTACCTGAGAACTCTCTGGACTGTTTGTTCTTCCGTGGAAGAGAGTCGAAACTACATTACATAGGTGTGTTCATCTGCATTTGCAAAATCCTTTAATGCTGAAATTTCAAACTAGCACTCGATTATACTGATATATATGATGAGAGTATGGGAGATATATACTTAAACCAATCTTTATCCCTTCTGAAATCATTTGAATGTATGATCCAATGTATGTTCGTTGTGAGAGAAGATGTTCTCTCCAAACTTGTGCCAAAGGGAGAGCTCAAACTTTATTGACATTGCTTTTGTTTTTCAGTTGCCTATAGTAATTTTATTTCTTCAAATATTTCAATTTAATATTGCAAACAACTTCACAACATACAAAATGAATTATATTAATCCAGAACACATGTCAATGAATAAATTTTATATATATTTTATATATATTTTTTCATCTTGTGGGGATAAAAAAATAAACAGCAAAGCTTTGACAACAGCACCTTGACATAGTATGTATTTCCAACATTACCTTGAGAAGTTGAGGATAGTAAACAGACAGAGTACTGAGAGGAGGAAATCCTGTTACGGTTGAGAATGTAAACGGAATGTTTTGGTCGGAAATCGTTTCCTTGTTTTCCCAAAGTGGACAGTTTCTGAATTCACAATTGAAGCAGCATGCAAGGTTTTTTTTTTTTTCTTTTCGTTTTTTTTTTTTTTTTTTCTTGAATGTAATTCTTCCTCACCCCCTCCTCTCCTCATCTCTCAAAATCTTGGCAACGTAAAAAACACAATGTCTCGAGGAATGTGATATAGTAATTTGAACTGGGCGCAAATGACTGATCAGATCTTTTTTTAATTGTTTACAAGGTCATGAATATGTTCAATAAATAGACTGTAGTATCACTTTTACTGTATAAACTTCATCTTTTTTACATGCAGTCCATAAAATTTTCATCTGACGGAATAATTTACCCTGTTATGTATATATACAAATAGATATTTTCTCTTTTCTCTCTCTTTTTTAGAACTCTCAATAAAATCTATACATTGTGTACACTATCTGCCCCTTTTAATGGTCAATGTGCATACACACGAAGTGTCTATCCGTATAAACCGCCAGCCGATCTTCCTTTTGCTATCCATGGTAAGGGCTCGCACGTAAGACTGGGTTGTCCGGCATTGCGAGTTATAGTGCCGCTTGTCTATTCCTCGACAGCCCTCCTTTGTGTACCCCAAGGGGTTGCATTTGGTCTCGTAAAAGTATTGCTTCAGCTGACCATTAGTCACAGGGACCTTCTCCAGGACGGTGACCGTCTGGCCCGACATGTCTATGGCCGTCTTTTTGTCCACAGCCGTCACCCACTGGCTAATACTGTCACAAACGCTGAGCTCCCCTCGCCGCGCGGGGTCCGAGTGCCGCCGCACGCGCATCGACATGTTGGCGGCGTCCAGGTAGTTTTTGTATTCCTCCAAGAGAAAGAGTAACGGCGGCTCCAAAGGCACTTGGTTGCTGATCATCACCCGCGAGGCGTACAGGTCAACGTCCTTTGAGTCTGCCATGGCTGCGGGACCGCCCCCTCCTTGGCCCTGGTCGGCCTCGGGCCCCAGTTGCTGCGTTGCCTCCCCTTCCACCTCAAGCAACTCCTCAATCACCTGCTCGAAAGTGTCCGTGAGCGAGGGCAGCCCGCCCCCACTCTGTGGAGTCCCGTGGCCTCGGCTGCCTGAGGTGGCGGCAGCGGCGGCGACGGCGGCAGCGGCGCCCAGGTAGCCCTCGGCCCGGTGGCCCCCCTGCACGCCCGGGATCTCTCTCATGGGCGCAGCTCTCATGCAACTGAAGTATGAAATAACCATAGTAACGAACAGGATGGTCATCACTCTTCTAACCTGTTGGAACTGGAGACAGCAAAAGGGGAAAGACAAGAGGGATGGGGGGAGTGAAAAAGGGGAGGGAGGAAGAGAAAACACAACGTAAAGCAACCATTTTCATTCAGAATACTGCAAATAACATTAAGTGAAACCGTAATCGAAGAAAGATTAATAGTATTGTGTGGTTATTGTGGCCAGTGAAATCATTTCTGTAGCGCAGTACAACAAACACGACATGCCAACTTGTTTTTTCTTTGTTTCATTTTTAGTTACTGGCCCATGGGAATGCAACTAACACTTTCTCCGTCCCTGCACACACACCTGCACATTTTTGCCCCCCTTTCCCCCAACAGCAAATGCAGCAGGCTAAATTCAGAGACCCTGGAGTATCATTAGGCAGACACCAGAGAACTGCTCCCACTCTCCTCCGTCTCTCTCTTCCCCTTCCCTTCCTCCTTCTCTCTCTCCTGCTCCCTTGCCTCCTCTACTCTTCCCTTAGAGGTGTGTGAACTGCTTGTGCGAGTATCAGACGGAGCAGATATAGGTGACGAGTCAAAGCCCACCAAAGAAGAAAAAGATAGGACACTGTCTATCATCAAAGTTTGCATGAGTAATCCAATACTGAAATAATTTTATTTTAAAATTTGATATTATTAAAATGATATATTCTTCTTATTATTTAAGTAATATAATTGTCTTATTCTTATCATTTTTTGATTTTATTCAAGCATGACCTTTACATACTGCTTAAATGTATATCAACTTCTCTGGAATTAACTGAGTAAATTGGAAGAACAAGCCCACACACTACGATGCCAAAGAGATGATTATCTTTCCCACTAAGAGAGGTAAAACCTGAAACAGAGAGACAAAGGAACAGAGAGAGATAAGGAAAGACACAACGTAAGAAAGCAGAGAGAGACTTATCATTGATAAAGAGCCAGAGAGAAGGAGAAATGCAGGGAGAACTGAGAAAGATGCCAGTCATTCATTCATTCACTCACTCATACACAAACTGCCATGTTTTAGTCAATGGAATTTTTCCTGACTACAAAATCAATGCAAATAAATGACAATTCTAGGAAACCATGAACCTATCTGATTCCTCCTCTCCTCTCCACGAACCCCTCTGCAGCTTTCTCTTACCTCTCTGAAGTCCCTCTATGAGTCACTGCGATTCATTGCATCCAATGACATCCCGGCACATACGAACAGACAGGGGAACATGCATACACAACAACAAAAAGATACCCATTACTCGCACTTTTCTAAAAAGGAGAAGAGGAGAGGTAGGGCTGGGGTAAGGGGGGTGGAGGGGGGGTGCATTTAAAAATATCCAGCACCGCAGCAAGGCTTCGCCAGTTCTCTGCGAGCTGTCCTCCCGATGCCCCACGCAGCCTCAGGAAGAGACAGAGGGAGGATCCGCTCCCAGAGCAGAAGGCAGTACGGGCCAGCAGGAGAGAAGGAGGGACACGCCCTGTCTAAAAGGCATTTGTTTCATTCTTAATTGGTGTCTGGGGCCACGGCTGCGATTTGCTAGCGCAGCGATGACTGCCATGGAGATGTGCTTTCTATAAATAGGCCGGTTGGGAGTCCCACAGTCTCGATTCAGAATATCACAGCCCTCTACTTAATGAGCTCAAAGTCCCCTCGCTCAGTGACGTTGCAGTCCACGAGGGGTGTGTGTGTGAGCGTGTGTGCGTCAACGTGTGTGTGTGTATTTAGCTAGGGAGATGAGATGGGAGCATGTTTAATCTCTCCTCTCAAATGGTCAAAAACAAGCATGGAAAAACCCAGAGCCGAGGATACAGCTGTAGAGGACAGATCAATCTTAATCAAATCAGGCAGCGCGCAAAATGTGTGTACAAGCTGCTTCTGCAGGCATGAAAAGATACTTCAGTCTGTCAGCTTTCCCCGTAATGGAAAAAGCTTCTTACATTGTCAGCAATTACCTCTGCTGAATATAGCGAGGAATTTAAAGTGCCTGCCTGAGGATTATTCAATGATTCTGTCTTATTTCATTCCTCCAGATGTGGCGCGCCTGTAAGGACGGATGGATTATTGTCAGCGTTCCTACTCTCAAGACAACCTTAATGTGGGTTTATACACATACAGAGAAGCATAGC
Source organism: Megalobrama amblycephala (assembly GCF_018812025.1). Classification (NCBI taxonomy): domain Eukaryota; kingdom Metazoa; phylum Chordata; class Actinopteri; order Cypriniformes; family Xenocyprididae; genus Megalobrama; species Megalobrama amblycephala. The sequence goes on from NC_063046.1 coordinate 18,185,078, forward strand.
CCAGTAACCGCCCCAGTTTCAGGATGATCCCAATTAGCAAACATCTGTCGTCTCCCTAATGAGCGAAGTATTTATATATATTGCAGAGGCTTCTGAATGAAATACCAGCATCAGTCATGCTGACACCCAAATCCCTTCTGTTGCCCTACTTGACAGCAGGTGGAGTACCAATGTCATCTCTCATCCAAATCCTACTGGCAATACATAACCTTAAATATATTACAGAGCTACTTGGCTTGCAGCGAAAGCACGTAAAAGCGCGAAGGGCAGTTATTGTTGACTACTGAACTTCGAAAAGCTGACTAAATTGTATCTTTCCCTCCTAATTAGACTAGAGCACCGGTGTGTAGTCGTGTGGCAGGAGCACAACAACCCCGATGACGTCTCTCTCCGGTCTCAGAGGGGGATGAGAGGAAAAGGGCGGTGGGGCTAGAAGGAGTGGTGCTAGGGGGCAGAGCCACTCATCAGCTCGCAATTGCTTTCCATTTTCCTCTGGGGTCCCTTCTCACCAGGAACAACACACAATTTTATTTCTAACTCTGCTATTTCCTGTTTCCATCAAGAGAATCAATATGGATTATACTCTCAATCAACTTCCTGTTAAAACGTAATCTAGATGATGAATCACTTTATTGCTCTGGGACTGAGTTGGCAATAACTGAGACCTTCTGTCTCATTCAAAGCAGCGAGGGAAGACAAGATTACCTTGACAGTCATGTTTATTCTGCTTTAATATGCGCTTGTTTGAACTGCGTATGATAATGTAATATCCTGTCATCGCACGGTATGATGTGCAAACATGAGTGTTTGTGTACAAAGAGAGCACAGGTGTTTCTGATGGGTCACAGAAAGTGAGTGGTAATGTGGTAGTAGCCATCACAAATAGTCACGGTTTCATGTGTGTTTAAATGTCTAAAATGAAAGAGATGACTTTCATGGTTGATGGTGAGATAATTCATTAGACTGTCATGTAAACAAAGCTGCTAATTCATGCTTTTTGTGTCTGATTTGTTAGATCTTTAAAGCCAGACTCATTATGAGGCATTGAAAATACTACAAACAAGGTTTCCATCAATCAAAGCATCAATCACACGAGAAACCATCCAGCCTGCAGTGATCTTTCAAGCTCTCTTTCTACAAAGTAAGGTACAGAAAGCTTGATGAAATACTTCATCCACGCAGCTGTATTTGATCCTTATGGTTGGAGCACGTTCAAACACCTTTCACTGACTGTACTTTAATTGGGCATGAGTGGCAGCTCTATAGTTTTGGCAAAAAGACTACATGCACCTGCTCAATTGTTTGGAGAGGGGCAGGTAGGATAGGATAGATTGGTCTACATGATCCTGATTCCCCCACAACTGTATTTGCTTAAATCTCCATGCCAAAGAGGGATTAGGAAAGAAAAGCACTAATGACAGATGTATAAGGATCTTCCAACTTAAAAGTATTGTGGTAACAGACACTTTTCTGTTAGTTTTAGGAAAATGCATTCACTCCTTAGGACAAGATATTTAACAATGCATGATTAAATATTTGAAAAGAACAACAAAGGTTGGGGTAAAATGCTTGTAGCATAAGAAAAGATTTTAGATTGCTTTAGTGTACTTGTTCAATGACAAGAGCACTGTAGCGTGCATCACCTAAGCTCACACAGGTGTCGCAGCTGCTAATTATTATTCTGACTTCGAGAACACATTAAAATGTGGAAACCATAATAGTTACAATCTGGCATTAGTGGTAACACAACAAAGGTCAACTGCAAAATAACACTGTCTATTCACCTGTGGTGAAATCTATGTCTTTAAATGCAAGGTTTTTCAAAGAGGTTTAGTTGGTGCTGGTTTAAGGAGTTGGTAAAAGTTATTTTTCCATTACAAGAATATTTAGGTATCAACAGTGTTAAAATTTAGATTTAAAGTTAGCTAGAACGCAAATTTTCAGCGCTTGTCAAATACGATAACGAAAAGAACCAGAACCATAACAACAGAAAGTTGCGCACGCGCAGTACGATTAGTTTCAGGCGGTAAGTCAATCACTATTTTTCAAATCCTAAGGCTGTAGATTTACCTATTCACAGATATATCATAATAATGTTTTGTTTAAAAAGGCTTAATTGACGTTTAGCTAACAGATTACACCCATAAAAGTATCCTTGAACTCATATAATAAGCCATTTGCTATAAAGAGAACAGTTTGAAATTCCTTTAAAAGTCCTCTAAAATAGACGACCCCATTGAAAGCCAAAATTCGCTCAATTGTTCACGATTGTAAATGTGGTTCTAATGCTGAAAGGCAGTAGACAAAGACAAATTAAACATTAGGGCTGTAATCATTTATGTATAAGTTTCGTCTTTTCTCGTAACAAGAGAAAGGGCAACGCGTTGGCGAACAGGATCCGCGAGGGAAATATCATCTAAGATTTGCCACTCTATATGTTAGTAGAGATTGAGTTTTTTTTCCCGGAACTTTCTAAGAAATTGAAAACATCCTGCAGGTAGCCTACCAACCAATAATAATAATAAAAAAAACTTCTCACGCCGCGCTAGTGCTGGAAATATAAACTTTCTGTCACGTTACAGTTTGTAAACTAGAAAAGTGGTGTCAGTGAGAAGATTATCTTACTTAAAACAGCGGCATCCGCACAATCCATCCTTTACTCGATAATAGGCTTTACAACACTTTTGCACTAGATGGCGCATTCGTCTACACAAAGCTCACTTGAAGTGAAGGCAAGCAGAAAACCATAGACATGAGAAACATCTCCTTCTCTTTTTGTCACATAAACATACGCTCACACAAAGAGAAAGCAGATTAATAAGAGGCCACCTGAGAGCTATAAGAATAAATGGGCCTGTTTTCTTTACTACAGTCTACATCGTCTATATGCTTTTCATCTAAAACAAATTACAAACAGAACCTTGTGTGTATATCTGCATCATAAATTACAACACGCATAACTACAAAGTCAATTAGGATTTGGAAAAACATGTTTCGAAATCAACTAGCAGTGTGATTTTGTTTAAGCAGTTTTGCGCACGTTGCATCCAAAAGCAGCCCATAACTATAATTTATTTGTTGGTTTTTAATTAAAAAAACTTGATGTTCTCTCTGTGAGTTTATCTGTTCCAGGAGAAGGCTAGACACTACACGGTAAACCTAAACGATGATCTCAAGTTTCATGTTCTTCAAGTCTCATTGAGTTCACGAAACGCATTTATTCTCTGAACGTTATCATACATAGCTTAGTTTTAGCATAAACTGTATAAACAATCTGTCCTTATGACTAAATATAATATGCCTTTAATGCGCCAGCATTAATGCGTAAAAAATATAAAAGTAAAACAGTCCACGTCCATTATTGCAGCAAATGTAATCAAACTAACTATTAAACAGCCGAACAGATAAAAGCTACTAGAATAAACAGCTATTAGCCCTGGATAATAAACAAAAACAACTTTTTGGTTCTACTGACCCCTCTCAGAAATTCAATCAACATAATAACGCCGTATCTTATTAATGAACGCGAGGATAGCGTTTCATGTTGCCGCTGCATGATCCAACACTTGATTACTTTTTCCTAACTCCTTTTCTCATTTCAGACGCAGTCAGTACAAAACCTGCAGTAATCACTCTATTTCGCACAAAAACCTACCTTTACTGTCCAGTCGTAAAGGAGACCATTCAGCAGGACAGTGTCATCTGGGATGTTTTGGATAAGCCCTCCGCGCAACTATTTTGCGATATTCGCCCGCTCTTCGCCAAGCAGCAGCTGCAAGTAGTCTCTTCAGCTTTTGAGCAAATAGATTAAATTATTGATAGTGGAAATTGCATGGTTGAGGTAATGGACTCCCATGACTGAGCGGATCCGTTGGAGTTGGGTTGAAGCAGTTGGATGGCATGGTGAGCGCTCGCGGTGTAGTGCGCATTGAGAGAGCTCTCCAGTTTGAAATGACGGCTTCATTCCTCGCGACTACAGTAACTAACTACTGCCGTGCCCGTGACGTTGCAACATGTGACTCCAGCGCGACGGCGACCGAACGCCAACCGAGTGAGACACTTATGCCTAACGAATTACCGGAAAGTATGTTATGTTACTGTGGCGTTTACCGAGAGCCAAAGACCAATGTATGAAAGAAACCTTGCTAATTCCTGAACATACTGCGTCTGAATGTGTGGGGTTTGTTTTTTTTAATATCCGTCCTCTTTCTTCTCTTAAGTGCTCCTTCAACCGATAACCATCGAGCCATGTGGGGTTTTGATATTTTTCCCTTCTCTTCGAAGGGAAAAATATAAAATATATATAGGTATATATAAGATACATATAAAATATGTTTCCTTTTTATGCCTATACAGAGTGAATCACAAAGGCTAGTGTTTTGTTTCATTTTCGTTGACTAGTAGGCTATCTAGACATAAGACATTATCTACACGTGAACACCTGAAATCAGTTTAGCTTAATTTATACAACTGGTACAATAATAATTTATGGTTTTATGTTATTACATCTGCCATTCTCAATTTAAAAGATAATATATGGTTTTAAGTTATTGCGTTTGCCATCTAAATCTCCTCAGTTCATTGCACTTTAAATTCATTGGCTGTGCAACAGCTTCCTAATGGACAGCTGTTAGGTTAATATGAAACACCTTTTTGTGACAAGACTATAGATCATCTGCTGAAATTGATATTTGCAATTGTGACTCCACAAAGGTAGCTTCAAAGAGCTCACTCCTTGTCCCCACCACATCAAGGATCTATTATTCCCTGGCTATCTCTGTATGTGATATTTTAAACTATTGTCAGTTTGAGCCCCTCTGTCTGCCAAAGGAGCTTATGTGCCAGATGTTGGTTCATTGCTTTTAAAACTATTCATTGTTCTTCCAGTGTCAGTTATATTCCTCCAATAATGGGAGTGGTTTGTTTGATATTCGGAAGGTAAAAGATGTTCTAACTCATAGGAGGTTGATATAATTTTGCGTTTCAACTACAACTTTGTCATTTATTCTATGTAGTATTTAACATGACCTTCCAGGAGGAGTTTAGGGAAAACATTCTTTGTTCTTTTACCCCATGCTATACCGCATCGTTAGCCCCATACTTTCACCAAGACTTTGAGCTCCAAGTGCTTTTGGATCCCGTCCAACGCAAGATTTATATTGATGAGTTTCGTGTATAGTGATGATGATTTTTCTCTGCATAAGGTAATGAGGTGGAGCGGTTTCAAACCTAGCTGTTCCCAGCATGAGAGTGCATTCTAACACCTGCCTCCTCTCACACACATACACACAAACTCCCTCTTTCTTTATTTCTTTCCATCTCCATCTTTCTATTTCTATATGGCCTTCTCATCTTCCATGTTTTTGCGATACTAAACTTTCACAAATATACGTTCACCTTCACTCGTTTTGACATATTCATGCTTACAGCTCTTTCCTCTCTCCTATAGGGACAAGCCAAGATGAATATAACTCATCCCATAGGTTCACAGGAGGAGAGGGCAAACCCTGGATGACAAAGAGTTGCATCAGCAATTACTGAGCGACATGACTCCAAGAGAGGTAAAACACACACACACACTCATGTACACTCTCACACTGCGCATTAGGGCTGTTCCAGCTAGGTAATCCATAAATAAATCACTCTGCTTCTCATTAGGAGCACAAAAACAACATGGATCTCATTCAGAACTGCACATACAGCACAAAGTTGACACCATCACCACAGAAAGAACTAAGATAACCACAAAGTGGACATATGGACTAATGAGAATACAGCAAGAGATGAACTGTAGGAAGACCTTGACTTTCATTCGCTGCAACTTTGTGGAAACTTTAGGATCCGTAAAAATGGTGACAAAACACACAGTGTGGACATTATAGCTGAAATGTTGGTTGAAACTTGACCATCAGGATCGACGTGTTCAAAGTGTTGAATGTTGAGAGAGTCGGAGCGGCGTCAGAAGCGATGGCCGTGTCTCTATCCAATAGGTCGGGTCGCTAATGACGTCACCTCAGCTTTCTCAATATCTTTCCCTCTGTTGTCTTGTGTGCTGTCTTGACCCATCGTAGCATATTCCATCCTGGAACCACCAGAATAGGGCTTCCACATACTGGCAAAATATTATTTTGAAGTCGCATTGTGACACTTAAAGAAGCATCGTTTTGAAAAGGTTAGAGGTGATCTGTGTCTTGGACAAACCTGAAATGGTGGAATAGTTTCCGGCATTTCAGGGCAAGATAAAACATTTAGAGTGTCAATACTAGCTGTAAAAACAGAGGCCATGGCTTCTTCATATTTCACTATATGAGGAAAAAAAGAGCTTTGAGCCACTGCTAGAAAACTAGAGAATGAGAAAACTAGACCAGATCTTAGTGTGACAGAACAATAAAGTTAGTTTATAGCATTCATCAAACACATCACAGTACTGACACAGAGCACAGGAAAGTGAACAATGTCCATTTTGACCGTCAGCACTGCAATGAAAAGCAAAAGTAAATCACAAAATGTTTGTCAGCATGGCACCAGATTTCAATATGAAATACACTCTTAAAAATAAAGGTTCTTTACATCAATGGTTCCATGAAGAGCCTTTAACATTCATGGAATCTTTTCAATGCACAAAAGGTTCTTTATAGTGGAAAAGGGTTCTTTAGATTATACAAAATGTTCTTCGCACCGAGAAAAAATGGTTCTTTTAAGATCTGTTTACTAAAAGGTTCTTTGAGGAACCCAGAACTGTTCTTCTATGGTGTTGCTGCGAAAAATCTTTTTGGAATCTTTATTTTTTAAAGGTATAGCACCCAAAAATGAACATTTTGTCATCATTTACTCAAGTTGTTCCAAACCTGTATGAGTTTCTTTCTTCTGTTGAACACAAAGGAAGATATTTTGAAGAATTCTGGTAATCTGAGAGTTGATGGTAGCCATTGACTTCCATAGTAGGAAAAAAATCAACGGCTACTGTCAACTGTCTGGTTACCAACATTCTTCAAAATATCTTCTTTTGTGTTCAACAAAAGAAAGAAACTTGTACAGGTTTGGAACACATTGAAGGTGAGTAAATGATGACAGAATTGTATTTTTTGGGTGAACTATCCCTTTAAGAGTGTAGCCACAAACATTTCCCACACTAGCCAGGTGTCAACAAAAATATGAATGACGAATGTGAAAAACATGTAAATATTCCAGAGTATATCTTATAAAACTCAGCACACGTCACTGATTTAGTGTTGTTTAGACTGTAATGTGGAGTGTACATTTTCAGTATGTACACTTGTTCAAGTGGGTCCCGTCTTTCCATTTTGTCATTGCATTGAAATGAGTGAGTCACTTTTTGGAACTTGAGTTTGCCCATTCCTGGGTGCCTGTCTCTGTTTCTTCGGCTCACTGTCTTTAGGGAAAGGGGTTTGGGCAGTGCTTTGTGTGACTCACATCACTGTCTCTCATCCCAGACCCAATCTGTACACTGAAGAATTGCGCAGTGCTCATCTCTCCAACAGCAAGATGCAACAGGTTCCTGTTATCAATAAAGGGCTGAAGGTGGTCAACAGCGGCCAGCCGTGTAAGATAAAGATCTCAAAGTCTTGACTTATAGCAGCTACATTATAGGACTACACACTTAGATATCCACTTTAGCACATCGACTCAATGAGCTATACAATCCACGTAACTGTAATCTATCCCCTGCAGCATACAGCTACACTGGTAATGTATCCGTGGGGTATAAGCCCTCTGCTGCACTCTGACACTCCTCTGGTAATCTAGCCTTTTGCTTGCCCAACAAACCCTTATGTGTCAAGGGTGAGTATATTTACATAATTAGGTAGACAGTTCTTGTAATGCACTATTGTACTACACATTTAGTGGTTACTAGATTCATAGTTTGGATATCCGTTTAAAATATTGATATAATAACAAATGCAAAAAACACCATAAACAAAGTGTACTTTGAGAAATAGCGCAGATGAGAATGAAGATGAAAAAAATAAACTGTCTGTGAAGTATGACAATCACTGTTTTTCAAAGCAGTAGCATAGAAAGTGTCTAAATGACCTCTAAGAAATGTTAAACATTCAAATGTTAAAAAAACACCCTTGTTTTAGAGACCTTAGAAATAGTATAAAGCAAGTATATCAAAGTCACGCTCAGACACAAACACAGTCGGGATGCCATTCTTAAGCAACATGCACAGAGGCGAATTGCAAACATGTTAGAGAAGTCCTGCATATACATACCCAAGCACTGACGTTGGCGAATTGTTAGAGGATTCCTTGGCGGAGCCTTAGTTGCCAGGCACCAGCACTAATGCTGCACTGTAGTTATTCACATACAGAGAGGCAAGTGCCACTCCATTTTATTTCAGCGAGTAAAGCACACAGGTGGGGGGCAAACAACTAGCAAAGCACATCATACAGACTCTATCAAACAAACTTGGATGCAGATATATGCTAGAGGTCAAAAATTCAAATATTGTATAGCCTATACCATTACACACAGACAGACACAAACAACCCTGTTTACACAAACACCAAATACAATGGGGTCACAACACCCTAAATGGAAAATTTCATTTCAAAAGTATTACAAAAAACATACACATCTAGCGTCATTTGGAAGCGGATTATAGAAGAATTAGCCTACACCATAAGTGTAGATACCAGGCGACCTCGTTCAGAATAAGCGCTTTGCGCTAGAGCACCGCAAGTCACGCTCTTGCTTAGTATTGAGCGCGCGCACAATTCCTCAAGCCTCTTGGTTTTCTTGCGCAGAAAACCTGCGATCGGATGTGTTAATTATAATGACTTTAGACTTGTCCAAATAGCCCCATAAACACAGAATAATTACACTATATCCATCGGAAGTATCATTCAAATTATTTTGGCACCACGTATACTAAATTAGCCTGCTTATATATAGAAATTGTGATTAATCTTTATATGATAATGATGATTATTATTTTTATAGTTGTTACTATTGTGGTTAGCTAAATTGTGAGACTAGTGTGGTTCGCAAAAATGAATCTTTTCAGGGAGTTAATGGAAAAAAACGGACCTTTTTCTTTTTCGCAATTGTGACGAGCACACGCTTTTATTTCCCAAAGGAACTCTGCATATTCAGTAGGCCTATAATAAATTCCTCCCGCGAGTGAAGCAGGGTGCAATAAGTCGGTACGTCTCTATAAAAGTTAATTAGGAAAGCCGCTCTCTGTAAACAAAACAATTTTCATATTTAGTTTATAAATATCCCCTGATCATCCGCGGCGGTCAGTCAAACGAGGACGAAATAAAACGCCGATTAAACTAGAAATATAATGGCACAAAAGCATTATGTGATGTCTGAATTGAAATCTACCAAGCTCAGATTTGTTATTGACGCCCACCCTTAACTCTGCAGCGATCAGAGAGCGGAGGGGAGGGGGGCGGAGAGGGAGATTCTCAGCTAGATAACACAACCCCATTTATGGACTGATCCGATGACGTACATTGCAGAAAGTTCTATAAAAAACCTTCCGTACATACAAAGTGTGTCGTGCCATCCCCCAGCACCCCCCACCCTCCCCGCATCCGCCTCCAGCCCCCTCCCCCCGCATGCCCACACCCACACCACCAACCCACATCTCTATCCCTCTGTCTCATGAACTAAAATTATATATATATATACATTCATGTTTATAAATAAAACAAAATGCATTCAATAAATGAAAACACGACTCTGAGACGTCTGATGTGTAATAAATGACAAACAATGAATAGTTTAATAGCTTGATAACATTTCACTCTAGACAAAGCTTTAAAAAATAAATTTAATATATTGATGCAGAAGTATTTAGTTATTCACCACTGGATTATTTGTAGGCAAAAACAGGCGTTTCGTTGAAAAACATGAAATTATTCATGAAATATGCGCTCATAAAAACGGCGCTCGTGACCGTTTTGTTGCATGTCAATAATGATGCTTATAAAATTTGCCCATAAATGACAATGGTATTAACAAGATTACAATGAAAAAAAACAACAACAACAACAAAAACAAAAAAAAACAAAAAAAAAAACAGTGATAATAAAATCTAGTTAGAATATCAGCTGCTATTATTTTCGGACCAGTCCAAAAAACATATGCTGCTGCTTGATTTGTCACTTTAAAGTCAAAATGTTCGATACATTGAAACAGCAGAGATTTTCTCGATAACATGTTTCGTACGATTATGACAAGGAAATAAATGTTTAATAGAGAAATTACCGATTTAGCAGTGATGAAAGAAGCTATAATGCATCCGAACAAAGGGAAACAGTCATAATGATCATTTAAAAGCAGCTAAATGACACACTGAATGTCTTCCGCCTGATAGACTCTTGATTAACGCAGTGCTGAGGCGCCTGTGGGCTTTCATATCTGTCTGTTTGTCATTCAATCGCTTCACCCTTTAATCAGATTCTTGGATACAAAGAAAAAAGCGACCGTAGCCAATATCCTCCGCTCATCCCTCTCAGAAACTGAGACGAATTCCTAAACTTAGTCGGCATAAAAGTCAGAAAATCATCAGCGAAAGGCTCCTTTAAAACGCTGACTGTCCTAATTTCGTCTCATCTTGCACAGCTTTTCTTCAGCTTTCTCCACAATACGCGTGACACCCTCTCAGCCATTTCCTTATCAGGCAATCTTATCGGTGGCTCCATCTAACCCAGTCTGAACAAAATCTGACCACGCCTATCCAAATTCTTATTCACTTTAACTGGAAATATATATATATGAACACACAAATACACACACACATACACAATGTTTTGAACAAAGGGCTATTTTTGGAGAGCCAATTCAAAATATTTTAACATGATATGTTATCTGTGGCGAAAGCTTTTAGCTCTAAGTGGTTCCCAACTGTTCGGCGTGTGCACAGACAGACCTGTGCGCTCGGGAGCGAGATGAGCAGGTGATGCTGGAGTAGAGGAGTGGAAATCTCGGGATGAATGAAACGGAGAAGCGGTCCGTAGTAAAACACTAGCAATATGTCCACGATGACGAAGCGCGGAGATGCTACAGACGCGATTACATTGATAGGGCTGGTTGCACCACTTTAAGATCGATTCAACGAATAAATTATCCCTCCATGCTAACGAAAACAACATTTAGCTGATAAGAAAGGATGATGAGAATACGGATAGATAGATAGATAGATAGATAGATAGATAGATAGATAGATAGATAGATAGATAGATAGATCCTGATCTTTTCGTTTGCAGGAAGACAATAAGTAGATGGCAGCTCGTGCTGAGTCGTATATTTTATTAAAGACATGCCCTATTATTCAGCAAGCAAAGAAAAGCGTGTGCTAGACAATTGCGCATTTAAGACAACAAAAATTCCGCAAGCATTTGATTGTGATGAGGACGGAAAGTCAGCTGTTTACGCACTTACATGCACAATTTACTTTCTACATTTGATGTTGCGCTATAAATAGCAACTCATATAAAATAACTGCTATTTGTGAACATCTCTATACAGGGGTGAATTGTGAGATATAGAAATAAATACATTATTCCGTTCCTATGAATTCGTGACAGAATTGTGGCTGTTAATTGAAACAACTTTGTCACCGTTACGTTTCCTGCAATATAGTGTAAAAACATACGAGTAAAGTAGAGGGAAAATGTAAAATGATAACGTAAGTTTAACATTTCCCTCATGACTCAGTGTCTCTCTCCCATCACTACCCAAAGCTGCTCCTCACAGCGTAACATTTTTTATCTAGCTGTAACCACTAATCAAACTTAAAATGCGTAAAGAGGTGTCATTTCTCTATGTACAAGTAAAACATCTGCCCAAGAAAGACTGCTAGTAAAGTAGAGAATAAAACAAACAGGTCTTACCTTTTTAAGAGCTGACAACCACTATCAGTGGTTAGATCTCCAAGACCAACACTTGCATTTCCCAAAGTTAACGCTGTGCACCAAGTGGAGCTTGCAAAGTACGCGTACACTACAGCAGCTCTACCATTTCAACTTTCACATGCTCTAAGTGGCGACAAAACTCCAAGCGCAAAGCAGCCCCACTATCGACTGGTTCTTTTCCTCGCGTGTTTGTTTGTTTGTTTGTTTGTTTTGCTTTTACCGGTCTCCCTCCGAAAGCGAAAAAGAAGAAGGAAAAAGTGAAACAATTCCCTAGCTTTGGCAAAAGAACTGCAAAACACAAAAGGCGATGTCCACTCACTCCGCGTTAGTCCTCAGCGTTCAACGACTCCGGTGCCTCTGTCCAAAGTGCTGAAATCATAGCACAGCTAAGGTTACTTAGAAGCAAAAATCTATAGTTTCGTTAAGTGCCACTTGATATTGCTTTACTCTATTGCTTCCCCACGCCTTGTCACGTGAATATATCCTTGGCAAGCCCGTCCTGTTAATATTTGATCACATGTTGGCCGATCGTTTTCTTAACAAAAGAATCACTTATCTGAAAAGTCACTCATAACCCTCTAAAGAGGAGTCCCCCCAAAAGGCTTGAAACCCATGTCCCCGAATCACACAGTAATAGCGTCTTGGTGCTCTGCTTTTGTCCTGCAGGGCAGATTGACATGTCTACACATGTTGCTTTTTCACTGACAGAGAGCACTTGTAAAAATGATATTCAGAATAAAGGCTAAAAGCCCAACAGGCATCAAAGCGCAGATTGGCACACAGCGCAACAAAGGCAAAACCCCAGTTAGAATGTATATTCTCTACGGCTGTGTATGCGTCTGCGTTTGCTTTGCTCAGATTTGTTTGTCTACCTACGAATCCCGGAAAACAGCAGCTTTGCAAAGTTTTACATTTATGTTGGCAAACCTGAACCCTCGTTTAAGTAGCCTTCAGCGTTAGGGTCCACAAGTACGAGAGCACTCGTATATGTCGTAGAGCAAAATCTGTTCTTTTGATACCAACTCTACAGTGTAAACACAAGTCATGCCTTTTGGGGTAATTATTCCTTTAAGTGTAGTATTTCCATGCTACTTACCATTTTCCCCTATGCTGTCCTGGAGATAGAAGTGTCTTAATATCCACACACTCCAACAGATGCTGGTAGGTAATGTGTCTTGTTTGAAGTCATCATATGAGAACTTCTGCCGTGCTCAGAAGATCGCCCACCACTTGGGTGACTTATGAATCTAATAACCCTTTGCAATATCCGCGTGCTTAAACTCTCTAACACCTCGGTGACTGTGCAGACAGGACAAATAGCAACCAGTCGCGATTTACCCAAAACCCCTATACAGATTTACGCAGTGTCCTTTCTCAGATAAACGCCGTTAGTGCTCTTACGTGATTGAAATAAGCGAAGGCGGTCAAGTTTATGTGGGAATTAAACTGACCAGCAACTACAACCACGAGATGCTGAGTGAAAATGAATCACCATAAGAAAAGTTGCGCATCCAAGACAGCAATGTGCACTTTTTTTTCCGCTTGTCTGTGCGCGTATTGCGCGTGATATGTCAACATTACGCGAAGTTCACGACATTTTCAATCTGGCTGTTTTCCCAGCTGAGAGAGAAGTCGGGTAAGATCACATTTCACAATCTTATTTTCTGCCAAGTAGGAAGTTCTCGGGAGACTTGTTGCTGCTGCTGCAAAGCTGTGGTATTGAAAGCCAAACAGAGGAAAAACATGGTTTTAAGTACCATACTTACATCTGTGCAATACAGTTTGAGCTTCGTTTTGTGTGCACTATAGGAAAAGAAAAGCTGAATCCTCGTCAGTCTTGAGACACGCTGTCAACTTAAAGAAATGACAACGTTATTTCCCCCCGTACGCCTTTATCTTGACATAAAGAATGAAAGGGAAGTCACGAAATCCAAGTACGACCGTTGTCTGTTATCAGTAAAATTCCATCAGAGCGCGAAGACTCAGACATCTAATTGTTATGCAGTGACGAGGCGCTATGCTTGTATGTGTCCTACAAATGTGCTGGAAAGTAACATGAGTAATAGGTGGTATTTACCCGCATATGAGCCAAGATTCTTTTCGAGCCGGAGAGTTGTAAAAGACACGAATCGCTATTGTATTAATAACTCAGAGCAACAGTAAACAGTATGCTTAGGCAACACAGACATACACAGGAAACGAGCTGGGAGGAAAGAAAGGGAGAAAAAGTTCAAAAGATTCGTGGACAGACCCCTTTCTCACAGAACTTCTTTTCTGGTTAGCATTAACAGAAATTGTTTAAGTTGCTGCTTTGATTCAACAAGTTCATTCTTTCTTTCTTTCTTTCATTCATTCATTTACCCATTCATATATTGGGCCATTGGATTAATGCCAGATATATCAAACAGAATCTAACTAACTGACTTGTCAGTTAATTGTGGGATATTGAATATATCTGCCAATTGATCTCCTCATATAAGGAAGGAAGTGAATGCAAACAGGCAGGCTCTATGTTTCTCGTCTTGGGTTTGCTTTAGTTACAACTGCAACTTCCATCCCTGCCTGTCTGCTTAAGATAAAATGCAATCTGCAACAGCATTTCTTCAGATCAGCTTTTTCAAGAGTTTTTAAATGCACTTTTTTATTGAAGAAGTTATGATGATATGGATAGCTGCTGCTCTACTAAAGCAGAAACAAAACAATTTAATACAATATAATACTTGTGTGATGACATTACATATATTAAGCAAAAAAATGATGAGTGTTTATTGTTTTTTTTTACTTGAACATTTGTCTGTTACTGAGCTTTCTGCCTCAAATTCATCCCTGTGTGACTCGTGTTGCTCTTGCAGGTCTTGGTGCACTGCAGACTAACACGTATATTCTCCATGATCAGATGAGGATCAACAATGCTGTCAGAACACATTAATGAGCAAGGATATTACTGAAGAAATTTTTTGAAGAATGAATGGCTCAAGGTTGAAAACACTGTCACAGGTGAGTATAGTTTGTGGAGTATATAGATATTTCAAATAAAGACCGTCGAGACGGATGAAGGAAGCTTTATTGCTTAGGGACATGGTCTTTGAAGTGGTTAAATCGAATAAAATGCACCCTCAACAAGGCCTCTTGTGGAGGGTTCAGGGCCAGTACTGAGGACACCACACTTGTCTTCTAAATGTTCTAAAACAAATCCAGAACCTCCCTCATAACCCGTCATCACTTCCTCTTCTTTCTCAAAGCCGCATCACTTCATCACTCCAGTCTTCCTTTCCTCTCCTCCGTTCTTTCCACGCTCCCACAGTTTTCACAGGCTCCCTGGATGACTCACATGCGGCCCTCTGCACCACCTCTGCCCTCCCCCGTAACTCCTAAACAGAGATACCCAAGACCTCAAACTATAGGTCAGTTAGACCACCAGCACCTTCTCCTACCTAAGACTGCACCCACTCTCATCCGACGCCTTACATTTTTTAACGGTAATATATTTATGTGCATTTATATTCCACACACACGCACAGGTTTGTTTTGCTATCAAAGTGAGGACAGGTGTAATGGTTTTTATACTGTACAAACTGTACATTCTATCCCCCTACACTACCCCTAAACCTACCCATCACAGAAAACTTTCTGAACTTTTACATTTTCAAAAGACATCACTTGGTATGACTTATATGCTTTTTTCCTCATGGGGACCAAAAATTGTCCCCACAAACATACTTGTCCCCATAACGTATGGTGTACTAGGACCACACACACACACAATCTTAGATTCTGTTGGGAACAGTTTGAGACCAAATTATGAGCTTAGCTTTACTTCAACGTAAGAAGTGTTCTCTTCAGTTTTTTCTTAATTTCTTTTTTATTATTATGACAAAAAAATGGCATAGAAATAATTAGTAAATTTTACAAATAATGAAAAATGAAAACAAATATTCCGATATATTCCGAAATATTGAAAATATCAGCGTGGCATGTGAGATCTAAAATCTGTGCTCATTTTAGGGAATCACCGGAAGTGAGAAATACTGTGCTTCTTTGTAGAAACCACAAAACGTCCCTTATTAAAAGAAGCTTTGGGAGGAGAGGGTAGAAAGGTCTATCCTATAACTCTGTACTGTCACATTATGTAAATTCATTTCTCTGGCTAGTTTTATTTGAACGCAATGTTGTCTTTATGCAGGTCACCTGAGCTCGCTTGTTTGTCATGCCTAATTACATTTGGGCTTCGCTCAGTCTCCAAAATCATTATGAGAACTGAAGTGTATGGCAGCCAAAAGAATTGCACTGTCAGCATTTCTGAGCCCCCTTCTTCACTCCATTTACCGACCACTATTAAGAGTGGATGGGTCCGTGGGGAATGCCGTATCATTTCTCTGTTTCAATTTGTGTTCCATAAATATCAGTAATGGGGCTTGCACGGCGCAACTTACACAGTACCTGGCAGTAAAAATAACCTTCAGCAGTGGGTGTGTGCACGTGTCGGTGGAAGGATGCATCTCGTCTGTATAGGGCTGAAGGAAGATCAAGATCTGTTGTTTCTTCACTTAATTCCTCTCTCATCCTCACTCTCTCACAGCTGCTTTTTGGTACCATGCTCTACTGTTCAACTCTGACACGGACAACCTTTAGAATGCATAATATTGATATTCAGTGTTCATAAATACACATTGTTTAGTTAAACGGGAAAATTCATCAAGATGGGTTTGTGTTCTGACTAATTGGGGATATGGAACAAATGTGGGCAGAATTGCCCAACATCATGTGTGAGGTAACATTTTAATGCAATGGTGCAGTAAACCTCACAACCCATTCAACTTTTTTCAAATTGTCCATACACTATTGCTTATATCTTATATTCACTCTATGTGCAGGCCTCCAAAAAATCAGCACACAACTTTTCTGAAGATTTCAGCAGAATTGGAATGCCCGTGATTCACAAAGTTCTACATATCCCAGGTGAATCTGATTGTGCTTTAAACCCATTGCTTAAAAATCTAAGCAGAAAAATGTGAAAAGAAATGCTGTTTCCCAGTGCTGAGATCTGGGATTTGATAATCACACTGGAATTCTTCAGTGGCAGATCTTACCTCAAGAATCATAATGATTTAAAATAGTAAAGCATCTAGTGGCTTGTGATCAAGAAGTGCCAGTGACTGAATCACACGGGGAGGTGGATCTTTATATTATAATTAGTCATCAAACAGTGTTAAAACTTATGATGTCAAACTTGTGGTGACTATAAGATGACTTTATGACCATAAGATGATAAAACATCTATCATATTTTACTCAGTCTACAATCTTTTTTTAGATAACAATTTTGTCATTATGCTTCGTGAACTTTTGAGAGTCACGCTTTCAGATATGGGCATATTCTATTCTATTATATTCTATTCTATATTTTCTAAGATGAAAAAGAAGGTGACCATACTTGCTGAAAAGCAGTCACCAATCAAATCAGCATTTTACTACTATTAATTTTCTCTACCAGGCATCAGTTTCCAGCTAGTAGCACATCAACACAATTTACATATCAACATGACATGGCTAACAGCCGGCTGTGAAGCTGCTAGGCAGTTGTAAGAAAACACACACATGCACACACGTCTGGTTCACTATCCTTGTTGGGACTCTCCATAGACGTGATGGTTTTTAGACTGTACAAACTGTATATTCTATCCCCTAACCCTATCTCTAAACCTACCCATCACAGAAAAATTTCGGCATTTTTACATTTTCAAAAAAACATCATTTAGTATGTTTATTAATCCATTTCCCCCATGGAGACTGCTGGGTGGTCTCAACAATATAGGTGATCTCAGGTTTTTGGTCCCCACAATATAATATAAAATGTTTTTTGTAATGTATAAACTGTATTTTCTATCGCCCTACACTACCCCTACCCCTAAATCTACCCATCACAGGAAATTGCACATTTTTATTTTCTCAAAAAAAAACTCATTCTGTATGATTTATATGCCTTTTGAAAAATGGGGACATGGTGTAATGTCCTCATAAGTCAGCCTCTCCTTGTAATACCTATGTCATACCCATGTCATTATACAAATGTGTGTCCTGATATGTCGCAAAAGTGGTGGGTGTAGAGCTCTTTACCTTTACAATCTGTTTCCTAAATAGATAAACTCACTCTGTGGCCATTATAATAGACTTTTAAGCTTTTGACAAACTCTGATCTACCATTCATATGGTATCACAGATGCACACAATGACAACCTATAGCATTAATGTAAGTGCACAGCAATTTGATTAACATATGTTTAAAATGTCAGAGATCTAGGCGTCATCATACATGTACTCAGAGAGACATGTCTAAACGCACATGCAAATATGCATGAACGCAAGTACGAACACATATTCAGTTGCATACACTGTACATAATAACAGTTAATGTAGGCTACTAGGTTATGTAAGTTGATGCCTGCATTAACATCATAAAAAAGTTTACTTGCACAACATTGTTTATGCCATTATTTATTATAAAAAAGTGATTAAATTCACTGCCTAATGAGCAAGAATGCACTTACACATCACAACAAATTCATATGTTGCCTATAACTATGTAAAAACTATAATAAATAGTTTTTTTTTTAACCATTGTTTATGTACATTTATGAATTCGGCAGACATTTTTATCCATCCATTATTTCACTCAATTTAAAGCTTTTTAAAAAAACAAAAAAAACCCCCCAAAAAACTATAACCTATGTTCCCTCACCCATAGGTCCTGCAGTTTATTTGACTAGTGTTATTTGCATGCTTTTCAATAGTTGAGGTTTGTAAGGGCTAACAACAGTGAGGTTTTGTCTATTTGCATCTCAGGGTACATGGACATCTAATATTGATGTTCATGCAGCCATAAGCAATGCTGTTTAGTTATATTGGTAAAACCCTTTGCTAATTGGACAAAATAGGACAAACAAAAAATTAGACAATCTGTTGACATCATTAGGTACCAATATATCAAAGACCATTGTTCTTTTTATAAGGTCTGAGATATGAAAGCTGCAAGTCTCAAGAGCATATGCGCTTGCACTGTTTATGTTTTTATTCATCTGGTGAGTCAGTGGCCATTTTTGTTGGCCATTTTTGTCAGAATTTGGTCTCTTGTGGTACTATTGGCAGTTGTAAAAAGTTTCTTAATAGAGTTCGTTTCTCTAATTAAAATATGACAGTGTGAGACAAAAAAAATAATGACTAGCCTTTTGTTGTACTGATAACCTCGCCTATAAAAAAATATTGATTTCCCATTCCTTTAAAGAAAAGTTCACCAAAAATTACAATTCTGCTGTTGCTTCAAACCCGAATGACTTTCTTTCTTCGGTGGAACAAAAAATACATTTTAAATTATGCACTGGTTGCTCTTTTCTATGCACAAGAAATGGAGACTGAAACTGGAACATTCAAAACTTTAAAAATCAAGAGTATCATAAAAAAAAGACAATTCGACAAACCGTTATTCACTAAAAATGTTGACACTCAATTTATCGCTTCACCTTAGCACATTCATGAGAGTTCATTAGAGACATAATTGTAACAGTCAAATCTGTGCAATGAATAACTTTATTTGATCCCCAAAACCGATCTGAATGGTTCATTTATGAATCAAACTGTCAGATTCAATGATCTTGAGAAAGATTATCAGTCAGTTATGTTGGAAATGTCTTTTTTGGTGAATGGTCCCTTTAAAACAAAACTTAGGACATGAGCTTCCTCGTCACATTCATTAACCACTAAACTATTGTTTTTGTTCAAGTAGAGTCACAACAACACATCAGTCTTACCATTAAGACTGGATATCTTGGTAATGGCATATTGCTTCCTTGACTAGCTTTGTTATCTTAGCCTCGTCTTAAGGAACAGGTGCAAACTAACTGTTATTGGGCCTGTAATTCTGTTTTGACACTGAGTGAACATGTGTGTACTTGGCATGACGCCACTTGTTTCTGTTACACTGGATAGCAATTTTCAACATGTCCGTTCCCTTCGCATTTGGCATGCATACAATCAAGCACACAGACACAAATGCCGCCCTCCCCATAACGCTATAATAATAGACAGCTTGCTTAATGGACTAAAGTAAGGCCATTAAAGTGAATAAAGGCGGGAGTTGCTGAAAGGCTGGGAATTGTTAAAGACAATACTAAAAGAGTGGGATTTCTTCCCTGTTGATCTGTTAGGGATATCCTACTCCAAATGCTTCTTTCTATACATCAAAGGGCTGCCGCAAATAAAAGCATGCTTGTCGAGGGTGAACAAACTGCCTCCTTTGTGCCGCCTCCCAGCCAAACTCAACCAACACAAAGCAGTTGGATGTAATAAACTGCAAAAAGAAGCCCGGCACTATTTAGATGACATGCTCTGCTTTGGTGCTTGGCTGCGCACCTTTGTCTACCTCTAGCTCGGACCGACATATAATATTACTGCATCGAAATCCTCTTAGACTCCTGGAAACAGGGTCCGATTACAACCAGCCCCCCTGTACCTCCCTTTGGTTCCTTTCTTCCTTTAAACTAAGCAAAGTTGATATCTGTCTGATAAGACAGAGACTGTTAACACTTTAGTTTTAAGCCTGCGGCTGTATAGTAGGGAGTGGTCAGACAGATTCAAGATGTTTTCAATACAATGAATATGATTTTATGTCAGTCATCTGAAATAGAATGAAATAACCAAAGTATATGTAGGATGCTGCGGCACGGTGAATGAAAATATGACACAAATACAGTATTTACAGTCCTCAGTCATCGGTTTTTCCACTTAAATCATATGGAATGTTACTTATTTTACTGTACTTCAGAAGCATTTTTAGGTCAAAACAAATCTTATTGTTGGAGTCCAATATATAATACTGAAATTAAGAATTATCACAAAACAATTTTTAAAAATTAATTTACAACGTGAACATACCATCACA
Source organism: Megalobrama amblycephala (assembly GCF_018812025.1). Classification (NCBI taxonomy): domain Eukaryota; kingdom Metazoa; phylum Chordata; class Actinopteri; order Cypriniformes; family Xenocyprididae; genus Megalobrama; species Megalobrama amblycephala. The sequence continues at coordinate 18,205,903 of NC_063046.1, forward strand.
CTGTCGGAGGCTTCATGTATGGCAGGTTTAATCAGCTAGAAGAGCTGCGCAAGTCTCTCATTAGCTCTTCATCTCACTCCCCATGGGTAAAATGCTGTCTTTCAATGGAAATGTTCAAAGAGAGGCTTGATTTGGAAGGGCATCGAGGGGAAGAACTGTGAGGCTTGGGGCCCTGCGGGGTAACGGAGCTCTCTGGCCGCTTATATCTTGTAAGGCAACCTGGGCACATGCTGGATTTCGCCGTGTTTGTGTGGAGAGAATAAAACAGCCTTAAAGTGATGTTATGACTCATCCCCAGGGTCATTTGCTCTCGCTGCAAATGAGAGTGGGTGTCTCACTAACTTGCAGATATAAACTGGGTATTGTTTTCATTATTCTACAGCTATATTTGGTAAAGGAGCAGAAAGCAGCAGAGAAAGACAAAATAAAGCCTATAAGAACGTTTGCATCAAGAGCTTTCTCACACGTTCCTCCTTCCCTCCAGATAATGTTTATCGTCAAACCTTCGCAAATGTCAGCTTGTCGTGATGGGATGGACATTTGCCCTTGGATTCTGACGCCAGGAGTTACCTAATCAACACCGGTCCTTTGTGACTCAGTCAACTGAAGTTCACAAAAAACAGGGCTGATACCAAGTGACCCCTATAGGTGCAAACACCACAACAAAACATCAAATCCTCAGAGAGGATCTCCACGCTAATAATCAAATCCAGTGTCCACATTACATGCCATTTTTCATTTCACTGTCAAACTTCAGGACATTTTCACCCTCAGGATAAGGCTGTAGCCATTGTTTGATGTGGAAGCCATGGCAACGCAATAGGCGGCCCTTTAGGTGTTCTCACAAGAGCGAGGTCGTCAAGGACTGACTCATCAACACTAATGCCCATACAGTCACCTTATTTATTGACCCAATGAATGGTAAAGTAGCGACAACAATGTCATTTGGAAGGAAATTGAGTACATAGGAGTATAGAGGGAAGTAAAAATAGAAATAGGCATAGAATATGATACCTCATTTTGTTTCATCACACATTTCAGCCTGTGGTTTACGGCAAATAATTCTCCGAAGCCAACCTTAGTTGCATCAACACCTTATATAACCATAACTACACACACTGCCTTTGCCCTTCCCATGATCCATACTCAAAATGCAATCACCTGCTGTCATGCGATGGGATATTGTGGTGTTCCTGTAGCTTGGTTTGAATATATTTGAATGGAAGCAGCATTGTTTTCACTCTGCGCTTGGCCTCTTGCTGCCCTCTGATGTAACGACACACATTTTGTTTGCAAGGTTTGTGCTCGTTATAGTCGGACAACACGCTGAGCACTCAAAACAAGAACATTCTCATATTCTTCATCTGTAATTACTGCTCACCTAAATACTTCAGGTTGGACCTTCTTATCTGCACGTCTTTTTCCTGTCGGGTTGTGTTTCTGTGGGATATCTAAAGGAACTAATATTGAATCAGAATGCTGATTCCCATCAGGCTTACCTTAATGCTGTGTTGTGCTGCTAGGTAGTGTCGGACCGGTGGTCCCATTTGACTAGGTCTGATTTCGGAAAACGCGCCAGATCCGCGGATTCTCTCCCTGCTCCAGGAATTTTGATATTCGTCTGAGTGGCGGAGCTTGCAGAGAGCATTAGGGAGCGGGTCGATCTCCCACGTACCCTGCTTTACATTTCAAATCTTAGCTTATCCAAGGATTTCCATACCATCTATTTGAATATTTTCCACTCTGAAAGCTGGGAATTAGTGTGCTGAAACAGTCCTGTTTTATAATCCTTCATATGAAAGTCACAAACTTTGTGATAATAGATGCCCCTCATCTCATTGAGAGAGGAAAATCATACATGAGATCTTAATGTTATCATTGCTAGAGAGCAATGTGAATAAACGGAAAGTAAACAGAGACTTTTAAGTTCTCATCTTCTCAATTTTGTCTCCTTCTCACAATGTCTCCTCTGGAGCTTTGAAAGGGATCGCAACAAAGTGCTCATAGTTTTCTGCAAGATTTCAATATAAATTCAAAAATTTCTTATAAAATAAAATGTGATTAATCTTCATTAAGGCTACACTCTGTTGGGATCCAGCTTCTCCAATACAGCCATAGATTGTCTTCAAATAGAAAGCCATTGTCTTTTTTGCACTGATTTCTTAATTACTCACCTAGTTTCTAAAAGATAATGCATTATGAGAATAGTAACAGGCACACCTGCTTGTGGTTTGCATAATAATCAATCCTTCCCTGCAGGAGCTAGACGCAGACAAAGGCCAACATTTAATTTGATGACCTTTAACCTAATGCATATTCTGTATGCTCAGTTTTGTTTTGAGGCAGTACTGACACTTTAAAATGATTAAATAATAGTAATTGAACATCTCTCTCTACAGACATTTTTTGCTCTAAAAATGTCTGTAATTAGATCAATGTACTAATTATTCTCTCTAAAAAGTATTGCATTACTTATTACTTTTGAAATCCCATAGTAACCTTGACCAGTTGAACAATAGATAGACATGAAACTGCTTTAAATAAATTATAGAAAACGGTATAAATTATTATTGAACTGACCAAAGTATTTAAAGGCAGAAAGTTACATTAAAAACACATTAAATTCTAATGTTAAATCCTCTATTGTTTTATACAGAATTGTTCTATAGTCTATACAGTATTTAATGCAATTACATCAGAAGTAACTGTAATTAAATTACCAAAAAATTAAGAGTAATCCCTTATTTTACTTTTTCAAGAGAAAAGTAATTCAGTTACAGTAGTTAATTACTAATTAATGTATTACACCTAACACACACACACAGGTTTGTTTTGCTATCTTAGTGAGGACATTCCATAGGCGTAATGATTTTTATACTGTACAAAGGGTGCTTCTCAATTCTTATTTGTGCATCCTCGTTCCCTTTCCTTGATTCCTTTCCTCGCGTCTTAGCTCCACCCCTCCAGGATGCGAGGGAAGGAAACAAGAAAAAGAAGCAAGGACGGAGGAATTGAATCAAGTGAAATGATATCCTCGCTCCCTTAGCGTCACTTCAAAGCGTCATCAGCTGCGCTCGAGGGATCTACCCACATGTTGTTAAAGTTTGGTTATTTAAAAAAATTTAAATAAATATTAATAAAGCAAGATGCCCCATTGAAATATATGAGATATAAAGTTTATTTAAACTGTAAAAGTAAAGCATACATTTAAATTATTGTGACAGATATGAAGGGGGAGGAGAATGTATGCGTGCGTCACGTTTCTCGACGAGAAAGACTTCCGCAAAGGATGTACCCGTGTGTCCTCGCCTCCTCACGGTGCAATTAGAGAATTGAGACGTCCTTCAAAACGGCTGAGCTCGATTGGTTTCCGGGTCATAGGATGGAGGACGGAGGAGCGAGGGAACGAGGAGGGATATTGAGAAGCACCCAAACTGTACATTCTATCCCCTATAGACTACCCCTACCCCTAAACCTACCCATCACAGGAAACTGTCTGCAATTTTTGAATTTCAAAAAAACACTGTTTAGTATGTTTTTTAAGCCATTTGGTTTACGAGGACACAGAAAGTGTTTATGTTGTAATACCCATGTTATTATACACATCTGTGTCCTCATAAACCATATACACAACACACACACATAAAATAATGCTCACTGTATATAAACATTATGTGTGTGGCATTCTTAATGCACTCTTTTAACGTATTTACAATTTCCATCAGTCAGTTCTGTGGCAAACCAATATCTGGTGAATCAATATCTTTATTTTTCTCATTTCTTACCTTTTCTCTAAAGACTTGTGGCTATCAGTGGTATTTTCTGCAACTCCTGTTGAGGCCATCGAGTCAGCATCTATTTCTGGGTTAGTCTCAGGTGTTCCTGCTAATCAAATCACACTTATTCATTATCTTCATCCTTTCAGGCATTCGACTATATCATCCTGCTATTTCTTTTTTCCTCCCTGTCCCTGCTCTCACCCTCAGCTTTCAGATTCAGCCTATTTGTCTTTTTAATTCTAAAACAGTGTGTTCCTCTCGAGCCAATCATTGTCCCTCCACTGCTTCACCCCAACATGCAGTATCTTCTGATATGGCCTTTTAAATGATTGCTTTTTCCGTTAAAAATGACATCAAAGAAGATTAGTAGTTGAGGATTAGTTTAAGAGATAATATTACAATAAGAGATAAAGGACCATAGGAAAGGATAATGGATGCAAATAAGACTAGCCATGCTAAACCATTTCACAAACTTCAATACCACTATTAATCTTGCATCAAATGTTTTTTTTTTTTCTTCATCTGCTACTAAGCCACACATTTAGTCAATATGATGCATTATGACACTGCACACCCACACATAAATCTGTGCAATATAACTTCAGGTCAGATGTAGTGATACGCACAACCACGGGATTGTTCTGGAAGTTATCAAGGCTGCATCAACTCTGAAGTGTTATCTGGCAAACTCCACTTTCTCTCTCACATGCTGAGAGTACAGAGGTGCTGAAGTCGGGTACAAAAGCATGGCATCTGTGATGCGAGCCGGCTGGCGGGGGTGAGAGGCTACGTTGCACCGTAGGAGGTACTGCGTGTGTTTGTTTATGCTGCGGCGGGGGCGTGTTAGCCTGTGTTACGCCACTCACCTGTCACAAAAACAGTGAGGAGCAATCTGGTTTTAAGTTCTGGAGAACGCCCACCCAAAACTCTATACTTTTTTCTCTGCTGGTTCTCCATTTTCACGTCTGTCATGCGGTCATGGCCACAACACATATCTCCTCCTTTTGTTCTTTTTAAAACTTAATACATGGCAATGTTAAAATTGTGGCTTTTAAAAAAATAGGACCTTGAAAATGCATTAAAACCTAAAGCTGAAAAATATCTGGTGATCACACACTGTTCCCCCACACTACTTCCCTTTTAGATATAACTTTATCAACAATCTCCATGTAAGGATTTCATCATCAACTCAACAAAAGCAAAACAATGTTTGTTTGTAATCCTATCAAAGTCAAACTTTAGGGCCTTTATGATACACTTTACTCATGCATGTTTTTTAAACCATTAAAACAATGCATGTGAGGTCTCTTGGGGCCCTCTGATAAGACAGTGACTTCAACGTGATCCCATTCTACCTGCAGTTGCTAAGCAACATCCACCTCCAACCTCTCACATAGTCTGATTGGACAATCTTGGAAACAGCTGTCAGCTCATTGGCTCAGAGGAAGTTAATAAACTTTAGCCACAGCCTTCCCCTTTTGGAAAAAAACAGGGCTCGGTGTACAATTTTTGTGAATGAGAGAGGAGGAGGAACAGAAGCAGGCTGAAATACAGAGGGAGTGTCCGTGCTCATTTTTTTTTCTTTATACGTGCTTGAGCGAACTCTTAAAAAAATAAAGCAGACAATGAAAGCATGCTGCAAATTGTAAGTCAGGAGACTATCATAAGATATCAAAGTTGAAGAAGAGATGTTTCCAGTATTTTAGCTGGACTGCGTTTCACCCGAGAGATCGGATCTAAAGAGACACTAAAAGGAGGCGGCGGGGTGTCCGATTGCATGTTTAACATCAGTCTTTTGTGATGTTTGGCTGTGGGAGTATCAAAGCAGTATTATCAAGTATCTCGTTACCGTTTAGTCTGCAATTCAAAATTCTCAACTATAGTTCCACCAGTGATCAATACTAGAGGTTAACGGTAGTGTTTACCACATCACTGGAGCGATTCTAGTGTTCACCTTCTTTGAAAGAGAAATCAAAGTAAGATTACAGAGATTTATTTATTAATTTATATTTATTCATATTTTATGGGAATAAAAACTCTCAAAAACATGACAGTTAATTAAAGCTGCAGTCCGTAACTTTTTTGGTTAAAAATGATCCAAAATCAATTTTTGAGCAAGTACATAACCAGCCAGTGTTCAAAACTATATCCTTACCTTAGCCCGATTCACAACGGTAAACTTGTAATAATGTTTTATAATAAATTTGGTACTGGTGGGTTTCTGTGGAAAAGTCGAGTATGCAGCCATTCGTCTTTGTGTCATTACGTCACGTCTGTTTACATAAAGAACGAGTCCCAGCTAGTAGGTTAAATCACATGTGAGAATGGTGGATCATTTATAGCCTTTTCTCAAAGCTGCTGCAATAATTAAATTTATCATTTTGATGGTGGATTGTAATCCAGAAAGATCCAAATGACAATCATCGGTGACAACTGGAGATTCACCCGTAGTCAAAAGCAAAAGATGTCGGACTGCGGAGTGTCTACAGAAATTGAAATCTACAGGTAACGCTAATACACACTAAATACACTTAGTCACAGTAATAATAATTTGCATGGTTTGGCATGATCCAATTTAAGCGGTTGTTAGATTTAATTACCATTGTCAGCACGATTTATTGTAGGCCTAATGCTTTTTTCCTCAGTTGGTCAGAACAAAAGTAGAAGACATGTTACTTGAAAATTCTTATTTTGTTCATACTTCCAAGATGTAGAATCAGTGTTTCCGAAGTACAGTATCCACACTGATGTGGTGACTGACACCAAACATTAGATTCATCCGCACGGAGTCAATGTGACCAGTATTATGAAATGTTGCATTTGTGACATATGAAAATGTTTGTTTTAATTAATGTTGCAGGATAAAAGGAAGTACAGCACATTTTATAAGTTTACTGCATGTAAAAATGAACTACAGGTCTATCAGATAAAATATTAAAATAATAATAATAGTGGTGGCCAATGAGGGATTTTTTTTTTTTTTTTGGGGGGGGCGGAGGGGAGGAAGCTGGTATGACTTTTTATTTATTCCCCCCTGTGGCCTGACTTGTGGAGGTTCAGCAGAATTGGAGGAACGTCTCCTCAAATTTCAGGTCTGGCTTATTCTCCATCAATAAAGAGCTTAAAGTCTGCTTAAAACTACATGAAGTCACCATGAAATCAAAAATAATTTTTATTAAAATCATTTTCTTGTCATCTTTCATCAAAATAACTGCAATGACATCTCTTCTCTGATGACGTGATGGTGGGACAAACTGTCACTCATATGAGGTCACAGTAATAGCTAACCACAATGACCCAACCACCCAATCAATTCCCAATGGACAAAATCAAGTCCTGCTCTACCTTTTTTCCTTTTCCGAGAAGCTGTTTCACTCGGATATACATTACTGTAAAACTATCACAACGTTTTATGCAGACTTTAATCTAAAAGAATTTCATACTATCATAAATTGCGGAGAGATTGGGAGTAGGAGGAGCAGTTTGTGTGGTTTTGGCTGTGTGCTTGACATTGCTTCACAGCTGTCAGGTGGTCCATCCATTACACCACTAGACTATTTTAACAAACAATGCATTATGTGAAAAATGTGTAAATTGGATTATGTCACATCTAAAATGCATGAAAACAGTCCAGAGAACTATAAAGCCTAACTGTACTAACTTTCCAGGTGCTGAGAAGGGTGTTGCCAGGAACAGCCTTATGAACATCAGCTTCAATTCGGATGACTTTCTCATGTGTTTGGGCTTATTTATCGCTCTGATATTCTATAGGACTATGGTTAAGTTTAATTCTCCTCTGCAGGGAAGCCACACACACACAAAGAATGACAATTTAACCAAATACCAACATGAAATATCTTTATTCTAAATTATGCTTAAAGGGTTAGTTCATCCAAAAATAAAAACTCTGTCATTAATTACCCTCATGTCGTTCCAAACCCATAAGACTTTCCTTCATCTTCGGAACACAAATGAAGACCTTTTTGATGAAATGAGCTGAAATGAGCTTTCTGTCCCTCCATAGCAGTGGCGTAACTGTGTTGTAACACTTTTTTTTTTTTTTAAGTGGGTGGGACAGGAATGTGTGTGATGGGGGGTATTGTAATTGTATTTACAATATTACAATAATAAGTGCACAAAATTTATTGACATAGACCTCGGGTTTATTGATAGTTTCATCCTTACATCTACTACAATGCAATATATTGTTAGTCTCAGGAGTATTTACATTAGTCAATAAATACATGGATTAACGATAGATTATCTTGATGGATTAGTGGTAGTACTTTTGTTCAGCGTGCCAGAGGTTCTGGGTTCTACTCAACTAGAGATGTTTCTTTCATATTAGATACATCCGAGCCGCGGGATGTTTCAAAAAGTGGTGGTGACAATATCGACTACGGCAAAAAGTGGTGGGGACAATATCGACTACGGCAAAAAGTGGTGGGGAAATGTCCCACCCACAAATTATGCCCATGCTCCATAGACAGCTACATAACTACCACTTTGATGCGTCAAAAAGTTCATAAAGGGATTGTAAAATTAATCCATATGAACAGAGTGGTTTAGTCCAAAATTTCCTGAAGAGACTTGATCGCTTTATATGATGAACATATTTAATTTAGGCTTATATTCACATATAAACATTCATCAAGTAAATATGTTCGCGAACCAATGCGAGAATTAATGAGGTTTGTTCTTGTGTTACGCAGCACGTTTGAGCTTCCAGAAGAGGTTTGTTCTAACGCATCGAGCTGTTTCGGTTGAGCTTCTGTTCACTATGTTCACTGATCAGTGTTTATATGTGAATAAAAGCCCAAATTGAATCTGTTCTTCATATACAGTGATCAAGTCTCTTCAGAAAATTTGGACGAAACCACTCAATTCATATAGATTAGATTTACATTCTGATTATGAACTAAAGCATCAAAGTGGTAGCTGTGTAGCTATCTATGGAGGGACAGAACTCTCAGATTTCATCCAAAAAAAAAAAAAAAAAATGTTTTCATTTGTATTCCAAAGACGAACGTAAATCCTATGGATTTGGAACGACAGGAGGGTAAATAATGACAGAATTTTCATTTTTGTGTGAACTAACCCTTTTAGGTAAAGGTCCCACATTTCTTCTTGCTGTGTCACAATGATCAGTCTTTCATAATTTAATATGCAATTAATTCTTCAATTATGCAAGCATATGTGAATATTAAAAGGTAAATATATTACTTCCTCTTCATTTAAATGGAGTCTGTACTCTGTACAGAAGGATGCAGTATCTCAAGGCAGTCATCATTAACGTAGTGTCATATTTTAATGTCTAATAAATTTTTTTTTTTTTAAAAAAGCACATATTTGATCACATTTATTTTTCTAGCCCACTGGAAGTCCAAACAGGTGAAACTTCATGGATGTTGCTGCTCTGTATGCCTGAGCCCAGTACTTATCTTCTTGTAGGCGTATTACATAATTATCTGTTAATAATAGCCTCATTAACAGAATTGATTACTGTTAATTCCTTAGGCATGACATTAGAACCAGGAGGACAGCTATTAACTGCACAACTGACTGTCTCTAAAACTACAGCAAAGATTGACACAGAACCAAATATTTGGCTAAACCAAAACATTTGCACAGAATCCTATTCTGGTTGATGAACAACAGAAGTACTTCTAAGGAACTTAACTGTACTGTCAGATATGTTAAAGAGTTTGAAAATTAAATGGGCCACACTCCTGATGGGAGGCTCAATTTTCTTTTGGTTCAGACAGATGGCATGCAGGAAATGGACCTCAAACCACCAGACTCCCTTTATGTCTAATGTGGGCTGAACCCATAAGCTCTGAACACATTATAAAGCCTACAAATCAGCAAGAAACAAGACGACTGAACTGCATTGGAAGATAGTTGGAGGTGAAGATGCATGAAAAGCGTGTAGAGAATGTGGTTAATTGGACTGAACTAATAGGTTTTGCTGTCTAGATGAATTAGAAATGTTACAACGCAAAATGTCAGTTATATTAATAGCTGTAAATGCCGTAGAAATATCAAATAAAGAACCAAAATGTTCTTTATTTGTGTTACAGTTCAGGTGCTTAATTGTTACTAGAGCAACAGCTACATTAACAAACCCAGTTTAAAACTATTACAAAGAAAATAGTGTAATCATGAGGCCAAAATATTGGCTAGTTTAGTGAGATTTTCCAGATATTGTGCATTACCCCTGAATTTTCTTGCTTTGTGAGTGTAAGGACAATGAATTAAATAATTTAAAGTTCAGTTTAATAAAATACACGGTCAATATTTCTCAGTTGATTTGTTTTTAATCAATCATGAAATAGAAACACATTTGACCTGTAAGTGGCTCTCTAAAATGAATAGATTTTTTAATTAAAACATAAAATGGGGAGAAAAGTCATTCAGGTGTCAATAATAAAACCAAGTTGCTTTACAAGACCCGGACATCAATTAATACTTTAATGTGTGCTTCATATTAGGCTGGACAAGTTTTCTACACACATACATATTTTAAAACATCAACATAAAAAAATCCAGTTTCCTAGAAATAATTAAGACCAAATACCTGTTCTTCCAAACGTTTCCCTTTTTACATTTTATGTACATCTACTCTAATGAGAAGAAAGTCTCTAAGGCTGGTGTATGAGAGAGCGGCGCCTTTAATAGAAAAGTGGAAACCTCTCACATCCTCTTGGTGACTTTTTTAAAGAGCGCAGCGGGCCCCATTGAGCTCAACTTGGGCTTCCGCTGGTCAAGCTGATGGAGGTTACCCTCAGACACACTCCGTACTACTCTTCGGCTTAGCTCATTCTCCGATGATACTACATGTGGTGGAAGAGAACAAAGAGGGAATAATGATTATTATAAGAAAAAGGGCTAATTGAATATATTTCCACAATATTATGTTTTTACTGTATTTTTGATCAAGCAAATGCAGCCTTGGTGAGCATAAGTGACTTTTCAAAAATATTTTAACAAAATTAAATTAACAGAAAATTAATTTTCTTAATCAGCCTATGTAATTAATTTGGCTCATTTTTGATTGAAAGGGAGGCTGCTTATTTTTTAACTTTGGTCCCTTATAATGCTTTGGTCATTTATTGTAATAGAAGCAGTGGTGCATTTCACCACCCCAAAAATGTGGCGAAAATCACTGTAATGCACAGCCTCTCGTGGCTTATTAGTTTATGAAACTGGGGTAAATTCAGCCAAATCATGGCATTATATTACTAAGGAGAAATAAAGCGCGAGAGCCATTGGGAGTGGGAGGAGGAGATTGTGCGCTTCTGGCTGTGCGCCTGACATTCTTTCACAGCTGTCAGCCGGCCCACCCATTACACTATTACAATACTTTACCAAACATAATGGATTATGTGAGGACTTCATAAATGGAATATAATAAGAGACGCTTATGTTCCACTTCCAAGATACAAATGGAGAGCCCATAGAGGGTACCTTTTTATATTTTTTACATTGAGAATAGCATACTAACCTCCAAAACGTCGAATTCGCTGTGGTTTAGACGGCTCACAGGGATCTCTTTTTATGCGCTTGGGTGCTGCACCTGTGGCCTGAGAACTGTCTTCTTTTCCAGTGTTGGAACTGTTACAAACAGACACAAAGTGAGATTTTGGAAAACACCAAGAGTGCAAAATGTCAATGCGGCATGATTTTAAACAGCCCCAGCGAACAGGTCCCACAATAAACACACACCTGTACAACTTGCGCTTGCCCTGAGCAGCTGAAGTCATGGCCATGTAGGACGGTTTGGATCTTCGAAGGTCTAATAGCGATGGGATCTCCAACCTAGGAACCAATTGGAGAGAAACCTATTTACGGCAGCCAAAACAGAACAACCTAGTTCACTTCATCATCAGCATTATTAAACCATGCGAATGACAGTACGTGATACCTTTTAGCTGGCTCATTTCCGTTGTTAGCACGTAGTGCCCGGAGTGTTGTGTGGCCGGGGGGCTCGGGTGATAAGATGACTGTGGCATTACCGCCTGACGGGTCCTCGTTGTGACCAATGTCGATAGTGGTGTTTGGATCAAAGGTGTTGGAGGTGTGCGGTTGCCCCTCAGGAGTGTACTGCAGTGGGAACATGCCCTCCTGTCTTAAGACCTCCTGAAGGGCAGGAGGGTAATGAGACGGCACGGGAATAGGGCCATCCTCATCTGGGATTTCAGAAGACACAGACAGCTTCCTCCTGATTGGTTTTTTAAGAGGACATTCAGCCTCTGCCTCCTGATGTTCAGGGCCACATCCTGAAAGAGAAAACAAAATTTACTAGCTTTATCAGAAGACATTACCAAATGGAAAAGGTTTATCTCATGAATCTTTTACCGTTTTGATAACTAATCTATGTGTTATACCGGTTCTTTCCAAGTCGAAGATGAATCGTCAACAACATTATGATCAGAAAAGTCCAAAAAACTCTTTAAACAAAATTTTTTTCAAGGGTTAGTTCACCCAAAAATGAAATGAATACAAAACAAAAATAATGACTTTGTTCAACAATCTGAAATGTTGTCATATGTAGTGAACATTTTTGACCGGGAACAAAAATTATCAAAAAAAGAAAGAAAAGAGAAGTAGTTATACTCTGTGTGAACAAAGTCACGAATGTCCATAACATTAACTAGTATTTTCGGGAAAAAGAAAATCTTGTCCGGGTCAAAATGACCCGAACACCGCATGAGGGTTAAAACATAAAAGTTACAGTGATTTGAGGGAATGATTGTTCTTATCGAACTCCAACATTTGCCATTTGTAAGTCCTTGGATTTTGTTGACTATGTTTTTAGACTTAGAATAAAAAAAGTGAAAAGCAAATTAAAGAGGGAGGGAGACCGACATGGTTGGATAGATAGCGAGATAAAGATGGATAGATGGACAGAAAGAGTTAAGACAGAAATAGTTAGACAGGGAAACTGAAGGATAGACAGAGAAATACAGTTGAATACAGATAAATAGATGGGTAAAGATAGCTAGGCAAACAGATACCTGTTGTCACGTCTCACAAATTAGAACAAATGCTAAATTTTAATTAACGTGCAAGTATAAAGGAGAATAAATTATAGCACAATATCTCAAACAGTAATGAAACAAAAACACCCATTCTAAAAATCTGAGCTGTTTCCTTTGTATTAATACACCAATCACAATTTTTTTCATAAAGTGATAGGGACAAAATCGGCCAAAGTAAAAAGTGATGGGTCCAATAATGTTTGAATAAATCCTGACCAACACGAGTAACTGCGCATGTTATAATATTACTCAGTTATAGTCATCAGATTTATGAGGCGCATTCCTGGACACATATAGCTCACACACGCAATAAGTACATCACCAATACAAATACACAAACATTATTTACTCATACAACAGTGATAATTTATCCACGCTTGTCACGCGCGCTTTCGAGAACACATCAAGAGGGGTGTGTTGTTAAAGAGCAGGTTCTTTTATTCAGTCAAGACAGACAGTACGTGTATGTGTGTGCCAGTGGGTGTATGTGGGTGGGGAAGGCAAGGGAAGGCTCCAGGAAGCTGTTGGAGTGGTCTGACGTTGGATATTGAGTGGTGGAGTATGCCGGAGCACGTCGCAGTCTGGCCGCACACTGACTCACACGATGCAGAAAAGCGAGGGAGAGAAAGACACTGCGGCTGCATCTTAAGCGTTCTTGACCAATTGCGATGCTTCAGAGCTCCTGCTGGTTAAACTGTTGACACACAGCCATCTCTCCTTCTCTCTGAGTCAGTGCTGATTCTCAGAAATCTGGATTGCATGGGAGAGGACCTGACATCCTGTTAATGACTAACTATACTCACTTTTTTAGCAAAAGAAAGTTTGAGAACTAAAAAAAAAATGCCTCTTCTGAAACTCTCACTGAATTCACTTTGCTTTGACTGCCTCTCGAAGCCGGCAGCTGTAACACACAAGCGATATAACTTCATTTGAGAGGCACAGGCTGATCAGGTGACAAAGCGCAGAAAAAAAAAAAAAAAAAAAAAACAGGGAGAGGATGGGCGGCAGACAGTGATGTATGGCCCAGAGCGGAGGCAGAGGAATAGGTGCGATCAGTAATTGGTGGCAGAGTGCTCTGGGTGGCGTATTTTTGGCTGGTGGGATTAAAACATGCATGAAGTGCTATTTCTGGAGGAAGCCACTGCGGATTAGGGTCGCCTGGCTCTCGCTCTCTCATTGCTTGCTCGCTTTTTATTGCAGAATCGTCCTCGCCCAATCCAGGCGCGTTTCATACTATATGTAATGGCCCCCCCCTCCTCCCTGCACTGAGCAATGATTTTATGAATGAAATTCGGAAGGGCGGAGGGTCGGCGCTACTGAAAGAGGCTAGACGTAGATGGCGAGGTGAGGAGGAGAGACAGACAATGGGGATGGAAAGATTGATTGATTAAAAAATAAGGAGCACACAGATTACAGAAAGATGAAAGAAAAGAGTGAAGGAAGGAAGGAAGGAGAACAGAAAGAAACAGACTGCAGACTTAAGTCTGAGAGGCAGGAACGACAGTCTCGTGCGCGCTGACACGTGACCCCTCCTGCTTCTGTCCTCTATTCCATCACTATTTTCCACCCCTTCACGCTCTCGCTCCCTCTCTCCACCGAGCACTTGAGCACGAGTGCAGAGACGGTATCGTCATGAAGCACGTCGATGGTGGGGGTGGGGCGGAGGTTCATTCATAACCCTCTCTTTGAATCTCTCTATCTCTTTCAGCTCCTGCAGACAAGGCTCCATCGCTATTGTCTTTAAGCAGGGAACGCAAAACAAGACGAACTCTTATTTCCTGCTGCTTGAATGCCAGAAGAACTTGTTCAACAGTGTGAACCTTGAAAATAAAAATCTCTTTTTAAAACCGCAGCAAATTTATTTTGATGCCAATCTGAAAATATTGCATCACATTCAAAAGAAAAAAAAACCAAAACAGGCAGAACAGCTATACAAACAGACAGAAATTAATGGAAAATCTGTGCAGGACATGTAGTCTAAACTAAAATCTGTCTAAAAGGAATAAATGCTTTATTTCATGTTTAGAACAATAAAGGAATGTAGAGGTCATGAATATTGCATGTATTTGCTAAGTGCCTAAAATGAAACCTTGCAGAGCCAGTGACTAGTTTGTCCTCGGAATAGCTCAGTGGAGAAGAATGGGAACTTGTAAACGAGTTTTTTTCCCCCAGTGGACTGATAAAAACATGCACACCATTCTTTCGTGAAATATGCATTTACGTTTCTTTTGAGGCAGCAAACTAATCATTATTCATCATTTTCAAAAATGCTCCATTTCCTTCCACTGAAAATGCACTTTTATACTGTCCTGACCTGGTCAAATCCCATATGGTGTTTGAAATTAATCATTCAAATTTAAACAAGCATTGGATGGGGGGAAAAGTAAAAAATAAACAACAGAAACTCCCCAATCTTCTTGTCAAAAATGAAGAATTATAGACAATTTGTTTCTAATAAATACGATGCTCGACAATGCAAAATATTCCCAATACCATCAATGCACAAGTTTTTTCCAAACATAATTCTTAACAGTATCCGCCTGTTTTCCTCCACTTCACACTTTTTCTTTCTTGCAGGTCTCTGTATTTTCCTGAAATGTGTGCATTTCCCACAGCGTGTCTCAATCAAATGAGGAACACCTGTTCTGCAGCAAATATCATTACTCTCCATTTACTGAGCCATAACTCACCACTCCTTCTATTTCCCAAAGCTTTCCTCTCTTCCTTTTCCCCTTTCTCCCACCCCTCAATTTCCTCAATTTTTGTGTTTCATTCAGTCAGTATGTATAATGTGGAGAAACTCAGTCTGTTCCTAAGCTAAAATAAAACCATTCATATAATTATCATTGTAAAACTGTTTTTATTTAAGACACCGATATGATTTGGCTATTATTAAAGCACTATTTTATTTTAATGCTTACATGGAAAATGACCAAGGAGACTATTTTAAACAAAGCTAGTTTTCAAAACCTTAAAGCCTTAAAAAATAGTCGCAACACTGTCAGTATGAGCAATGTGACAGATTCGGGCAGCTGGATTGATGACTTAAAGGCAGGGTAGGCAAAAAAATGTATAAAAAACTTTTTTTCAAAATTTGTTTAAACTTTATTTATATATCAATACATAATTAAAATGTAAGTACTCTGAAAAAGAAAGTATAAAAATCGAGTGTCTGTAGACCTCTCACGACTGTTTTAAAGACAGCTCATTATTTCCATTCACTCCACCCCCTCCCTTCTGGGCTCCTTCCAAAGCCACGCCCCCAAAACGCATGAACGTGTGACTCCGACCACTGAGCTGGAAGACGCATTATTTACCTGAGACGAGCGGAGAGGAAGGAGCACAGTGCATGTAGTGACATCATGTCAGAATCACATGTAATAAAAATAACTTTAAAATTATGAAGATAAACAAACAAGATGTATTTTAGTACTCACTATCAAGCTAGCATATTGATATTGGTAAAGTTTAAAATATATATTTTTTGATTCGCTAACGAGCTAGTTATCTATAAGGCAAAGCTAAAAACAGGTTGCATGATACACGTTTTTCCATTACCATCATTTACACTGTGATGAAGATGAATTTCGTGTAAGATTCATAACATATACGTTGTTCTACAGATCAACAGAGTAACATACACTCAAATATCAACTCACAACTGCATTGCAGACACAAAATAATAACACACACATACAACAAAGTGTGTACGACACACACAGATACAAGATAAAGACATCAGTAAACATAGGTAGAGAATATAAAAACAAAACAAAGGCGAAAAAAACGTGCAGGTAAACTTGCAGGTGAACATGGTAAAAGACTTAGACAGAGGGTAAAATTATGCACAATTCAACACTATAGCTATCATTATTTATCGTCTCTACTACGGCTCGCTAAGTAATGTTATGTTAGCTATATTACGCAGCTACGTGTGCTAATGACACATGCTTCATGAAAAAATAAACAAAAAAATATGTATGATCAAAATACAAAAAGAAAGATTTACCTGTCCAGCAGAAATAAAGCCATCAAGGAGTCACTTTTCAGCCCCTTGAGTTCCCTCAGTTCTCGCCATCGCTGGAAAGCCACGCCGATATTAACTCGCGTTTTATTTCTTTGTTTATCCAAAGACTTTTTGTTCATTGCCTTTTCTTGTACTGTTACTGTCTTCCTTTTTTTGCCTGGTTTGCCTTCACTAACTGCATAGGCCGATACTGTGAATTTAGCTTGCTGTTTCTCTGCCATTGTTTTGGTATTCCTAGGATCCGTGCCTCTTGGATTCCCCAAATCAAACGTGCGCGCGCAAGTGGGCAGGTCATGTGTGGCAAAAGGGTGGTTGCCATGGTTGCGAGAGAGTGACAGCCGCCTAAGCCAATCCTATGTTTCGTCCCGGATGGAAATAATGAGCTGTGTTTAATACAGATTAAACGGTCTAGAGTCACTCGATTTTTATACTCTTTTTATCAGAGTTCTTACATTTTAATTATGCATGTATATATATAGAAAGTTTAAACAAATTTGGAACAAAATTTCTTACCTACCCTGCCTTTAAGCAGAGTATGTTGAAGCAGACCATGGGGAAAAAAAGGAGAGAGATGAGTTTACCTTTAGATGACTGTGTTGGTCTAAGACACTGTGAGGTTCGACGTGTGTGTTTTTCTGAGCCTGAGTGAAGAGAAGGCATTGTTATTCATTTGCGCTGGTCCTTTCTATTCAATCCAGCATATACATCACACAGGAACTAAACACGTCTTAAATCAAGACACATACATCTGTCAACGTCCATACAATTCAGATCACATTACACTGACACGGAAAACAGTAAATCACAAGGCAGACATAAAATGAGATCACTATGAGGTGGCTGTATGACACAAATGACTTGGAAACAGGAAGATTGCTGATATTATCTTTTGGATTATTTCCTTGCATACTCGGCTGAGGACATAACCCAAAAACAGGAGATAAATAGCATTTTAAACAAGATCTCCTTTTTGTCACACATAGGTTTTAAAAAAAGAAAAAAAAAAATTATATAGAAATAAATCAACATGTATATCACTAAAAGAAAAAGAAAAAACTAAAAATCTGTAGTTTGGCTTGATGTTTATAGTTCTGGTCTTTATCAGCTAAAACTGTAATGCTAATGTTCATTGTGATTATCTGCATTAACAAAATGTTATTAAAAACACACACACATCTTTATATATATATATATATATATATATATATATATATATATATATATATATATATATATATATATATATATATATATATATATATATATATCTCACATATGCACTACCGTTCAAAAGTTTGGGGTCGCTACTTGTTTTTGAGGCTCTTATGCAAATACAGTAAAAACAAATATTGTGAAATATTACCATTTAAAATATTAAAATAGAAAACAGTTATTTTACCATGTAATTTACGCATGTGTTGGCAAAGCTGAAATTTCAGCTGCCACTATTCTAGTCTTCAGTGTCACATGATCCTTTAGAAACCATTCTGATATGGTGATTTGGTGCTCAAGAAACATTTCTTCTTATTATAAATGTTGAAAACAGATGTGCTGCTTAATATTTTTGTGGAAACTTTTTTTGCAGGATTCTTTGATGAATAGAAAGATCAAAAGAAGAGCATCTTTTCAACGCGTCCTTTCTGAATGAAAATATGAATTAATTACTGACCCCAAACTTTTGAACAGTAGTGTACTTTTAAGTCAGACATTGTGGGTTATATTACTCCATGTTTGGTCAAAGGCTTTCTAACACCTGTTTGAACTAAGATGAGAGATTTTACTCACTGCACGGCGTGTTCTGGTGAGAAACAAGGTGTGAGAAAGACAGGATGGGCTGTAGATGAGTGCTTCCTATACCACCATCATCCCTTTCCTCTGCTTTCTCCTGGTCTGCCCAGACCACACCCCTCTCCCTATGCACCAGGCGCTCCAGCTCCTCCCATGCAGCGTCATCTGTGGCAATGCTCGCGGCCTTCAACGCCAGGTGCTGTTGACGGCAGGTGGACAGCAGGGCGTTCACCAACCTGACAGGACAGGTGGAGAGCAAGTGTGGTATAGTTGAATGATACAGACGGAGGCATTTACATTGCAAATTTCAAATTAATCTGAGTAACACAAACTTATGTACAAAGAGAGCATATAGAAGACAGTTCCCACAAACACTCTCAGATTCAGGGTGACCAAGTTAAAAATCATGAAACCTGGTGAAAAAGCTCTATGAGTTTTGAGTTATACTTGTGCGTGTGACTGTTTTCCTGGTCTTGAACAGTGATGAGGTGGCCCATGTGCTTGATGTGTTGCTGAAGGTCAGCGATCTGCAGCTGCAGCTGATGGCACTGCAGTTCTCTTTTCAGCTCCTGTATACAGAAATACAACTTAACATAAAGATGATGCAATGTGCGATCAAGTGCGTCGAGAGCGCACATACACTGTCTGTTTGTGCATTAATATAACACACACACACACACATATATATACATATATATATATATATATATATATATATATATATATACATACACATACATACATACATACATACATACATACACATATATATATATATATATATATATATATATATATATAAAAAAAATATCAATCATTCTGACCAAATGCCAATTTTATCCAAGCAGATAAAAAAAAAAAAAAAAAAAAAAATACTGATTAACATACACCAACATAACGGTAGTACACAGCAATAAATAGCAATATTTACATTTATCTTTTTACCAAAACATTTTAATTAGGTCTGTAAAATGACATGTTAACATATGCGATTATATATCATTTTACATTGCTTCATTATTATTCATTTATTTATAGCATAAAACAGAACACAGATAGGGATGTGCAGTCTCCCATCTATTAGATGACAAATTTTAATAGAATGTCAAGCTCAGGAGTGAGACTCTCGTGGCATTCTGGGTGAAGAGAACGACGAGATTAAACCATCTCATCTATGCACTATAATGAGAAAGGCAACAAAGGCAAGACACTACAAAAATGATGAAATGGCTTAGATGTTGTTTTTAGTCTAGCTCCTTGTTTTCTTTGGCTCACTAAAAAAATACGACTTCTGAGGAGTCTTCTACCCCCTCTGACGCAAGAAAACGCAAAACAGCAGAGCACAGAACATTTGATGGGCGGGTGCGTCACTACTCTGTTCTACTTCCAGGAAAAAAAAAACAAAAAAAAAAAAAAACAGGAGAGCAAAAAGAGAGTGAGAAAAGAGGTGTGGATTTAGGTAAGCAGCTGTAGGGAGTGATGAAGGAAAAGCATTGATTTTTCTTTTATTAAGACATCCTCCGGTGGGGATATGGAGAGAAGAGCTAAAAGAGGGGGTGAGACAGAGATGGTCACAGTGTCTATTCAAAGGGCCACAAATGAGGGAAAAAACGAAGAACACACAATATTCTACATCTGTCCAATAAAACCAATGTCAAATGGTGATTTTTGCCTGTTTTTATAGTCTGTTTATTA
This sequence comes from Megalobrama amblycephala, assembly GCF_018812025.1. NCBI lineage: Eukaryota > Metazoa > Chordata > Actinopteri > Cypriniformes > Xenocyprididae > Megalobrama > Megalobrama amblycephala. The sequence goes on from NC_063046.1 coordinate 18,226,233, forward strand.
ATGTCTGCCTCCTACATGCAGACTGATTAATTTTAACTGATTTAAGTGATTGACTGCAAAATTTTTAAATTGTTTCAGAAGAATGTCACGGTCAAACTAAAAGGTTTAGGTATATAAAAGATATAGAGATGAAATTTATGCCAGCTTTAAGTGTAGTTGGCCGTCTGATGAGCTCAAAGAAGAGCTCCGCTATCCAGGGCCTCAGAGGAGTATGTCTGCCTCAGACATCACAACACTGCAGACTGGCACCCTAGAGCTTCACTGCTCGGGTAGAAAACATGAAAACATTCAATAATGGCATTTCGAAATGGATAACAGGCCAAGGCTGTCCACTCTGAGGCTGAAATGAGCCCTCAAAGAAATATCACGGTAAGCTGAAGGACAAAAAAACAACATATCTGTTGCAGGAGTAGGCGGTATGACAAATTCTTATATCACAATATACAATACAGCTATTCTTGCTGCAAATTCAACCCCAAAATGGTTTTTATATTACATAAATATGAAGTAACATCTATTATTCGAGGCTAGTGATTTGATAAAAATTGAAATGGGACTTTTATCTCATTTGATTGACTTTTTAAACTGGAGACAAACCTGAAGGTACGAATATTCATAATAGATGAAAGACAAATCTGGCCATCAATGCAAAAGCAGATTCATATTACAAAATTGAGTTACAAAACATAACCAATCTACAGTTAGGGGTTGTTCACAAAGAACACATTTTGACAATCCACTGAGCCGCTTTTCCATTTTGTTTCTATGTAAATATGGGCTAGATGGACATGTTTGACGGTTGTGCTTGCGTCCTTTGCAGCACCTTGTCCGCAGACCTGCCAACCTTGGAATTTTTTTTCAAGTACCAGTGTGACGGGACAGGACACTGGGTTTTTTTTTTATTTTTATTTTTTTATATTAGTCTATATCAATTATTTAATATAGACTAAAAAATGTTGTTTGCAATTTCAAGTAGGCTATGTTTACAATTAACCTGACAGTCAAGTCTTTTATACAGGTTTTGTAATGAAAACTAGTCTAAAATTAAGAAACCCTTAGAAAAAAGTAAACTGAGTTTACATGTGATTCATTTAAAATACTTAATTTATTATTCCAATATCCAAAAATGACACTAAATCCCCCCCCAAAAAAGGGTTTCTATTTGAATTAAAAACAAGACAAACATTCACTGAATAAAGGTTAGCCAATACAAACATATTTATAAAAAACAGTTGACAATGAATAGAAAAGGACCAATAAGAGCAAAATGTATCGAGTATTCAAGAATAGATGTTAGTCCGACATATAACGAGGGCGGGGTTGTGTTAACTAAAGCGTCCGTCATTTAACGAATCTTAAAAACACGGATGGATCGTTAAAAATGTTTTCTGACAAAAAAATAACACAAGCAAGAACAAATTTTAAACATAGAATGGCAATTTTCATTTTACAATGATCTTCCCTCTTTGTGCGTGCGTGTTTGTGTGTATGAGAGAGAGCTTGTGCAACTCTGAGAAAACGGTACTTTTAAATGCATAAGTAACTTATGTGCTAGTTTTTATTCAAAATAAGTAGGCTATGTAGCATAATTAGGTACTTTAGTTAGTATTAACACAATAACGCAACACATGTAGGCTATACGTTTCTCAACAATGAGAATAAATGCATAAACACCTGTTTCTCCAGACTCGCTTGTCAGTTAGTCACACATCACAGCATTTTTATAATTACTAAGCCATATAGCGATTTCAATTTTATTTAGATTTGTTGTTCAACATTACTTGAGCATTTTATACCCGTTTACCTTAAGGAGTTAGAAGTACCGTGACTACTGTACTGTCCTCGCATGAGATTTCAGTCACAGACAGTGGGAGTGGAAGGAGGGATCGATCGGGATTTCGATTTGCAGTCTCTTTTTATTGATAGGCCGTACGCATTTGTCAATCATCCCCGCTTGCTATTTGGGGAAATGAACCCAACGCTATGATTGGTTGAACTCTTCCTTTTGCTGGATTTGAGTACTACGCGTGCACAGAGGACTCACCGGGTTTTTGCGTAGCATAGAGTGACAAATCATACCAGTGTACTTTGAGGTCAAAATGCGTACCCGCTACGCAAAATGCGTACATGTTGGCAGGTCTGTGTGCGTGACACTGCATATATATTGCCCATGCAACCTTAATATGAAGTAAAAGTGACCTAGCCCTGACCTCTGGAGTGTGACCTTCATGTCCGAGAAGCTTCATCTCATTTTCGATGCGGTGAAGCCATCCTTCGTTCTCCTGGAAGTGCTTTTCACTCTCCAACAAGCGTTTCTGCAAGTGCTCCTGGTGAGACTTCAGGGAAGCCAGTTTACGTTCATATTTACAGGTAGCCTTAAACAAACAAACAAATTTCTTGCTATTATGAGTAGAAAAAAAAAAATTCCACAATAGACATTTCTGACTTAAAATTAGAAAAATTAAGACAATTTTTTGTTTTTTCATTTATTACTTTTCCAGTACTAAATGTTTTTGAAAGAGTATCACTTTAAAGTTTTCAATTACTTTAAATTAAAAATAAATAAATAAATAAATAAATAAGTAAGTAAGTAAGTAAGTAAAAAATTCATTCAAAGAGTTTGGGGGTGGTAAGATTTTTCTAATATTTTTGAAATAAGTCTCTAAAGCCAGGAACACACTTAACGATTGTAAGGCCGATTATGAATGTAATTTGATACTTACGACTGGCCATGCCCAAACGTGCTGAGTCAGAGCCAGTTGTGTCTGTGTTTACAGTCAGCATTTAAAATCATAGTGTTCAGTTCAGTCTCAATGTTTCAGCTAGTCGTTAAGTGTGTCCCCGGCTTTATGCTCCCAAAAGCTGCATTTACTTAATTAAAAATAGAATTAAACAGTAATATTGTGAAACTTTATTTCGACTTAAAATATCCGTTTAAAATGTAACATTCCTATGATGGCAAAGCTGAATTTTCAGCATCATTACTCCAGTCATCAGTGTCACATGATCCTTCAGAAATCATTCTAATATGCTGGGCTTAAGAAAACTTTGTTATTATTATCAATGTCTCACTGAACTTTTGAATTGTAGTTTATCTAGTCATTCTGCTACTAGAGTTTTAAACAACCGTGTATGTGTATGAATCAGTGTTGTTACCCTTTCGGCCCTGCTGTCAGGAAAGAAGATCAGGCTCTGCTGGTGCCACAACTCTCTGTGTCTCATAGTCATCCTGCTTTCATTCAGCTGCTTCTCGATGTTCAGATGCTCTTTACGGACCTGCAAACGTGCTGCAAACACACTTCGCAGGGACTCGGACATCCTGCACAAACACAAAAAGCAAACAGACATTAAGTTATTGTCTCTATTCAATGGATATCACTCTCATTTTTCCTCTCACCTATACTGACTGTATGTGTTCTGTGTATGAAAAGTTGCCTGGTGGTTAATGCATATGTTCTGACACACAAAAGAGGCATTTCACCATGATTTCCTATCCTCTTTACAGTATATGTATAAATAAATAATAAAAAAAAAAAATTGTTGGAACTGTGGCAGAGAGTATCACACTGCTTCTGACCTATAAGAGATGATGTGCTCACAGGGCCATGAGTTTGAATGCAGCCTTTGTGAGCATAAGAGACTTCTTTCAAAAAAATTAAAATAATTTTTTACCGCCCCCAAACTTTTTAAATGGTCTTTTTGAAATTTAAAGTAATGAAAAACATTAAACTGACCTTGATACTCAATTTCAAAAACATTTATTCCTCTCTCCCTGCACTTTACTGTCAAAATTCCTCATCTGATAAACACCAATAAATAAACTCAAACAAAAAAAAGGAACAACATGGCTGCAAAAAATAAATAAATAAATAAATAAAAATCAGCAGGCCACAAAAAAAAAACAAAAAACAAAACAAAGATGGCACCTTTATTATTCTGAGAAAACAGTCATTATATTTATTATATTTTTTAAATGATTATATTTTTTTAAATGAATACTTTTATTCATCAAGGATGCTTTAAATTGAATTATATTTCAAATAAATGCTGCACTAAGAATCAAAGAAACAATGTGAATCACAGAAATATTAAACACAGCACATCCATTTTCAACATGGATAATAATAATAAAAAAATAATAATTAAAATAATGATTGAGCACCAAATCAGCATATTAGAATGATTTCTGAAGGATCATGTGACACTGAAGACTGGAGTAATGCTGAAAATTCAACTTTGCCATCAGAGGAATAAATTACATTTTACCATAATTTTAAATGGTAATAATATTTAACAATATTACTGTTTTCCTGCTTTTTTAATCAAATAAATGCAGCCTTGGTGAACATAGAACCCCTGGCAAAAATTATGGAATCAGGCTCACTGCCAACAGCTCCATAAGGTGTGTAAGCTCTCCCTTTTAACTAAAGACTAATTAGCATTTTTAGATTTGTCTCTGTATTTGTTTTAGAAATGGAAATTAAAAGATGATTCTATATTTTTTTCCTCAACATTGAGTGATTACTTACTTTTTCCCTCAACTTGATCTGGTAAAATACATGCAAATAATAATAATAAAAAAGTGGTTTTGAGGTATGTATCATGAAGCCAGAATGTTAAGCTATTGAACAAAAAATTTTTTTTTTTTTTTTTTGTGTCATATCTGTGATTTGTATGTTTGCTGTAAAGAAAAATGGCTGGGTGAACATCCTCCAAGTGTTGTGATTCCATAACTTTTGTCAGGGGTTGTAAGAGAAAAAAAAAACTTAAAAATTTTACTGATCCCAAACTTTTGAGCTGTAGTGCAGGTCGCACTGAGAAAAATAGAAACACACCCAACAGTTGGCCATGAATGCATCCAAAAATCACAGAGAAGATATCTCACCTTACTGCATCCTTTTCTTCTAATTTAATATAGGTAAGCGCTAAAGGCCATCATGCTCTCATTCAAAACACATTCTCCACTGAGAGCCTTCAATACTCCACACAGCCTTTTGCAACACAGCATACGGCACCTCACTGAATACTTTGAGATATCACCTGAACTGTGTGTGGGCGGTATTAGTTTTGAAAAAAAAAGAAAAACAAAGTCTCCATTGACAGAGAGAGTGCAGAGGCTGTATTTGGGGCCATAATGTTGGTGCAGCGCCGACACTGCCAGACTCCTGCATTATTAATGCGGGCAGGAGCACGCTGCCCCTCCCTGCCGCCAAGCACCTCTCTCTCCCTCTCCCTCACTCGCTCGGCAAGTTGTGAATTCTGATGCCGGTGAATGAAACACGTAGGAGTGAGACTCATTCAGCTTTTTCCCCTCCTCCTTCCCCTCTCAATCCCTCCCACCCTCGCTATTTTCCCTCTTTCTCTCCTCCCTCTGCCTGTCCTTCATTTTCTCCCTCCCATCTACGGATGCTGCGGCGGTTTTTGCTGACGAGAACCACACATACACATAAAAAAAAAATCTCGAGGCTGAGGGGTGGGGCGGTGGGATCTGTCGCAAAACGGTGATACATTTCTGTCCAAAACAAACAATAAACAATTAAAAATAAACAAACGTAAAAAATTAAAGAAAGAGGAAAACACAAAGCACAAGTCTCCACTCTCCACTGGGCCTGATGAAAAATGCAGATGTAAGAAGACCTCCACCTGCGATGGTGTCTGGCTTTGTCCTGTGTACTCTTACTTATGAATAATTGAGGCATATTCAAAGTTTCAAAGGACAGCGTTAAAGAGCGGCACATCACACATGGCATAAAATAAACAACATCTAAACAAACAAAAACACAGGTCTCAAGCCGCATGCTGATATAGAGTTTGCTGTGCAGCATGAGTGCACACTTATGGACTGGACGCAACCGTCCTCATACAACACACACACACACGCACACACACACTGTTTACTTCTCAAATTCTGCTCTTCTCTGGATGGGGATTGGATTAAGGGCAGGAACCTCCACCTTCCGCTCTTCGTACTCTTTGAGTTTCTGTTTCAGCATGACAATCTGCAAGCACATACACTCTCATTAGGCAAGCTAGTCTCATGTGGATTAGACCCATCTCACCTAACAGGAGAAGCAAACCAGATTTACAAAGTAAATAGTTCCACATTAAGACGTGATTAAGGATGAGATTCATCGAGTCTTATTTGTTTACCTCTGCTTTCTGCTTTTCACAGATGATGGCATACTGGCCAACGTGACTGTCCAAGCTCATCACGTTACTCCTCAGCTGAAAAACAGTGAGAGAATCAGAAATACAATTAATATTATAAAATCACTTTGTTGGTGGTGAACTTGTGGGTGATTTAAGGCATTTTGTTGGTTGGGGGACAGCTGAAGCAGTGCGTGTATGTGTAGGACTTACAGTGGATTTGATCTCCTTGGCGCGGTTGGCATATTTGAGAGTGTTGTGTGTATCTTCATAGGAGAGCGAGGACGGGCTGACGTTCGCGATCATCACAGTTCGGCAGTTTCCACCCAGAGAGTCTTTGAGGAGCCGTGTCAGCTTGCTATCTCTGTAAGGAATGTGTGTCTTCTTACACTGAGAATAAAAAAAACAAAACAAACGAAAGCATAGAAAATATCAAATTCAAGAATATCACAGAAGGATGCATAAGAAACTGACAAAAAAAAACAAAAAAAAAACAATAGCCTTCTAAAACTAGGCTTAGATTACATGATTAGGCTTAATTTCATTTTAGGCAATTTCTGAGATGAGTTTACATTTAATTTGCAATGGATCCTTTGCCAAGAATTGCCTTAAAAACGTTACTGACCAATCAAAGACAAGCTTTTGCTCTTGTCTTTTCTAATACAAGTCTTTGGAGAATCCTTGTGTCTGGATAGTTCTAAAAGCGTTTTAAAAATTCCAAAAATAACTAAATAGCTAAAACACTGATGCACGGTCATTTATTATAGTGAGACAAGGTACCCAGAGAGGATATAAGTGAGACAAATAAATCTTAAGACATTCACACTGTGGTTTCAAGTCAACATGAAATAAAAATTCACCATATTTTCTAAATGCATGTTATCTTATTGTGAACAATTAGTTTGTGTATGTTTTATATTTAATGCTTTTTTTTTTTACCTGTTAATTTTTAAATCAATGTCATAACTTGATTTAAGGTGAAATTACTTCTCTCTGGTGATGTATACAGGTATTCTCTAACCATTTAGTCCACTTAAATCCCTGCTCTTTTCACTTGACTGTAAGCTTATATTTTTAGATCTGCCTCCATCCAATCAGCAACCGATGGAAAGCACCAAGTCGGTGCATTTTTCTTTTCTGATAATCCGTTTCGTTTTGATTTATGTCACGATACCCAGGAAAAGATTGTCATTACGGTTTCATCACAACGTTAAACAATGTGTCAACTTTCATTACCAAATTAACATGTACTACATTAGTAAGATCTATATTTGCTCCCAATCACAAAATTAACATTTTATTTACATACTGAAATTATGTTTACAGGACATAGTGAATGTGTTGCAGAAATGGAAGTTCTGTTCACTTACACTTATCACTTTACTGTATTATGCATTTTTTAAATAAAAACAGCACATAAGAGTGTTTTGCAAAATTAATTTCAGTTAATGTAAAAATATTAATTAATAAGTTAATAAGGTAATTTCGTTGCTTTCAATGGAGGATTAAAAAAAACCTCTCGGATTTCATCAAAATATCTTAATTTGTGTTCCAAAGATGAACAAAGGGTTATAGAATGACACAAGGGAGAGTAATTAATGGCACAAATTCATTTTTGGGTGAACTAACCCAACATCCAACATTTAACATCAATCTGGCCTGTCTGACCCAAAAGGAAAGCATTCACAAACTGATGGTCTAATTAATCTCAGAATCCACTGATTGATACACAGTCCATATCCCGACATCCACAAAAAACATCAAAGCCAAGTTTCCCCTTGTGAAACATACATGGAGAATGACATATGCACAATTTGCCAACATAAACATAAATGAAAAAACAGCAGTCAGGAGATGGAAATGTGGAAACATTGTATATCTGATCTCATCCAGCTGATGTATCAAACTATATCCTACATCTGGACTGTGTATGTGTTCATGTTTTCATTATGGCTTTGAATCAAGTAGTGGCCTGTTTGCAAAGGGGTTTGTCAAGTTCCAAAGGGGTGAAATAAAGACTGTGGCCCACATTTCAGCCATTTCCTCGTTTTCTGGTAAGAACTGCATCAACCAAGAAGAAAAAGGGGCATTTCTAGTGATAAAACACCAGCTTATGTAATCAAAAAACATACAAGCCGCACCATCACGTTAGCAAGTTTGTGAAAAAATCACATTTCTGAGGGCATCATGTTCCCTCAGTGTGTGTGAGAGCGCGAGTGGCCTGTTTTGGGCCCTCCCAGGAGAACGTGGGTAAGGAGAGCGTCTGTGTGACAGGTTAATTTATGCGGATGGCATGAAAACAATACCTATGAAGCTGCACTGCGGAGGGGCCCAGAGACAGGGACAAACCTGCTCACCTTACACACACACACACACCAGCCAAAACACTCCAGTATCAAACGGCAAATAAAAAAAACCACAGAAAACACAACACAAACATGAATGTACATCAACAAATCAAACAATCCCTTGAGAATATTTAAACAGTGCCAGAACAACTATATATTTGGACATGACTACAAATACAAATACAAGTCCCAAAACTGAAAACAACATGGATGCTGCTTTGACAGACACACACACACACAAAAAAGAGGGCCTGCACTTATCTAGCACCAAAATAACTCAAGTGAACATAAGGTTTTTGACCATTTCCATATTTATAGGTCACAGACTTGTTAGAGTCAGCTGTACTACAGGCGAAACAAAGATATACTGCATGCTGAAAAACTCCAGACAAAGCAAACAAGCACAAAACTAGAACAGCCTTAACGTTCAAATAATGCCTCTCTCCATTTTGCTCTTCAGTAAAATAAACACAAACAAAGCCAGCAATTTAGATACTTGGACATGAGCTAGAACAAGTAAACTTCTACAGTACTTCATCACTGAAAACAAACGTTTGAGAAACAACACAATGCGGTTACACACGCATTGGTTGTAACAGCAGTCAAACCTTTATTCTCACACCCAGAATAAAGCCATGCAAGCATGGTCCAAAAGTTTGGAGTCATTAAGAAATGAACACATATTCAGCAAGGACACATCAAATTGATCAAAATTGACAAAGATACAAAACATTTTTATTTCAAATAAATGCTGAAATTATTTTAGCAGTTCCCACCAAAAAAGCAGCACAAGTTTTCAACATTGATAAGAAATGCTTTTTGAACACCAAATCAGCATATTAGAATGATCAGCTGTCAAAGGAATAAATTACATTTTTAAAATAAAATAAAAAAAGTTATTTTAAAACACATTTAATATTTTACAATATTACCGTTTTTACTGTAATTTTAATCAAATAAATGCAGACTTTGAATATAAGAAACTTCTTATATAAACACACACAACCTTTGCAGATGTTCTTGTTCTATCAATCTCGGCCAGAGAGACTGGAGACCTGAGTCACCAGAGTCATATTTTTAGAGCATGTTCAGTTGATGTGACAGAAATGCTAGTTGTCTGTAACGTTGTTGACGCACATATGGAATAAGACATGCTTTGTTACATTATCGCCAGTAACTGTAAACCTCTCTCAAGTTATTAAAAATGTCAGAAATTGGTGATATTGTGACGTAGCAGGGAAAAACAAAAGTATTTTAAGTGTTTAGGAGGTGGAGAACAAGAAAAACTAAATGAACAGAACCAGAGTTTTTAGCTTAATATCTGAGAGTCTGATAACAACAGGAGAATAAAAATTAAATGTTGGGTAGGCATTTTTTTTTTTTTTTTTTTTAATAAACACTTTATTATACTGGTTGAAACTCTTTTCACATCCTGATAGCAATCAATAATAGAAGTGGTCTAAATATTTAAACATGTAAATATATCTTCAACAGAAGTCTCAAGACCAAAAATTTTTCATCCAATCATTGCATTCGGTCCTGTCGGTCCTGTCAACATACATATTTTCATAAGTCTGCGCACCCTGTTCGCACAGACATCACACATCACCAGCATGTTTCATGAGGCTATGCAGAGTTGTTCGCAGACAGTCACAGAGTATTGCAAACAAACAGCAGCCACCTTTTACAGTTCCTCCTGAACCAAAAAACAATCTTATTCTGCGTTCACAGCATGTCATACCTGTAATTACAAGATGGCAACATGTGATGTTCTATCTGGAGCTGTTCACATCCTTAGACTTGGATTTATGCATTTCTACGTCAACACTATCAATGCTGAAATGAATATGCAGCAGTCAGGTGGTACAAGTATGAGCTCTGTAAGTTGTTTACATTCACTATTATTGTAATAATAATTTTGTAATTATGTGGTTTAAGACACGAGGTAACACAAAGTCTCATGTATTGCTGTTGTGTCTTATTGAAGGATATCACAAGTTAGAGGAGACTGACCTCAGTTACCTGTTCACAGACAGTACTGGATCCTCTGTCTGCATTTGTATGTACAGTACCATTGAATTTTGTATTTTTTATATTTAAAAAGATTCAAATCAATCAACCTTTATTACAGATTCAAGGTCCAAAAATTAGGGAAGAAGAAAAAAAAAAAAAAAGAGAATAGGATTGTATTCCAGGAATTTTCAAAGCTGGAAACTTTCCATGGGAATTAATGGGAATTAACGAGAATATATGGGAATTAACGGGAATATGCGAAATTGCAGATTAGCCTATAACAGGGTACTTAAATGTAGTAAAAAAATAAACATTTTGCAGCATAATTTTGGTTAAAACAACCATATTTAATGCAATTTTAGTTGAATTTTTACCCTGCACATTGCTCAATCACATTCACACAGAACACTACTTACTGCAGGGCTATTGAGACCATACCCCCTGCATGCACTGTGCATTCCTCCAGTCCATAACATGCACATTTGATCAAAAAAACAGAAAAAAAAAAAAAAAACAGTAATATTGTGAAACAGCTACAATTTAAAATAATGGTTTTCTATTTTGATATACATAAAAATATATATATATTTTTTTCTGTGATGCAAAGATGAATTTTCAGCATCCTTTCTCCAGTCTTCAGTGTCACATGATCCTTCAGAAATCATTCTAACATGCTAATTTGATACTCAATCATCAATTTTTTAACCCGTGATACTTTTTTTCAGGATTCTTTGATGAATAAAAATTTAAAAAACAGCATTTATTTAAAATAGAAATCTTTTCTAACAATATACACTACCGTTCAAAATTGTGGGGTCAGTAATTTTTTTAATACTTTTTTTAATTAATACTTTTATTCAGCAAGGATGTGTGAAATTGATAAAAAGTGATATTAAAGTGATATTGTTAGAAAAGATTTCTATTTTGAATAAATTGTTCTTTTTAACTTTTTAAAAAGATAAATCTATACATAAGATTTCGTAACAGTGCTTTAAAAGTAATTACTCTTGCTCTCACAAACATTTCACTTGCATTATGCCATCTAGGTTTCTTTAGTAAAATCCTCATTGCATCATTATAAGCTACCTGCAGCTCCTGTAAACTAGATGTTCTATAGTTGAACCACAAATGAGCAGTATAAAGCGTTGTACAATATGCTTTAAAAAGTGACACCTTCACCTCATCTGAACAGAAATTAAACTTAAAGTACATTCGCCTGCATATACATCATATGGCGTTGCCTTTCAATATCCTCATCATCTGTCATGCGTTCAGTGATGAAATGTCCAAGGTATTCTACTTTCGCACAAACAGCGAGACTCTTTTTAGACAACTTGAATGGGACTCCTTTTACATTTAATCAAAAAACAAACAAACAAAAAAAAACAAAAAAAAAAACAGTAATATTGTCAAATATTTTTACACAGTACAATAACTGTTGGTGTGTCTCAATCAGTTCTCTAGGTCGAGAATCATTATATTGTGAGCATGAATTCAGGCACTGGAAAGGACAGCAAGGACCCTGGCTCAGTACACAGGGACACTTATGGTAACATGACAGCATCCTCGTACAATGGCACTACTGGTATTTATTTAACAGCAGAACAGATATTTTTCTGACATTTATTTTTTAAAATGTTATTTAAAGTACACTATGATAAATACTTTAACTGTTACATATACCTGCAATATTTCAGTAATAAATTAATTATAAATGTTAACTAGATTATGTTCAGTACTGGTCTTTTAATATGTTTTTTTTTGCTTGCAGAAATATAATTAAATAAGTTTTTTTTAAAACATCTATCATGTGTATTTATGTTGGCTCTTCATAACATAAGATTAAGAAAGTCTGTGTCACATTTGATGAATTTAATGCCTCCTTGCTTAATACAAGTATTAATTGCTTTTTAAAAAATAAATAAAATATCTTACTGAATTCAACGCTTTAAACTGTATTTACAGGTGTGACTCTCAAATTGACTTGTACCCTATTAAAAAAAAAGTAAATCACCTAAATGCAATAAATTTATACAGCATTAATTTGAAGAAATCAATTTCAAAAAGCAGACATGAAACACCAGCTTCCATCCACCATTTTTTCATAACCAATGCGATTTAAAAGTTAAATAATCTGTCAGGATTTGAGACATACGCTACACACACAGTAGCAAATTCCCACCTAACACCCAATAATAATTAAAGGATGGTTTATAATAGCTTATGGCATGAAACAAACACCGCAAGGCAGATTTAACAGCCATTTTCTAAGACTACATTCTATATCCGTCACGGGCTAATGGGATTGGGTGGTAAATTACCCTCAAACCGTCTCAGAGACAGAAAAATTGGATACAATTCCACAAAGCATCTCTGGTGGAGGCCTATTGGAATCAGCGCTAGTGCATGAGCGGGACACACACACACACACACACACACACACACACACACACACACACACACACACACACACACACACACACACACACACACACACACACACACACACACACACACACACACACACACACACACACACACACACACACACACAGCAGCCCTGAGGAAAGGGATAAGTGTACACAACAGAGTCTGGGTTGTAGGTCTCCTAACTCTGATAGCATCAGTCCCTGAACCACAGAGCCAGCGAAATCTTTGGGTTTGTCCCAAAAGCAAAGAAGAGAGGGGAAGACTAATACCATCAGAGCAAATGTGCCACAGCACAGTATGACCCCAGCTGACCCAGACTGGATAAAGGCCAAGAAAGGCTAAAGTTAAGATAAGTAATAGTGATACAGTAAATACATTTGTTTAAATCACAGCAAGGTGCAGGCAATTTTGTGGTAGGCCCACACAGAATTTGCGTGTCTATTGTACACATTTAAGTTTGTGTTAAATGAAGCTAAAAGTACAACATTCTTTGATAAACTCTTTCATACACGTATTGATAAAATGGTTAGTAATTGACAATGATAGTAAACAACATATTTCGTTATCAATTAGTCGTACATATGCACTGCCACAGAGAAACGTTAAGTGTGCTTGTATGACATCAAAGTACTGTGAGAGCGATTAGAGATCAGACGGCTGTGTTTGCTTTTGAATCGCTCTCGTGGTACTTTGATGTCATAAACCGATCAGTCTGTGCAGCGCCACTTCAAGTCAAACACACCTATTTGACAGTGACAATGTCACTTTGCCACAGTGGTACAAACCTATTACCATTAAAAAAAATAATAATGAAAACTATTCCTCAAAATTATTGTCTTCAAAATTAATATTTTGATTCACTGACAGCTTCTTTACCAGGTCCGCCATCAAGTGACGGTGACACTAATATACACTGCCCAGCCAAAAAAAAAAAAAAAAGTCGTTGGATTTTAATAGGCAAATACTTAAGAGTCTATGGATGGATCATTATTACAGTGATTATTATTTTTCTAGCATGTTATGTGTTTGGCAATGGTTATTTTAACCCTAAAAGATGGAGTGTGTAGCTTTTCCTTTTTTAAACAACCATGTATTAAGATGTATTATGGCCATATTCCAGGATGACAATGTCAAGATTCACCAGGGTTAAAATTGTGAAAGAATGGTTCAGAGCATGAAGAATCATTTTCACACATGAATTGGCACCTCTGAGTCCAGACCTTAAATTCATTGAAAGTCTTTGGGATGTGCTAGAGGAGACTTTACAGAGTGCTCACCTCTTGCATTGTCAATACAAGATCTTGACCAAAAAATGATGTACCTCTCGTTGGAAATAAATGTTTTGATGTTATTTCCATCAAGAGGTGCATCGATTTTTTGGTCAAGATCTTGTACTGCAAATGCTCTAAAGAATGCTGAAAGGGAGCAGAAATAAGATATCTAGCTCTCTGCTTGCAGCATAACAGTCACGCTCGTTAGGAAAGTGAGTAAAGCACGCATTTTTATCAAATCATACATCATTAATAGCGGTTCACTTCCAAGATTTATTATGATTGCCTTCATATCACATGAACCGTACCCCAGACAGCCCTTTTTAAGCAGACTCGGGTATGGTCCGCGGGTGCGCATCAGGGTTCAGAAGACAGCACTCACATCATCCAAATGAACCAAACTCAATCGATAAGGAGAAAAAAATCTAAATGTCCAAACCTTTAACTAAAAGTGTACACATGTCATCAAATTGTAGCCCATGTTTACACATCCAAATCACATAAAATATTTTAAATTTAATCACAAAATAATTAAAAAAAATTTTTCAGCAAGATCTGGGTAATCCCTCAAGCTTAACGAGAGATGTAGACCTACTTTGGGGTTGGCAAGCGTATTGATGACGTTCCCCAGGGCGAGGAGCGAGCGGTTGATGTTTGCCCCCTCTCTGAGACGAGCCCCCTTGGCATTGGTCGCACTGGCTCTTTCTGAGCCGGCCAGGTCGATTAAGCTCATCTTGGCCACACGAACATTTGGATTGAGAGTGGCTGACTTATCCTGCTGCCTCAAGTAGATCTGAAGAAGAAAAAAAAAAAAAGATGGACTGAGATCATCTTTCAGGCAGACTGAATATTTATATTTTTGCCTGACAACTTTATAAGCCAGCTGACACTAGTTTGAACTGTGCAGTTATCTTTGAAACACCAAGATCAATTGATAGATGGCTGAGATGTTGGATTGCAGAGAAGATCAAAGCTTTATTACTTTTGAAATTACAAACTACATTTTAGAGTCTAGGAATAAAACAATCAGAGAAGCAAAACAGCTTAATTTGTTATTGCCTTGTCAAATTTTCCAGGAAATACACAAATAGCACACATGAGAAAAAAAAAAAAAAATTTCAAATTGTCCAGTCAACTGGTAGCTCACACTTAATATCAAAACAAGAGGATTAATGTAAAGTTGCTCAGGCCCATAGGGGTGCCCGCACACAGAATGAGACCTAACAGCATAAAAACAGTTACACAGAACCACATCCGGTTCTGTTTAACTGTTTTTATGCTCTGTTTTTATCTCTATGTTTACAGAGAAAAAGAGACAAGATAGCGAGAAGCCTTTTACCTGGAATACGGCATGGGAGCGGGAA